>NW_027555625.1:307635428-308197928 GCF_003287225.1 Phascolarctos cinereus | reverse complement strand
GACAAAGAAGAAACAGAAGAAAATGGGACAGAAGGAAATACACAGTAATCATCACTGCAAATGTGAATGGGAAGAGCTCACCCATAAAACAGAAGCAGATAGCAGAATGGATTAGAAACCAGAATCCAACAATTTGTTGGGTACAAGAGAGACATGGGACAGAAAGACACACACAGAGTTGAAATGAAGGTCTGGAACAGAGTCTTTTATGCTTCAGCAGAGGAGAAGAAAAGCAGGGGTAACAATCTTGATCTCAGACAAAACAAAAGCAAAAATTAACCTAATTCAAAGAGATAAGCAGAGAAAGTACACTTTGCTAAACTGTACCATAGACAATGAAGTAAAAAACAAAACAAAACAAACTACAGTAAGGTTTTCTTATAAAGATGTCATTTTCCCCCAATTATATAGGCAACTCAGTCAAATTTATAAAGAAAGAATCATTTTCCAGTTGATCAATAGTCAAAGGATATGAACAGAAGAAGCAGTCAAAGCTATCTATAATCATATGAAAAATGCTCTAAAAATCATGATAGGTCAGAGAAATTCAAATTAAAACAACTCTTAGGTTCCACCTCATACATATCAAAATGACACATGCTGAAGTGGATGAGTGGGGAAAAAAATGATTGTTGGTGGAGTAGTGAACTGGTGCAACAATTCTGGAGAGCAATTAGGAACTAAAACCAGAGGGTTATACATCTGTGCATTACCTTTGACCCAACAATACCACTACTAGTTTGTAACCCAAAGAGATAAAAGAAAAAGGACTTATATGTACAAAATATTTATAGCAGCTCTTTTTGTGGTGCCAAAGAATTAGAAATTGAGGGGATGCTTATCAATTGGGGAATGGCTGAACAAGTTACGGCATATGACTGTGATAGAGAACTATGATGAGGGGGATGGGTTAAGGAAAACAAAACAAAACAAAAAATACAACCAAAAGACAAAAATGAAAACATGGTAAGACCTTTATGAACTGATACAAAGTGAGAAGAACTGGGAGGTTGTTGTGCACAGTTAACAGCAGTGTCGTAATGATCAACTGTGAAAGAGTTGGCTACTCTGAACAATAACAAGACAATTCCAAAGGACTCATAATGACAAAAATGCTATCAACCTCCAAGAGACAGAACTGATGAACTCTGAGTGTAAATTGAAGTATAATTTTGTTAAAATAAATAGTTATTAATTTAAAAAAGAGAACCACCCTGTGAGATACCCAAATGACACAAATAGAGAAATATGTTCTGGCAAGTTAAATGTTTAGCTCACCAAGTGCCTGAGATTGGATCTGAACAGAGTTCTCTTGATGACAGGTCCAGAACTGCAGCGGCTTCACAACAATGTTATTTCTTTTTGCTCCCACTCACCCTCCCACTTCGTTCTGGTGGAGGCAGGTGGAGGGATTTGAAAACATTTAGTCTTTCTCCTTGGGTTTAAATCATTCCTGCTTACAGAGTCTGACTTAATACCTGGGCATCTGGGACACAGGATTGGCTTTTTAAAAAATTTCCACAGTTGTTTTGCCTTGCTGCCAATTGAGTTGTAATACATCTTGACAATACTCACAGTCCTCTCTCCCTTGGTTTGCTCATGCCTCACTCATTTTTCATGATATACCACAGAGATTTTTTGAGTCAAATGGATGCATCAAATAGTCACTAATTTGGTTTTATATGTCTTCTGGCATTTTAAGACTCAAAAGACTAAAATCACATGCACACATGTCCATAGAAACATACACAGGGAGCCATTTGGCTTCATAACTTGCTTCAAATTGAGAAACATTTTCGAATTCTTATCAAGTCCCTTAATATATACATAGCCATGTCTCCCTACCTAGGCCAAGCCCTTAGCAGTGGTATTCACCACTACTCTCTGCATTCACTTCCATCTCACATTAATTGCCTGCCAAATGAATATTGAATTGATGGGTGGGGGAATCAGTAGAAAGTGGAGCTTTTCAGAATTTTGGGGGTTGGAGAAAATTCAGGTTCTAGTTGATTAGGGGAGATATCTGCTTCTCTGGAATATATCTACCCCAAAGCATTTGGGGGTATTTATCATTCTACAGTCTTCCTGGAGAAGTAGGGGTGGGGAATTGGGGGGTGGGTGCTTTCTTTCTACATGATCAATATCACAAAGCTTTAATCCACTGATTGGTAACCTAGTTAAGACGGGTGAATGAGAGAATCAGGACTTGGATACTTTGATTTATATTTCTCTATTACACTTATTGTGATGTTTTACTTTATACCTATTGCTACTTGTGCTTTATCTATCAATTAGACTTCAAGCTCCAGGAGAGTAGGAAGATCATATCTTATCTAAACCTTATATCTCCAGAATGCTTTGCATGTAATAGGAACTGAATAGATCATTATTTTCTCTCTCTGTCTCTGTTTCTGTCTCTCTGTCTCTGTTTCTTTCTCTTCTCTCTGTCTGTCTGTCTCTTTCTCTCTCTCTCCTCTGAGACTACTAGGTACTCCTAATTCATTTCTATCTTCAGAGGTTTCTCAAGAAGTAGGCATCCTGTAAAGGAATGACTGATTCCTTTAACATAGTCTTAGTGCAGTTATAAACTGTAAAGTCAATTTAAAACTGAACTAATACTAATCCAACTAATCCAAGTTGCACATGCATGATCACACATGTATGTATGGAGAGGTCTGGGCATGAGGCATAAATATCTTCCCAAACTTTACTAGCTTCTACAACATTTTAAATCATTTTCCTTTCTTTTATATTCTATCTGTGGTACAGGAAAAAAAATGGATTCAAGGATTATCATATTCTTGGTCTCTCATTTCCCTGATTCTGTTTTAGCACTTTACCCTGGTTCTTGGAAACTCCTACTCATGCTACTACCTAAAGAGGTCCCTGAAAGCCTTAGGAAAGACTTTTTTAAAAAAAAATTTTGATAGTTTATTTTTCCTATATTCTAAGCATTAACTACTGAAAATAAAACTAGAAAATATTTGAATTATGAAAAAGCGTACTACACAGCAAGACAAGTAGGGATGCAGTGTTGATTCACCTCCTGAGTGTGGGACAAGGACAAGAAAAAAATGAAACACTTATTAAAATGACAGAGGCCTATAATTATATTTTGTAATGATTTTATATATATATATGTTATATGTATGTGTATATGTATACACACATACATATACATGTATGTATATGTATATGTATATGTATATGTATATGTATATGTATATGTATATGTATATGTATATGTATATGTATATGTATATGTATATGTATATGTATGTATATGTATATGTATATGTATATGTATATGTATATGTATATGTATATGTATATGTATATGTATATGTATATGTATATGTATATGTATATATGTATATGTATATGTATATACATATGTATATGTATATACATATGTATATGTATATATATGGAGGAAAATAGTTGTGGAAGCCATGATTCTCCTAATTCCCAGAATCTCAGAAGTGACAAGGAATAGATTAACAGACCATGAGTAATTACTTCAGTCTCTCTCTTTTTCCTAATTAGAAGAATTTAAAGAGCATTTAAAAAGGTAGAGATTTGGAGAAAGATGGCATCACCCTTGAACTTATGCCTCATTAATGGTGATATCTTGTATGGGAAATTCCATTTGTGTTCAATTCTAGTCCACATATATAGAGACAAAAGGATAAGGATTAGACTGGAAAGAAAATAAACAAATAAATAAGTAATCAATTCATGGTCAAGGTTCTCCTTATCTTCTGTGAAGAATGATAATTGGTTAATTTAAATGAGACCTTATGATTTCACTCATCTGGAATGGAGTATGGTATTAAGATTCATCTATCTGTTCATTCCTCCAACATATATTTATAGAATGTCTAAATGTTTTAATCACTGAACTAGGGTATATGCAGTTTTAAAATATGCTTGTTTGAGTAGATGACAGCTTTTCAAAGGATTACATTTCTTTAAAAAAAATCATTTAGCACCAAAACTATCCTGAACATGGTTTATCTTTGTTTTGGAACTGAGGGTCTTGCGTTTCCTCTGAACTAGTATTATCAACAAAATACTTCACAATATAAGTATAGCAAAGAAATTAGGAATTAGTACATCTAACTTCTTAGAGTTGGAATCTTAGGTCTTTCTAGCCAAACCTTTTCATTCTATAGCCATAGAAAGTGAGACCTAGAAATGAAAATGATTTGTCCAAGATCATTTAGCAAGTTAATGGCCTAGCTGGGACTAGAATCCATGTGTTCTGAAGAATAGGCCACTGGTCTTACCCACCACAACACATTGCATTCCCAGCATAAATTGGGAGGGAAAGGTTCCTATCTGAATCCCTTACTCTCTAGTTGTGTAATACAAGAAGTCAGAAGCAGATTTTGTGAATTCCTGGCAAAGTAGCTCATTCTGAAGAATCAGAGTTAAATAGAATTGAGTAATATAGTGCTGTTTAATGACTTATATTCTTCTATGGCCAGATTGTAACTCAGCACTGCTCCCCTAGACTGTCCCTTTAGCAAAAACTAGAAGCCTTTATTTCATGTGTAGATATCTCAATAAATCTGTTAGAGAAGGTAGATCAGAAAACAACTTGTGTCTCAGCTTCTTACAGAACATTGTTCATTGTTCCAGCAGTCTCACTCAGCAATAAGTTTGTCAGGGGACAAACATATTAGATAAATGTTCCCCATCTTCCAAGACCAGCATCACTATTGAAAAACATTATTAGGGCAGTCATTGGGCTAAATGAAAATTATTCTGAATGGGATCAAATGTATATGGGTACGCTCTCAACAATTTCATGGAAAATTGCTTCCAAAATTACACCCCTATAAAGAAGCACCTATTAATTACACTCCACGAGGCCACATAAATTCCTTAAGATTCATTGCTTGGTGCAATTAGGTATATACAACACCTCTGCATTACCGAGAAGTGGACTTGGGTGGTGATAATACAGTGGTGTGTTTGAACAGCTACCTTGAGATCAGCAAGGCTGCACTGTCATGATGAAAGGTGAGTTATTTCTCTCCTAAGGGGATCTGATTGAAGTCTGTAAAATCAGGAAAATGAGTGGAGTGAGTGCATTCAAGCTCACCAAATAAGAGAACCCTGAAACTGGATTGTTCCCTTGAAATGGAAGAAGATAGTCTCAGGGAGGAGTAATGGAGGATAACAAATCAGAGAAATCAACCAACCTGAATCCAGAAGAGAATCCAGATGTGGTTGGGAATAGAATTAATTTATGGATCTATTTTAACTAATCAATAAACAAACATTCATTAAGCTTTTGCTGTGTGCTAGGTTCTATGCTAAGCATTGTGGATACAAATAAGAAGCCAAAATAATCCCTACCATCAAGGAGTTTACATTTCATTCCAGTCATAGAACCATAAAACTTTGCTTTTTAATAGAAGAGATCTTAGAATGTTAGAACCTAGAACACAAAATGATACTACAGGAAGGAGGAAGCTTTAGAAATAGATAATAGAATTTAGAGTGCTAGAACTAGAAAGGAACAGCTGGTAGAATGATAGGGTGGGAAGGTACTCTGAATTTCAAAGGTGAAAGAGGCCTCCGAACATAGAATGTTGTTTCTTAGACACCATCTAATCTAACCATATCACTTTGAGTATGAGAAAAGTAGAGGAAGTGACTTTTCCAAGGTCATGTAGGTAGTCTCCTTGATCTCTCCCCTTGATCATGACATGGCTTTTTCAAGTTAGAGAATCCCAGATCTGAAGGTATCATTAGTAACAAATTTCAGGAAATTTCAGAGGGAAAATGCCTTGTATCTTTCTGCCTCATTGACTCTCTATCTCATTTCAAATCTCATCTGAAAATATCTTTTCTCTTCTGACCGAGCCTGCTAATTGCCCTCTCCCACAGCTATTATTTAACTGGAATATATGTAATCTTTTTAAACAAGGACATTTAACTCTATAGGACTGTTAGACTCTCATTTTTTTAAGAGTATTAGCTTAAACTTCAATTTAAGTTAAAAATCAGACTACTTGGAGTCCTAAAGGGACAGAAGCCCTTGGAAGGTCCCGAAACCCTTGTCTGATCTGAGAGGAACGTGGATCATCTAAAGGATGAAACTAGTGGAATTTGTCTTTAGTATCCTACCATCTGCCTAATAAATGTCCCAACCCATTTTCCTTTACCTACCAATGCTTCACTCATGTTCTGATCCTGTGTTCCATTCTTCTGCAATATTCCTCCCCTCTGAGGACCTCAGAAGAAAAATATTTTTAACGATAGCTAAACATATCGAGATTTGTTATTTTGGCTTATTGACTTATACTCCTACAAGGTTGTGTCCTTAGCTGGCTCTTGCCTAATTATAGGTTCTTTCACATGGATCCTGAATATTCCTTTCCTTTCATAAGCCTGCCCCCCCACCTCCATCTTCCAAGCAGTCAGTAAAGGTAGACTCTAATTTCAAATTTTCTACTAGTGAATTCTAAGTCCTCTACTATACTAAATATCTTTTTTATCCTGGAAGTTGACTTTATTTCAGGACTTCTCACAATGGGAGTTCTCTTGCCTTGCAAGCCTCTTCCTGTGATGGTCTGCTTCCTACAAGAACTTCTGTTTTAAGAAGAAAGCCCAGCCCTGCCTCGTCTTCAATCTTCCCTAGGCTACATTTTTGGTTATCTATACTTTTTTTTTTTCATGTCCCCATTCAGGTAGCCCTCCTCTTCATTTGGGTTTGAAAAGCCCTCATTGATCATATTATAAATCAAGGAATTCAAACTTAATAGGTGAGTTCTTTTACTGGTGAAGTAGTTTGGTACAAAGGAAGGATTTTTTTTTTCCCAAAAAAAAGACCTGGGTTTGAATCCCAGCACTACCAATGACTATCTACATGACCTTGGACAAGTCACTTCATGTCCCTGGGTCATAATTTCCTCGTATCTAAAAAGAATGAGTTAGATTAGCTGACTTCTAAGTTTCCTTCCAATATCAAATAACACAGCCTCTTACATTTTACCTAATACCATTAGATTATGAAGCACTATTTCATTAACATTTAGCTTAAATACCATCAAGTCCAACTCCCACATTTTATAGATGAGAAACTGAGGCTGAGAGAGGTTAAATAAATTGTCCAAGGATATGTAGGTAATAAATCATAGAGTCAATATTTGAAATCAGGTTCTTGAACTTCAAATCAAATGGTTTTCCCACTATGCTTTCTTTTCGCTATGCCCTTATTTTTAAAATGAGGACGTGGAAGCTCAGCAATTTGAAATACCTTGCTAAAGGTTGTATAGATAATAAGTAACAAAGCTGGGATTCAAAGCCAGTTGGTCCAGCTCCAAAGTCAAAGTTCTTTCCACTATGCAAGGTTTCTTTTTTTTTGTTTTTCTTTTGGAAACTAGGTCTCTCTGTCTCGTACAGGTGGCAAGCGCGGTGGTTAGCTGTGACCCAATCTTACTATTGATCACAGGAACTTAGAACTAATTCGTTTCCAACCAGAGCTGGTTCACCCATATTTAAGTAGCCTGGTGGCTCCCCAGGCTCTCAGGGCTCACCATATTGGTGTGAGAGTAGTGCAGACAACCAGATGATCTGGGCTACCACAGGTCAGCAGTCCTGAGCTTAAATTATCCACCAACTTCAGCCACCTGGGGAGCAGTGATCACAAGTATGTGCTATCACAAATAGACAGACTTCCTTTTAATGAAAGCCTCAGTTTCTTCTCCTATGAAATGAGGCTGATAATCCTTTTGCTATCTGTGTCATAGGGCAGATGCAAAGAAAATGCTCTGTAAACCCCAAACTCTATGGAAATCTGAACTATCATTAGTGTACACCAAATCGAGACATTTGGACTTGACCTTCAGAAAAAAAAAGTTCAGTCAAAGAAATTGTTTAGCTCTGGGTAGTCAAAACAAACTGTGGACTGAATTTTCCATTTCTCATCCAGTTGTTTGTGCTTCATGTAGGCATAGTCTGTGTTCCATGTCAGGGTTAAGTTCACTGAAGCTTAATTGGAAAGTGCACAAGCTTGTACAGAAACACCCCTGGGAGGGGCTGACCCAAAGACCCTTTGTTATCTGCTTGCAGACACAGCTGGAAAAAGGTAAAAAAATTCTTTTAAATTCGGTTTTTTTTTTTCTGGACACTTTTCCTACTGTTCCTTCTGAATATATTTGGCATCTGTTCAGCAAGAAGAAAAAAAAAGTCACGTTATGTTAGGTTGGTCAAGAGTAAAGGTAGATTGGGAGGAAGTGAATCAATGTGTAGTCTGTCTTATTCTCATCTCTGGGGAAATATTGCAGAGTTGGAGAAGATACAGGTAAAGGCATCTATATGTCTCTTGTGGTTGGAGGGTCTGCTGTGTGAGACGAGGTTAAAAAAGAGCATGGAATTAAGATCTGGAAGTGACCATAAAGATCATCTAGTCCAATAACCTAATAAAAAAGATGAGGAAATTGTGATGCAGAGAGACAGATTGTTTTAAACAAAGTCCTACATTTAATCATGGGGGCCACT
Organism: Phascolarctos cinereus; assembly: GCF_003287225.1. Classification (NCBI taxonomy): domain Eukaryota; kingdom Metazoa; phylum Chordata; class Mammalia; order Diprotodontia; family Phascolarctidae; genus Phascolarctos; species Phascolarctos cinereus. The sequence continues at coordinate 308,189,411 of NW_027555625.1, read as the reverse complement.
TGGTGTGGTAGATAGAACACTGAAATTGTAGTCAGCAAGACTTGAGTTCAAACTCTACCATAAACATTTAGTAACTGCATAATTCTGGGGAAAATCACTTAGGCTCTTTAAGCCTTGATTTCTTTATTCACGAAATACGAACAATAATAGCATTTATCTCACAGGCTGAAATGAAATTCTGTAGGATCATAGTTTAGAACTGGAAAGGGTCTTAAAGGCCATTAAGTCCAACTTCCCCATTTTACAGGTGAAAAAGCTGAGGCAAAAAATCAAATAACTTTTCCAGGGGTCACAGAGGTAGTAGGCATATGAGGTAGGATTTTTAACTTAAGTCTTCCTGCACCATCCAGCATTTTCTCTATATAACCCTTTGCAAACCTTGAAACACTATTTGAGTAAATGTTCATTATCACGAATGGAAGAGGTAGGATCAGAGGCTAGGTCTCTTGTCTTCTAACCAAGGGATTTTTTCATTATACTTCAATGTACTCACTGCCTGGTAGGTTACTGTATTAGAGTTAAGGAGGGATGAGACATAATCAATAACTCACTTTGGTGCAATCACAACAATAGCAAAAAACATTTATTGAACACCAACCACATGCAAGGTCCTGTGGGAGATGCTATTGGACCTACATCTACAAAGCATACTCAGATGTATATTCACTGGCCTGAAAGAGAATGCGTATATCAAACAAATGCACATGGAAGGGAGAATTAAGTATATGTCAAGTGAATGGTCTATACCATAGTTTCAGAGGAAGCATAGATAATTTTAGTCTGGGTTGACCCAAGAAGGTAGCCTGGAAAAGATGAAATCTGAGCTAGGTGTTAAGAAATGTTATCTCAAAACTTTAGAGGAATCTATGCTATGAATGACTATTGGTGGATCTGCTTGAAAGAAAACAGTAATTCCTGCAACTTTGACAGAACTCCCCATGCAGCAGCTGCTGTCTTCTATAGACAGTAGTTCTACAGATCCCCAAATTGGGAGTAAGAAGAAAGTCAATTAATCACATCACGTAGGGATATCAGCTTCCCGATGGTTGGAGCACATTAAAGGATGGAGCTTAAATACTATCTCCTGCTCGGGAAATTAACCTGTGACTATTAAGTGTTTGTGGAAACTTTCAAGAAGAGTACCACTTTCCCAGGACCAGCAAATTGAATTGCATTTAACTTAATTGTTAATGATATGGCATATTAATTGTGAAGTGTTGATTCTTTCCCTTCAGCTGTTGCTTTTATTGGCAGTGGTGGGGGTGGGATGAAGAAGTGTTTTGTATTGTGAGTACAAGTTATATGTATAATCAGTGAAGGGCAAAAACCAAATCACTGGAAGGCTGGAAGCAACAATTGCATCCTTAAGGGATATTGTCCTCATTATGGAAAATTTCAATCAAAGGCACAGAACCAACAGATAATTCAGGAATAGAGGTAAGAAGGCAATTGTTCAGTCATGGCAAAGGCGTTTCAAATAAAACATACAGTTGGGATGAAAGTAATCCAAGATTAAAATGTACGTCTATTTATTTATATCAGTACCTACCTATCTATCTATCTATCTATCTATCTATCTATCTATCTATCTATCTTTCCTAATCCCAGGAAGGGGAAAAAAAGTTCACATTGAAAGTTATTTGGGTTTCAGAAAGCATCCATCATTACCCCATCCAGGAACTTGATCCTGCTCTTTTTTAATTTAATTTAATTTAATTTTTATTTTTAGCCAGTTGGGGTTAAGTGACTTGCCCAGGGTCACATGGCTAGTAAGGGTCAAGTGTTCGGTCTGAGGCCAGATTTGAACTCAGGTCCCATTGACTCCAGGGCCAGTGCTCTATCCACTGTGCCACATAGCTGCCCCTTGATCCTGCTCTTTCACCAACTCATGGTGACATAAAGCCACTTCCCTTTTCAGAGTTTCAGTATCCTCATCTGGAAAATGAGATATTTGGACCAGAAAATTTCTAAGGATTTTTCCAACTTCTAACATTCACTCTCTCAGTATTCAAAATCCCTTCTAGTTTGAATAGTCTATGAATTTGAGTAACTCACCTTCTGAGTTCAAATCTGGCTGTAGATGCTTACTAGCCATGTGACCCTGGACAATTCATTTAGCCCTGTTTGCCTCAGTTTCCTCAACTGTAAAATGAGCTGGAGAAGAATATGGCACACCACTCCAGTATCTTTGCCAAGAAAATCCTAAATGAGATCATGAAGAGTCTGACATGACTGAAATGACTGAGCAGCAGCAACAAACAACAATGAATTAGGAGCCCATGTTATGCAGGGTGTCGTGGGTGATGGGGACAAAGTGGTTTTATGAGAACTCTCTCAGTCCAGTACATTTGGTATAAAGTTGGCAAGGCACTCTGGGTGATTTCATTGTTAAGTTCAAGAGATTTGAATAGTCTAAATCCCCCATGCCTTGCTGAATCAACAAGTATCCAGTAGGTACCTTCTGTGTACCCTGTGGAAGTTCTAAACTTATGGGCAGATATAGCAATGAAATAAAAAGTGTAGGTTTGTCTCCTGAGGAATTCACAATCCAATTGGAGAGATAAAATTAAAGCCCAAGAACAATTGGAGAATGATACGAAACAGTGTGTAATCAACTGCTAAACAGTGCAGTATACCCTCAAGTACAACAGAAGCTTAGGTAAGAGAAGTGGGAGGGAATTCATCATCTTCAGGAAGGAGGTCATTGTATAGCCATATAATATTAGAGTTAGAAGGGATGCTATGAGTCACCCAAGTTACACAAGGGTAAATGGAAGCCCAGAGAAGTAATTCAGGAAAGACATTCAACAGACTTACTGAACTAGACTGTCTGCCTTGGAAGGAGAGTACTCTGGCTATTTTCACCAGCTGTCCCTCTTCCCTGAAACTTTCTGCCTTCTCATGCTTGCCTCCTGGCTTATCTGGATTCCTTCAAGTCTTCCCTAAGAAGCCTTTCTCTCATTCCTCTTAAACTTAGTGCCTTCCCTCTGAGATTTTTTCATATACATACATATATGCATATATGTGTATGTATATTTATATGTATATGGATATACACACACATGTATGTATATGCATACACCCTGTGAGATTATAATAGGTACACACATATGCATATATATGTGTATATGTATATATATACATACACATATACATGCTCATATATGTATACAGAAATGTTTTCATTTTCATGTTTTTTTTCCTCTATTGGAATATGAGCTGCTTCTTCTCCTCCTCCTCCTCCTCCTCCTCCTCCTTCTTCTTCAAGGCAATTGGGGTTAAGTGACTTGCCCAGGGTCACATAGCTAGTAAGTGACAAGTGTTTGGTCTGAGGCCAGAGTTGAACTCAGGTCTTCCTGACTTCAGGGCCAGTGCTCTACCCATTTTGCCACCTAGCTGCCCCAAATATGAACTTCTTGAGAGCAAGGATTATGTCTTTGCCTTTTTCTTTTTCTTTTTTTTTTCCCCTTTTTTGATATACTCAGCACTCAGCACAGTTCCTGGAATATAGTAGATATATACTGTTTGTAAATACTGTTTGACTTGATTTGACTTGCTCACATGGGGAAGTAAACTAATACATGTAGGAAGCTTTGGAACCACAACATTAAAAAGTCAGGCAGGTTAATTCTCAGGGTAAGGCCAAGAGGCACCTTGGTATAATGAAAATATCATTGCACTTAGATTTAGGAGGCCTGGCTGCTCACATGCCAACTGTATGGCTTGGGGAGCGTGTGCCTCTTTTGGACTTGTTGCCTCATTGGTAAAGTGGAGATAACTGCCATGGGAAGCATGGTACAGTGGTGGATAGAGTCTTTTAGAACCAGGAGGACCTGGGTTAGAGTTTTTCCTCCGACATACAAATGTGTGAGAGTAGAAAGTCATTTAAATTCTCAATGTCTCAGATACCTCTTTAAAAGAGTAACTTACAGAGAGAGCTCCCTGCCAAATAAAATCACAGGTACAAAAAAAAAAAAGATGAAGAAGAAGATTTGTCCCATAGGGTGAGAAAATGTGCTTTGAAAATTGTGAACCATTATGCACATACACAGGTAAGTATACTATATATGAAAAACACATAAACTACTAAGAAGGAATGAATAAATAAAGCATTTACTCAGCACCTACTGTGTGCCACAAGTTATAATAGATGCTAGGGATACAAATACAAAAGAGAGAGTGCAAGGAGCTTCTATTCTAAGAGAGGGTGATAATAAATCTTGTGGCCAGAGAAAGGAATTTCATCTGGGGAATCAAGGAATTGTGAGGGGAGCCACAGGGCAGCCATCTGGCATGCCCTTTCCAGAAGCAATGGCAATATTGATTTGATTACTATTCCTAAAGCAATTTCAAGGATCTGTGATTTTATCAGTTCAATTTTATTTCCTTTCACCAACTCAGATCATCCTCTTTCCAATCTCAGTAGATAGTTCTATGAGTTTCTGTGGCTAAAGAAAGTTATTCCCTTTGGAGATGATCCTCCCTACACTTAACAAGGCTGGTTCCCCTCAAATCAGCAGTCACTGCCTGGCCCCTATGTAGAATTCCACCCTAGTAGTAGAAACTGCCAGCACTTGTGACTGGTGGCATAATCTTTATGAATCCAGGGTCATCTGCACACCACAATGATGCACCTAAGAAGATGTGTTTTAGTAGAGGAGAGCAGTGCTGCTATTGCTAGGGATGGGAGGGTGATTTCCATGAGATACCTGAATGGCAGGAGCTGGGAGGGATAGAAAGCCCAGTCTATGGCAGGCTTCCAGCTATAGCTGCCTAAGAGTCTGTTGCCAGGAGAAAACTCATTTTCATTCAGATCTCACCCAGTACTAACCATGCCAGGAAGAAGGAGCTCAATGGCATCCGCCCATCATCTCACCTTTTCTCCCAAGCCCCCTTAGTATTGGCAGTCAACCTTCTCCCTACTCAGTAGCCCGGTCTGGACCACTTCAATCCCCAGCTGGGGGATTTTCAGACAGCTCTTTTCTGCCCACCTCCCAAACACCTCGCAGTTATTAAAATGCAGCTCAGGATGGCTCACTCTAGCTGGTACATTATCATTCCTTGTTAGAGACCCCTCCAAGGCCTAAGATATGCCTGCACTGACTTTATAATTACAAAGTCAATTTCTAAACAGACATTTGCAAATAAGTCAATTTAAATACCGAGATTTGCAAACAATAATTAAGCAGTAGCTTCTTTTTTTAAAAATATCTATATCTATATGTATATATATATATATATATATATATATATATATATATAATTAATGCCTGTGGGCTTTTCATTTTACCTTGTGCCTGGGTAGTTTGCAATTGTTTGTCGAGCTAAAGCATTCTCAGAAAGCAAATCAAAGCACTAGGGAGACTTTGGAAGCCATTAAAAAAAGCCTTTCTCTCCGCCCTCCTCCTTCCTGTTGTCAGCTAGCTGGCTGAACTCCTCCTCTGTTTGGGTCTGTGAGGAGGAAGGGAGGCTGGGTAGGAATGTCTGATACAGTATGGCTTTGAGACTTGGTTTTGTGGTAGGAATATATACAGCAGGCACTGTGGTGCAATGGAAAGAATGGGAGTGGGCTGTGTGTGTGTGTATGTGTAGAAAGGGCTTGGGGTTCAGAGTGCTTTGTTTAAATCTGATCTCAGAGAAGCTGCTGCTTAAATTGCTCCAGGATAGTCCTCTAACCTCTTTCAGCTCCAGTTTTTTCTTCTGTAAAATGGGGATAATAATATAGCATCTTCCTCAAGATCTGTGGAGGAAGAAAATGTAAATCTTTCAAATCCCATATAAATATTACTGTAATTAAAAGCCTGTCTTCCAGATGCAAAGCCTGGTAGGCCTTCATGACTGGAAGTAATGGCTTCTTAGTCAACCAGAGGTGCAGTGGGGAGAGCTCTGAATCTGGAGTCAGGAAGATGTGAACTCAAATCCAGCCTTAGAATCCTACTGGCTGTGTAACCTAGGAAAAGTCACTTAGCCTCTCTTTGCCTCATTTTCCTCCACTGTAAAATAAGGACCATAATAGCATCTACTTTCAAGGTTGTTGTGAGGGTCAAATGAAATAATATTTGTAAAGCATGTAGCAAGTTCATAGAACAATGCAAGTCCCTATTCCCTCCCTCTCCACTTATGTATTTGTTATACTCATCAATCAATAACAATTTTGTGCCGGCTGTGTGTAGCCCACTTGCTAAGTGTTGAGGACACACAGGAGAAGTATATAACCTGGTTCCTGCCTTTGAGGGACTTACAATCATGTTGTGGAGACAAGGATTTTCCACATGAAAAGACAAATAAGCAGTTAATATGATAGTCTACATGAGCCACTGGTACAATACAGGTATGAGATCTATAGTTCAGGATGACATAACTGTGGGCTGGAATGAGCCAGGAGGCCTTTCTGGAGGTGGTGCAACTTGATCTCAGTCTTGAAGGAAGGGGAGATTTTAAAATGCAGTTGGATACATACAGAACACTTCTGGGAGGAGTTTGCTTATGGTGCAAACAAAATCACAGAGCTAGTTCTCCATCAGATGGATGCAGTGAGTTGTGAGGAGCAAAACTTAGCCAGAGGAATGGGGTACAGTTTCAGGAGTAGAAGTAAATATAATTGGAACTAGATTGTGCTGGGCTTTGAAAATAAGACAAAGGAGCTGGACATGCTTTCTGTAGTCAATGGGGAACCACCTAAGCTTCATGAGTAGGGGAGTGACACAAAGGCAGCATTTGGTGAGGATTAGTCTGGAGGCAGCTAGGTAATTCAGTGGATAGAGTAATTTGTCTGGAGTCAGGAAGACCTGAATCTGTTCTCAAACACTCACTAGCAGTGTTACCCTGGAAAAGTCACTTAACCTGTTTATCTTAATCCACTGGAAAAGGAAATGGCAAACCACTTGATTATCTTTGCCAAGAAAACCCTATGTATGTGTTGTGAATAAAATCCCAAGAGACAAAGTTTCTAGGTATCAATGATCAATTTATTATCTAGGCTAGTCAATAATCAATAAATTAATGGCCAGTGCTTTCTCTCAGTAACCAAAGATGCCAAGGAGACTCTGAAACACCTTAAGTCAGGTTTGTATCTTCTGACATGGAACTCTCCTGACAAATGAAAGTCAACAATGATTGGTGGACATTTAATGAAGAGGTAAACTAAAGATGTCCAGCCCTTCCTAATTACCATATCACTGGGGGCAAAGGGGAAGGTCAGCTGAAAACATGCCCTGATCATGAATTTTAGCTCTCTCTAGCAATCTGGGCACTCTGAACAAGTTCTCCCTGGTTTACTTTCTCCTTCATGAGCTGGGTCACCCTAAACTCTAACAAAGGGGAGCAAGGACAGTTCCCCCAGTGAAAGAGCTCCCCCAGATTGGATTCTGTTTATATCTTAAACGGAACTCAGCGTTCCCATTTGGTTTGGGCCCAGCCCAACCTAGTTAAAGAGTAAGGTGCCTTGGAGACTATGAGTAGTCACATCACTTAGTAATGCCCTTCAGAGACTGACTGGCCTTTTCAGGAATGAGGTCTTAACAAAAAAATAGGAAGAAAACAATGCATCACAAATTGATAAATAGTTATTATAATGTATAATATGAATTCCTCTCAGACAGTATTGACATGCTATGGTCCACAGGATGAAGAAGAGTCAGACATTAATGAACAGATGTGGTGGCAACAAAGGAAGATCAATCACAATGTAAACTCTGCCCTTTAGAAATAGGGAGGAGATTGTGTGGGATAAGGCCATACCTTCTCACAGGCAGAGTTTGTAAGCAGGAAGGCTGTGATTTGAGGAAAGCCAGGAGGATATCTTTTCCAAAATATGTCTTCACTCTTGCCTGAAGTTTCACTACTGGTAATTCATTCACGGAATTTAAGAGTTAGACTTAATTTCTTCCTATGTGTGAAAAAAAAAAAAGAACAGAGGGTAAAAGTAGACTACCTGTTAGGTTCCTTCTTTCTATTGCTGGTATCCCACGTTTTATGTTCCAAGAGTCCTTCCAAGCTCCAGCAACCTTTGTCCTTTTTAACTTTAACATTTTAGGTTTCATGCTTGTATACTTTATGTTCTAAAGGCCATTACAGTTTCAACATTCCCTGATGCCTTGAAAGAACTATAAAGGTAATCTGGCCCATCTCTTTTTATTTTTAGAAATGTGGAAACTGCTAGATCTAGAGACAATAGGATCATAAATATTGAACTGGAAGTAGCCATCTATTCCAACTCCCTCATTTTACAGATGAGAAAACTGAGGCACTCAAAGGTTAAGTGATTTGCCCAAAGTAATATAGGTTGTAAACCTCAGAAGCAGTTTTTTCACTGAGGTCCTCAGACACCTGAGTCAGTGATTTTTCCACCGTACTACATTGGTGACACAAGTTGCAAGTAGCAGAACTAAACCATGTTTTCTGATTTAAAATCAAGTTTTGTATTTACTACACCCTTTTTCAAGTTCACACAGCAAATTATTGACATAATCAAGATTAGAACCTATGACTAGGTTCTATAAAATAGGTCAATGTCCTATACTCTCTCCATTACACTATGCTTCTTACCTTCTTTGAGCTGGGTATTCAGCTACTCTTAAAATGGGGGAGGGGGTGGGGATAAATTATTCTAAGAAGGGCACATTTTCATTCCCTAAAATTGAAATGTGAATTAGTCCATCAAATCATTTTCCTCCAGAATAGAGGAGAGAAACAATCCAGGAGATACAGTGTGAGTTCTGAATGGAAGATTAGGGTATAGTGAATAAATCATGCCCTGTGAGGTGAAAGTATGTGAGTGAGAGGTAAGAAAAGGAGATGACATTCCAAGGCCAATGCTCCTGAATGAGGAAGGGGAGGGATACAAAGGGTAAAATCTGGGAGAAGAGGGAGTGGTTTGGAGGGGAGGGGTTAATTGATCAAAAATTTCATGGTATCTCTTTTCTCTAGCACCACTTGCGATCCAGAGATTTCAGTAATGTCTGGGATCAGGTTAAAAATCCTGGGGGTGGAGGGCTGCAGAAGAGAAGAAGGAAAGATAAACCTCTCTCCTTCTTTTGAAGAAGACAGGATATTTCATTGTTGGGTTTCCGGTATTAATTTTGCCAAGTTAGAGGAAAAGCCCCAGGTTTTAGGATATTCCTAGCACTCAACTCAGCAGAATCTGGGGTGGCTTTACCCTTCAAAATACCTTGCAGGCAATCATTACAATTCCCCTCTGGTCCCAGAGTGTCCCTATTCAGAGCACAGCCAAATAACCACCTGCTAGTATCTCTGACACAGAGTGGAGCTGACAAAAGGTAGGTGTCCCACTGGGAGAGGTTGGGGGTTGACATCTCTAAGGCTCATCAGAGGTCAAAGCCACTGTCAGCCCTCAGCAGGGAGCTTGGGAACTCAACTTTAAACTGACCAGAGGTGGGAACACTACCTCACCTTCCTCCTTATCCTGACGCCTTCACATCGGTGAAGAATGTCATTGGTGTCTTTCCCAGCTCCCCACCACCACCGCCATCACAAGAGAGAACCAGTTGAGTGTGAGTAGCAACATGGTAAAGTACTGGATTTGGTCAGAAGACCTGGGTTTGAGTTCAGGCTCTGATGAAATATGTGCTCACATGTCATCACTTATCTTTTCCAATTGTTGGTTTCATCCTTTCAAAAATGGCCAAAACAGCCCTTGCACTATGTGCTTCACAGGGTGGTTATGAAAAAAAAAAAAAGCATTTTTAAAACAGAAAACACTAAAGGCAGTTACTACTTCCCATCCAGTCTCTGGGACTTAGAAATCTTGCCTGGACCTCTGGCAAAATGAAAGCAGTCAATCAAACAACTAAAGTTAAGCATTTGTTAAGCATTTCTGTATGACAGGCAATGTACTAGGCCTTGGGGATATGAAGGAAAAGCCCAGAAAACAAAAATAAAAACAACTCCCCTTCAAGGAGCTTTTATTCTAGGGATCATGCCTTATTTAAGTAACTCTTTGTTAGGTTCAAACTAATCATCTCAAAAGGGAAATGACTTCACAGTGGCCAAAAGTATAAATGGTCTAGAACACGGTTGGGGAACCTGTGGCCTCGAGGCCATATGTGGCCCTCTAGGTCCTCAAGTGTGGCCCTTTCACTAAATCCAAATCACAGAACAAATCCTTGGCCTCAAGGCCACACATGAACCTCTGGGACCTCAAATGTGGATCTTTGGCTGCAATGGGCTGCACTTGAGGGCCTAGAAGGCCGTATGTGGCCTCAAGGCTGCAGTTCCCCACCCTGTCTAGAACATCAGAAGAACTACTGTCAACCTGCCACTATCAGTTTTGCTATCTTTTCTTCCCAGAATACTGTCTCTGTCATTCACATCAAAGGGAGGCCACTATTGTTCTTCCAGATGCCCTTTACAGAGAATACTCTCCTACATATATCAGACTTCTCCATTATTAAAAAAAAAAAAAAACAGAAAAACAGAAAAAAGCACTGTATCTGGGTCTGCCAGCCAGAGATTTCTCTTTACTCTTCTTAACCTACTTATATTTCCATGGCTGTACTACTTCTCAAGGTATGTCACCCTGCTGAGGCAAACTTCTGATGCAGATGCAAAAATGCTAAAGATGTTTAGGTTCACATAAGATAAAAATGAAAGTTCTACTGATGTTGTATTACCTAGGTCACCCTTCACATATGGGCTGTCAGAAAAGTTACTGTGAAACCCCTCCAAATACTCATAAAAAATGGCTCTAAACATAAAAGTTACTGTAAGTTTGAGGAATTAGAGAGGGTCAGCATTTAATCAAAGGCTAGTTTATAAGCCCCTACAAGTATATGTAGTTTTATGAACCAAATAGAAGATATGTTAGTTCTGAGCAAAATACATTTAATCAATAATAGTGTAGCATGTGATAAAGGTGATGATGATGATGACAATGATATTTATTCAACATTTTAACTTTTGCAAAGTACTTTATATGTATTATCTCATTTGATCCTGAAAACAAATAAACCAAAAAAGTGAGATGTGGGTTATTATTATTCCTAGTTCATACATGAGGAAATTGAAACAAAGAAATTATGATTTTCACAGGTTTACACAGATTGTGTGTTTCTAGGGCAGAATTCAAGCCCGTGTTTTTCTGCTTTGAAGTCCAATATTCTCTCTATCAAAATATGAAAAACGCCTCCATGCACCAAAGGAAAACTCTCCCATAGGTCACTACAGTGAGGAAAAGACAAAAATGAAGAAAACATGTGCGACTAGCAAAAGTTTATGAAAAAAAAAAACATGTATCCTACTTACGTGTATATACAAGCTAACTCATTTTTCCTGTGGGGCAAAGCTGACAATGTTGTCTGGTGAGGTTGTTAAAATGGTGTCTGCTGCTCTCCTCTGGGCCTGTAATCTCTGTTGGACATTTCCAATGGTGACATTGTTGGCAAGTTTCTCTCCACTATCTTATTCAGGGATTCAGATCTTTAGGGTCACCTACGTGAAACTAAAGTTCCATCTGCTGAGGTGTGTTAAGTAGAAAGCCTCTCTATGACAAAGGCAGGATGAAAACATTTTTAGTCCGTAGTCTAAGGCTATGTGCCAGCATACTTAGCTAATGCTACATGCCCCAAAATCAGCCTGGGCTGCCGAGAACAAGCTTTGATTGTGCCTGGTGCTATAGTATCAGATAGATATCTGACTTAGTGGCATACCTTCCTTATAACTTCAGTTTAACCGCTGCTGGGGAATTTGTAATGATATAGCTAATTTCAAAGGTTCTACCAAAGAAACATAGGAAAACATGTGTATTGTGTGGTTCCCATGAAATTCAGCTGGCTCCCAACATCCTCCCCATTGACATAAATACAAAAGTGCCAAGAAAAGAGTTAAGAAGACAAGACCAAAAGTCTTCTTACCTAATAATCCACTTTCATGTATTATGTATTTCTGTCAGCAACAATAAAACCCTTGAAATATGCACTTACAGCCAGCAGAAAACCTTGTAGTTTCTATATAATTCTTTCAAATATATTGTTTCTCATATCAAACTCATTTCTTTATATACATATATACCACCTCTGAATCATTTATAACAAAGAAAAACATTTAAGTAAGATGGATCAACAAAGTGAATTAATCTAGCAGTATGTGTAATATTCTGTATCCATTGTCCTTCATCTCTCTACAGAGATATTTCATTTTCTCATATTTCTCAATAATATTACTCTATTACATTCATATATCACAATATGTTCAATGATTCTCCAGTCTATCTATACTAACTTTGATTTTGAGGGTTTTTTAAGTGTCATATTTTCCTTTGTCTCTTGGACATATTTGAAGTATATTCCTAGTAGTAGAAACATTAAGTTCAAAAGATGTTTTTTAGAATGTGTGAATCAAATTCAAAGCTCTTACAACAGTGTATTAGTGTTCCTATCTTCCTATACTTTCTCCAAACTGGTCTGATTACATCTTTAATCTTCTTTTTACCAATATGATAGAAATCTCAGTGTTATTTTGTTATTTTCATTTCATTTTTCTTATTAGAAATTTTGAGCATTTATTTCATATTGTTATTAATACTTTGAATTTCTTCTTTTGAAAGCATTTGTATTCTTTCAACAAATTTTGGGAGAATGTCTCTTTGCTTTTTATACTTTAGACAATCCTTCTGAATTCTTTGTCGGAGATATTTTATATATAGTTTTTTTTTCACCAAGTGATATTTTCTGCATGAGATTTACCTCTCTGAAATGATAGTATCAAGTATACAGGGAGGGAAGAGATTCCATGATGCTTTCCTGTTGCTGGCTCAGAAGTCTGCTTAAGATGCTTTTCCTAGGTCATCTGTAACTGATCTTCTAAATTCCCTAGACTGTCAGTTCCTCAAGGACAGAAAATGAATTCATGTGGCACTTCTTACAACACCACATCCATGTAGACCTTGAAAATAATTTAGATGTGTTAAAATAACTAGCTTTATGTTCTATATTTCCATGTTCTAAGTTTCATTCTTAGCTCCAACATTCTATATTGCAACATTTCATAGTTTAAAATCCTTTCTAAACCCTAATATTATATTTTCCATGTTTTATTTTTTATCTAAGATGATTTCCACTAAATCATAGTGTATTCAAAGTTGCATCCTATCCCTCTTCCTAACAAATGGAATGATTCCTGAAATTTACAGTCCTACCATGAATTATTCCATATATAAATATAAATAAATTATATATATATATATATATATATATATATATATATATATATATGTGTGTGTGTGTGTGTGTGTGTGTGTGTGTGTACACATGTGTATTCTGTAATCCTAATTGTAATAATCTTTTGGGTTAATACTCATTTTCAGCTGGGAAGAATTTGAGAGATTATAAATACAGATCATATAAACTTCCTCAGTTTTTTCTTTTTTTTCTTGTTTTAACTTTATTAATTTATTTTGATTTATCAACAATCACTTCCATAAGCTTTTAAGTTTTAAATTTTTCTCCCCCTCCATCCCTACTTTCCTCCCCAAGATGGCATGCAATCTGATATAGTCTATACATGTAGTTTCCTATTAAATGCATCTTCACATTAGACATGTTGTAAGTAAGAATTAGAACCAATAGGAGGAACCACCAGAAAGATGAAATAAAACACAACAGAAAAAAAATAGCAAATAGTATGCTTCAATCTGCATTCAAACCTCATAGTTCTCTCTTTGGATATGGATAACATTTTGCATCATGAGGCCTTTGGAGATTTCTTAGATCCTTGCATTGCTAAGAAGGGTTAAGTCTATCAATGTTAGTCATCGCACAACATGGCTGTTACTGTGTACGATGTTCTCCTGGTTCTGCTCACTTCACTCAGCATCATACATACAAGTCTTTCCAGTTTTTCTGAAGTCTGCCTGCTCATCATTTCTTATAGCACAAGAGTATTCCATTACATTCATATACCACAGCTTGTTCAGCCATTCCCCAACTGATGGGCATCCTCTCAATTTCCAATTCTTTGTCACCACAAAAAGGGCTGCTATAAATATTTTCATACATGTGGGTCCTTTTCCCATTTGTATGATATCTTTGAGATACAGATCTAGAAGTACTATTGCTGGATCAAAGGGTAAGCACATTTTTACAGCCCTTTGGGCATAGTTCCAAATTACTCTCCAAAATGGTTGGATCATTTCACAACTCCACCAACAAAGAATTAGTGTTCCAATTTTCCCACATCTTCTCCAACATTTATCATTTTCCTCTTTTGTCATGTTAGCCAATCTGATAGGTATGATGTGGTACCTCAGAGTTGTTTTGATTTGTGTTTCTCTAATCAATACTGATTTAGAGCATTTTATCATATGGCTATAGATGGCTTTAATTTCTTCATCTGAGAATGCCTGTTCATATCCTTTGACCATTTATCAGTTGGGGAATGACTTGTATTCTTATAAATTTGATTTAATGCTTTATATATTTTAGAAATGACACCTCATTTCTAAAACTTCCTCAGTTTTTGATGTTGATATGAATTCCATCATACATTGTACAGTCATCAGACATTTTAGCTCTTAAGATAGGTTATGAGTACATATTTCTGCCCCAGTGAACCTAACTCTTTCTGCATTATTCTGAAGATTTATTCTCGTTCCAACTCATTTTGCTCATAATATATCTCATTTAGTTTGGGAATCCGAAAAAAACTACACAGACTTCTCACAGTCTCTAACCAGGTTGATCTCTTTACCAGCTACTAAAAATCATGTAGGACTTGAAGTATTAACAGAAAAGGTATTCAGGAGGAGAGGAACTTCGATTCTTCGGATTATTGCTTCCATTCTGAGTAGATAACTACAGGCCTGATGAGGTGACCCCAATATACTTTCTCTTTCTAGCATCCTGTTTATCTTATTTTTCTACTCTATACTTCTTATTCTATGTCTCTCTTCTCTTTCCTTATTTTCACCTTCTTACCATATTTTCATTTAGTGTTGTATTTAGAAAGACAGCCAACTGGACAGTGTATCGAGAACTAGAAACAATTCCTGAATATCTTCATCAAGTTCTGTACTCATAAGCAAGTTTCTCCCTCTACGGGCCTAGGTATTTTTATCTATAACATGAAATAATTGAATGAAATATTTGCCAAGGTCTCTTCCAACTCTAACATCCTACATTTTAAGGATCCTTATGTCTCTAACATCCTCTGACTCCATAAAGCACCCTTTAAATTAAACAGTGTCATTGTAAATTAGCCAACATAAGTGCTTTAGATTAGAAATTAGCTAATAAAGAATGAGATACTTCAAATCTGTTCCAACAGAAGCACCCAATAGTGCCGAGCAAGCCTATATCCACCTGACAGGAAGCCACCATAAATAGCATCAACAATTATATACCTTTTCTTATCTTTTTTTTTTCTAAGCTAGTGAGACCATAACTTAGAACACTTGCTGCTATTCAGCCAAAAACAAATAATGAAACAACTTTGACTGTGATGCATTTTGGTGACATAATTCAGCTTGGCTACTGTTCCGTTGAATTATAAATATTTATCACTAGAAGGAACCAATGATTCATTGGAAAGGTGATTGGGGCAGTGGTAGGGTTAGTGGTAAGGGTGGGTGAGAAGGTAGACAGGATCACGGTAGTAAGGGATGGGAGTGGGAAAGAAAGACACAAAACACGACAACTAGGCATAGTTGCTATAGCGATTAACAATGGGTCTCCTTCTAACTGGAGCCAGGGATGCTGATGCAGCTAAAACAAATGTTTGTGTACAGCCATAGCAGAGACGGTGACGGATTACGGAGTCTTGGCCTTGAGCCTCGATGTAATCCAATTCTAAATAAATCATAAATCTAAGTGCAGACTGGCAAGGCCGGGAGAATACCAATTTGGGCTGGTGGCGGCACACCGAGGGATGGCGGGCCAGGATCAATTTTGAAAGGGAATGTGGGGAGGGGAATTGAAAGGAGGAACATAGCCTGCCTGGGGGGAAGGATTTTTTCCCCCTCTCCATTTTTCTCCATCAGCCCCATCAGAGCTGCCAGACTTCAGTGGCACAAGTGAGAGATCACTGCTCAAAAAGCCACAAGGCCAGTCAGTCGGCAAACTCCTAAATTTCACTTGATGTGGAGATTTTTCATAGTGAAAGGTGCAGAATTACGGATTTGTTGAATTGGTTTCTCTCCCTTGGAATGAGGGCTGGCTACTGGACTGAGCTTCTCCTAGGGTTATGTACTCCTCTCTGTTTGAAAAAATGAGTGTAAATATTTCATATTCCATTCATTCGTTCACTTATGAAACTCTATAAGAAGATGCGAAGATGGGTAGGACACAAGATATGATCTGTGATATTGAGGAATTTATGATCTATTAGGAGTGAGTTTAATACACATACACATGCACATATATGCATATATCTCATTTTAGATCTTTTAAAGTGTTCTACTTTCTGTCGTTCTCACATATATATGTATATATATTATATATTTTAATAGGTTATATAAATTCTATAATTTTTAAGTAAATATTCAAAATCTTCATTAGACTCTAAGTAAGACAGTGAAGTAGGATATTTTAAGACAAAATTAACGATAAAGTTTGGAAACTTTTTTTTTAAATTAATACTCATAGAGTCAGAAAATTCAATGAACAATTACCCAAGCTTTCTAGGTAATTGAAACCTTACTATTTGGGGAAAACTGAACTCATAATAGTAAATAATATAGTTAGAGGAGATGATTTCTAAGTGTCTCCCAGCTTAAAATCTAATTATCTCATTTAAGAAAACATTCATAACATGGACAAGTAGAATCTTTTGGGGCCTTATGGTCAAGCACCAAGTTAAGAGTTCTAAAAATTTCCCCAGAACCTCCTATGATTCATTTTATTGATTGATACTATAGCTATTTATGAATAATCCTACTGTATACAGGCACATGGTTTCCCTATGTATTTGCTTTGATTGTTGACTCTTGACTTCCACTGACTTTGTGAGTACCTACCCCATGTTAGATCCCATGGATATCTGATGAAGAGGAAAAATGAAACTTACTGGATTTTTTCCTGTCACGGTATCCCAATTACACTGTTGGCATCTGCTGGGAAAGTTAGGGGTAGCTTACCCCAGTTAAAGTGATCACCTTTCTCAGGACTCAAGTAGGGGAAAGTGCAATTCAGAAATTAGACATAGCACTTCTGAAAGTTTGCTAGCTCCTGGTATAGAGCTTAGCTTTAATTAATTATAAGTATAATAAAAATGGGTCCTGTGTCCTACCTATCCTTGTACCCCCAACCCCGAGTGCAGTATTATCTTTGGTATATTGATACTTAAAAGTTTGTTGAATTGGATTTATTGAATTGTTGGAAGGAAATGTTTCAAGAATGAAGACCCGTGCCAGACCTCATTTATTCATTCATAGCCCATTCCCCTTAAATCACTGGTACCTTTGTCTTTAATATGTAATGAAAAATTAAAGTAAGTACAGTTCAGTCAACAGAATGTCTATGAAATTAATGAGCCCTTTCACCTTCAACACCTGGTAATTATATCCTTCAATTAAACAAACTCTCTAGCTGTCTGTGATCTTATAAATTAACCAGCACTCATGCAATCTTGCAGGCTGCCAGACCTTTCTTACTCTCAAACCTGAGAGGTCAGTAATGTCTTGTGAGTTCAGGGATGACAAATCAAAAAGCAAAGTCACTCACTGTCCAGTGCCTGTTCTTTACCGAAGAATCTGTCTCCTTCTTTTCTCTCAAGTCCAGGAAAAAAAAATAGAAATAAGGGGGAAAAGCTGTTCTGTGGATCATGTGATAAAAACATAATTTGTTGCTGAAGATAGGCCTTTTCTTAACTTTTGATTCCCTCTTTCCTTCTTCTTCCCCACCCCAGCACAGGGCTATATATAGAAGAAATATAATAAAGTCATTGAATGAATGAAAGAGAATAAATGTGTTAATGAATATTAAGCTGAAAATCCAAATGAGAGGAGGAATGGGACCTCATGATAGCCATGTTTGGTTACTTTAAGATACAAATACATTTAATGTTGGAATAAAGAAAGAGAAACTCACAGGATGATAGACTTTCATGGAAGGCTTGAGGTGCCATGATTTAAGTAAGAAAGTGAAAATTGTCTTGTACTTGGTATTTGGAAATAAAGTCTAAAAGTTTGAAGAGATGTCAAGATAACCTGACCTTCATGCTTCTGCTTTCATGAAAGTGACTGTATGTGCTACCCTGGGACAGAAGTTCATCTTGCATCCTTCAATCAGCAACTGGACTAGAATTTATTGAGTATTTCTTGTGGCCACAGAACCATTCAGGTAAATATAGGAAAAGGAGAAGACTCTCTCCAGTTAGGTCTTCTAAAAGAGTTTAGAATAAATAACCTGGAAACATCAGCTTCCATGTAAGAAGATTGACAAAGTTCACTCCATCCCATTTCCTTCTGAGATATTTTCTGATGGAGACTTTTGCAGTATTGTCTCATGTACTAACACTTACTACTTTTTGTCCATGGGTGAGTCTCTTAAAATGTCTGAGCTTCGGTTTTCTTAGCTGAGTGCCTGGCATATGGTAATTATTCGATAGATGTTGATTGTCTTATCCATGAAAATGGGGACAGTAATACCTGAAGTATCTACTCTACAGTATTATTATAGAAATAAAATCAAATAATACATCTAAAATGCATTGCAAACTTTATTGTACAGTATAAATGCCAGGGTAAGAGGGTGGCATCATATAGAAGAAAAGAGCACCAGAGCTGGACTTAGGAGAAACTTGGTTCTGGCATTTTCTTCCTATAAACCTCTAGAAAGTTACCTAACTTCTGTAAGCCTCAGTTTCCTCATCTTCAAAATGAGAATGATGATATTTGGATTTGTGAGAACATAAAGCAGTTGTGACATACTTGCTTTTCAATCTTAAATCACTAACCATGTAAATTATTATTGCTTTCATCATTAATTAGTTTCCCAGCCTGATATCTCTCTTCTCTCCATGCCATCCTCAAAATAGTTGCCAAAGTAAGGCCTAAAGCATAGGCATGAATTGGCACAACTTTTCAGTAAGCTCCACTGGGTTCCTATCACCTTTAGTATCAAAGACAGCATCTCCTATTTGGCATTTAAAGTCTCTTACAAGCCAGTTCCAATCTACTTTTCCAAACTTATTGCCTATTATATACCTTTGCATATTCTAAGGAGCCACTCAGGCTTCTTGTATTCTCACACACAATTTTCAATCACTTCTTTCCACTGCTTTGAAAAGATTGAATTAATTCCATTATCTTTAACTCTTCAAAATCAGTGCTTGCTACAAAGGTCGATTCAAGTGCCTTCTTTCATATGAAGCCTTTCTTAATATATACTAGCAGCTCTTGTCTCCCCCACGGAAGAAGAAGGAAGGAATTAAGAATCTATTAAGTATCTACTATATATTGGACTAAGCATAACAAATAATATCTCATGTTTCTCATGACGACTCTGAAAGGTAGCTGTTATTTTTACCCTCATTTTACATTTGAGGAAACTGAGGTAACATAATTAAATGACTTATTCAGGGACTTGAACTCAGGTTTTTCTGTATCCAAGTCTAGCTCTCTGTCCATTGTGTCACCTAACCTCCTGTTGTGGGAGATTGCTTTTCAGATTTTCATAGTTCTTATCAAATACGAGGATTTTACACTAGTACTTTATATTTTCAGTTTTATCAAGTATAGTGATGTGTTTATTTTCCTTTGGATCTTGCATTAGATGTTTCATTGAAAAAGATTTCTTATTTTTTTTAACCAGTACTAAATAGTTTTCATGATTGTTGCTTTATAAAATAATATGTGGCATGGTAGGGATAGATGCCTTCCTTTCCATTTTATTCACTTTTTAAAATTTAATTCTGTGCACAATTTATTGAGGAATCCAAGAAAGTGGTCAGAAGCCAAAACACAAGTGAGAAGTTGAAGAGAATCTAAGAGGCTGGATAATTGAAAACTAGATAATCACCTCCTGATATTCAAGAGTTGACTGTATGAAGAATGACCTTGTAGTTGGGTAATTCATTTACTGAGCCCTTTAGAATTCACTCAATCAATTTTGAGTTCCATAACTGTCAGAAGGAGAGCCTTACCCTGGGAGTTCTTTTGAGAAAGATCTGTAGGATTTAGTGGACTGCAAATTTAATATGAGCTAACTGTGTGACATATCTACCAAGAAATGCAATGTAATTTTAGGCTGTCTGAATATTGTAGAATGACAGGACCTCAGAGCTGGAAGTGACTTCTGGAGGCATCTGGAGGTGGAAGGAGATTTCCATGTCAAAGTATGCTCATAGGATTTCTGTATAATGTATTTAAGTCTCTTAACACTCCAGAAGTTTACATTGTTCTGAATTACTCTTCATGAACAAAGGCATTCACCAAATGTTTTCACAATGTCAGTCAACCTCAAAAATAATCAGCCAACATCTCTCAGTTGTACCCTTCACCTTCATGTCCATGATAGCATTCCAATGAAGTCCATCTGCGTTGAACTCTACTTTTCCCCTAGCCGTGATATTTACCAAATGAGCTCTTGCCCACCTGACCACTATCTTTGGCCATGGTTTAAAAACATATACCTTAAGATCTAGGAAAAGCTTTAGATACCATCCAATTCAAGTCTATCCTGAGGCATGAATCCTATCTATAATATCCTTGACAAATAATTGGAGTACTATTTGCAAAGTATTGTTATCTGTTTATCACAGTAGGTCCCCAAGGGATTTTTAATAGCGACCTTCCTTTGCTAAGCTTCAAGTATATTTGCAGGACAACTAGCTGAATTTCTTTGAAAACATTCTGCAACTCAGAAGTATCACTAGTTTAGACAGCCATGCCCACCAGCTAGTTCATGTTAAGGAGGTTTTACTATAATTTCCAAATCAGACTTTTTTATGTTGTGCATGAGAATCCCAGGGAAGTCATTGATGGGATTATTGCAACCTTGTGCCTATAAAGCCTGTTTGATTCAGATGGGAGAAACCAATAACCAAGCTGGTGATAGCTATTGATGGCAGAGGAAGGAGGCTGTCCAAGGCTACTGCTTTTTTCACATAATTTACTTATTTTAAGTCATGTTAGAGATTGGCTACCTAGAGTCTATTTTATACACACATCACATATTTTCCCATATCCAATCCTTTCTTTGCCTTCTCCCTAATAGATTTATTTAACCTCTTGAAATTCTACTCACCCTTTAAGGTTCAGCTCAAATGCCTCCTCCAACAAGAAGTTGTTGATTATTTCTCCAAGTGAAATTGAATTCTACTGTCTTTTGAACTGACAAGGCAAAGTCTTCCTGTAAATGGGTATAATATTGAGGAAAAAATGATTATTTCTCTCTTATATTAATAACCAACCATTGAATTAAGACCAGGATTTTACCTTCCTATTTTCTCATTCAGTAATCATCCCCCTGTAGGTTATTTAGCCAGCATCTGAAGAACATTGCTGGTAATAAGATTGGATTAACCTTTTCCCCAATCTTGTTCAGACCTCATCCAAATGGAGGAAGCCCAATGTGTTCTACTGGGGCTCAGGTGGGGAATAGATCCTTTGTCTAGATTGTCTGGGAATAAAAGTGAAATAATCAGTCACATCCCCTAGACCCTCATTAGAATAAGTCCACCTTTCATTATAATATTCATTCTCTCAATTAATTGATTGCCATCTGTAGTGAACATCCACTTTTCCAAGGGCATACATGCATTAGTAGGCCATCATGATCAGTCTTTGGTTTAATAGAGATGACCAAATAACCATTCTTTTGTTTAATTACTCAATAACCATAAGAAATGAGATGATTACCCAGAAATTTGGCTCTTGAACTTTTCATATGTCACAATATCCTACAGGTCACATATTCAGAATCCAGAAGAAGTTTTGTGGAACTTGTACATGATGATGCCGTGATATTAGAGTCAGGAATACATATAGCCAATTAAGAAATGTGTATATACATACATACATACATACACACACATATATACATACGTATATTATATATGCATACACACATATGTGTTTGTGTATGTTACTCCAATACTCATAATTCTCTGTGATTAGGAAGGCCTGGATCATGGATTCAAGAAACATGTAAACTACATAGATGAGGGAAAGTGATTAAAAGAAAAGAGTTCTGTTACCCCTTTATTTTGTGGGAAGCAGGAGTATTATATCACCTCATGGCCTTCATGAATTCTTCTGATGCCTCACCTTGGAGAAGAGGTAACCCAAGATTCCTAAAAATTATATTAGTGGAGTATAAACTCTCATATGTTAAAGCAGTATAAAATATTTTAGAGCATAAGTCCAGATACAGATTTTCTTTTGCCCAGAAACCATCCTAGTTCAGTATGGAGATTAATTGCCAGAAGGCTGGCCCCTTGACAATGACTTTTTTTAACCTAGACAATTCATGAAACCAATAAAAAATACAAAATATCTCTCAGTGCTGTGTCACTCATGTCTGCTTCCACAGTGAAAGTTGCAGTAAAATGACAAGAAAAGAGGCAGAGGACACTGAGGATCACACATCTTTTAAAACATCAATAAATCTTAATCATATTCATATTGATATTACTACTCCAGATGAATACAGAAGGCATAATGAATTTGCAGCAAAAGGGAAGGTTATTTCATAGGAGATCACCTAAGAGTTAAACAGGGGTATTGGTGAATGAAGTTGGTTTCATTATGAGTACAAAGGCAACAAAAAGCATGATTTTAGGTACCACTTCTTTAAATTGCCTTGCAGGCATAATGTTGAATAGAAGTAAACAGACCAAAATAATGGTTATAGTTCAAGTATGAAACACATTGAGCTGAAAGGGAATTTAAAGGCCATTTAGATCACTTAACAGCTAAGGGAACTGTAGTTATCTAGAGTATTTTAACCTGGGCCCAAAAAAGATTAGATAGATAGATAGAAAGATAGATAGATAGATAGACTGCATTTCTTTATAATTGATGTCTTTTTAAATTCTACATAGTTCACTTTATATATTTAAAACAACATTATTCTGTTCCACTTCCAGGAGCCAAGATGGCGGAGTGAAAAGGTAGTTGCTCTCACTCTCTCCTATCAACCTCTGAAAACCCAGAAAATATCACCCCAGGAAAAAAACCCTGGAACACCTGAACTAGAAGAAACACAGGGAGCAGCAGTGCAGTAGCCCAGCAAACGGGTCTCCCAATGCCTCAGCAAAAATAAGGGAGGCAGAATGACAAGGGGCCCCAGGAGGATAAGTATCTTGTGGCATTCATCTGAAAGGAGGCGAAGAAAACAACCTAAAGGCTTCCTAAAGCCCTGTCCTTGCTTGATTCCAACCCAACACCAGGTAAGCTGTATGAGCCCTGCAGCTTACAATTGTGAAGAAATCCTGAAGCCTAGGTGGTAGAGCAGGCAAATACCAGCACCTGGACCTGCGAGTGCCTCAGTGAGGGTGGGGGGAAATGGTGGAAACCAGCTCACAAAACCACCAGGGGCCTGCGCACTCCACCACAAAGGAATCTCCCAGTGCATTAGTAGAAACGAGGGAGACAACACTGCAGGGGCCCCCAGGCAGATAAACACCCTGCAGCACCTATCTAAAAGGAGCAGAAGAAAGCTAAAGGAAAGAACAGGCAACCTAGAATTGCCTGAAAGTTCCAGCCTTGCTGATTCCAGCCCAACATGAGGTAAGCTGCCAGAAACCTGCAGCTTCCAATTCCCAGCATACCAGGCCCCAGCAGGCAAAGCCAGTGACCAAGACCTAGGCTCCCAACACAAGAAACTTGGGTCAGTACCCTCTGTTCCCCAGCAAGAGAACTCAATCTCTTTAAAGGCCAGGGAATAAAGAAACACCATGAGTAAAAAGAAACTTAGCACAGATTCATATTATGAGAAGAGTGAAGATCAAGACAGAAATTCTGAAGAGGGCAACATTGTCAACAAACCCACATCTGCAACAACAAAAGGGAATATGAACTGGTATGAAGCCCAAAAAGGCTTCTTAGAAGAGCTCAAGAAGGATTTTAATAGTCAAATGAGAGAGAAAGAAGAGTCCTTCAAAAATATAATTGGCCAATTGGAAAAAAAAATACACTGAAGATAACAAGTCCCTAAAAAACACAACTGGCCAGTTGAAGAAGGAAGTACAAAAACTAACAGAAGAAAGCAATTTGTTAAAAACTAGAATTAGACAAATGGAAACTAATGTCTCTATGAGAGAGCAAGAATCAGTCAAACAGAAACAAAAAAAAATGAAAAAATAGATGAAAATGTAAAATACTTCATCAGTAAAACAACCGAACTGGAAAATCGACTCAGGAGAGACAATTTAAAAATTATTGGACTACCTGAAAATCATGATGAAAAAAAGAGCCTGGACAGTACTTTCCAGGAAATCATAAAGGAAAACTGCCCAGAAGTCCTAGAACAGGAAGGGAAAATGACCAAAGAAAGAATCCACCAATCACCAACTGAAAGAGATCACAAATTGGGGGCAGAGCCAAGATGTTGGAGTGAAAGCAGTAATTGCTTGAGCTCTTCCCCAAACCCCTCCAAATACTCATAAAAAATGGCTCTAAACAAATTCTGAAGCAGCAGAACCCACAAAAAGACAGACTGAAACAAATTTCCAGCCAAAGACAACCTGGATGATTGATCAGAAAGGTGTATTGTGCCGGGCTGGGAGCGCAGTGCAGTGAGGCATGGGCTCACAGGCCATGGCAAACCTGGAGCAGGCCTCAAAGGGCTGAATCTCGGGCAGCTGTGGAGGTTTCCAGACTCCTCAATCCACCAATGCAAAAGACAACTTAGAAGGTCAGTGGGAAAAGTCTCTTTCTGTCTGTGGTCAGAAAGGAAGGTGGGGTTTCAACTCCATTCCCCAAGAGCATGGCCCTGGAGGGAGGCAGCTGCTTTCTGAGCTTCCTTCCCACAGGCTGAAGAGGAATCCAGTGGCTGATCAGAGAGGAACTGCAGGGATCTCTTTGCCAATGCTGAGGCAGGAATCTCTTGCTTTGCCCGTGTGTGGATCTGGGTCACAGTTCTGGGCGGCAGTGCTGGGGTGAGGAGGAGCACTGGCATGGTGGAGCTTGTAGTGGCAGTGGAGAGGAACCCCTCCTCACGGTTACGGGACAGAAAGGAATACTTGTGGTCATAGGCCAGTAAAGGAGTAAACACCTCTCCCCTTATCATACCACCTTGGAAGAACTGAAAATTTACAGGTCCCTACAAGTATCTCTGAAAACAGCTATACAAACCCCTGAAGCTTGGGACAGTACACTCTCCACATTGGAAGCAGACTCTTACCTTAACAAAGAGTTTAAAACTAAAGTAATTGACTGGGATCATGAGCAAGCAGCACAAAAAGACTCAGACTATATTATCTTACTTTGGTGAAAAAGAAGATCAAAATATACAACCAGAAGAAGACAACAAAATCAAAGCTCCTACATCAAGCCTCCAAGAAAAATATGAATCAGTCCCAGGCCTTGGAAGAGCTCAAAAGGGATTTGGAGAAGCAAGTAAGGGAAGTAGAGGAAAAAGCGGGAAGAGAAATGAGAGTGATGCAAGAAAATCATGAAAAACAAGTCCACAGCTTGCTAAAGGAGAACCAAAAAAACGCCGAAGAAAATAACACCTTAAAAAATAGCCTAACCCAAATGGCAAAAGAGGTCCAAAAGGCCAATGAGGAGAAAAATGCCTCAAAAAGAAAAATTGGCCAAATGGAAAAGGAAGTCCAAAAGATTACTGAAGAAAATACTTCCTTAAAAATTAGAATAGAGCAATTGGAAGACAGTGATGTTGAGAAATCAAGACACTGTAAAACAAATCCAAAAGAATGAAAAATTAGAAAACAGTGTGAAATATCTCATTGGAAAAACAGCTGACCTGGAAAATAAATCCAGGAGAGAGAATTTAAAAATTATTGGACTATATGAAAGCCATGATCAAAAAAAAGAGCCTAGACATCATCTTTCAAGAAATTATCAAGGAAAACTGCCCTGATATTCTAGAACCAGAGGGCAAATTAGAAATTGAAAGAATCCATAGATCTCCTCCTGAAAGAGATCCCCAAAGGAAAACTCCTAGGAATATTGTAGCCAAATTCCAGAGTTCCCAGGTCAAGGAGAAAATATTATAAGCTGCGAGAAGGAAACAATTCAAGTTCTGTGGAAACACAATCAGGATAACACAAGATTTATCAGCTTCTACATTAAAGGACCACAGGGCATGGAATATGATATTCCGGAGGGCAAAAGACATAGGATTACAACGAAGAATTACCTACCCAGTAAAACTGAGTATACTCCTTCAGGGAAAAAAATGGCTATTCAGTGAAATAGAGGACTTTCAAGCATTCCTGATGAAAAGACCAGAGCTAAACAGAAAGTTTGACTTTCAAATACAAGACTCCAGTGGAATATAAAGAGGTAAACAGGAAAGAGAAATCATAAGAGGCTTATTAAGATTGAACTGTTTACATTCCTGCATGGAAAGATGATATTTGTAACTCATGAGAACTTTGTCAGTATTAGGGTAGTTGAAGGAAAAAAAATTGTATGTATGTATATATAGATAAATAGATAGAGGTCACAGGGTGAGTTGAAGATTAAGGGATCATATCTGGATAATAAAATTAAGGTATGAGAGAGGATGATACTCGGAGAAGAAAGGGAGAGGTGGAATGGGGTAAATTATCTCACAAAAAAAAAAACAGAAAAGAAAAGTATCTCACAGTGGAAGGGAAAGAGAGGAAAGTGAGAGGGAATGAGGGAATCTTATTCTCGTAGGATTTGGCTTAAGGAGAAAATAATGGGAAGGGAAAATAACCATAGAAAGAATCCACTGATCACCACCTGAAAGAGATCCCAAATTGACAATGCCAAGCAATATAATAGCAAAATTCCAAAATTACCAGATGAAAGAGAAGGTGCTGCAAGCTGCCAGAAAGAAACAATTTAAATATCATGGAACCACAGAGAGGATTACACAGGACCTTGCAGCTTCTACATTAAAAGCCCGCAGGGCATGGAACATGATATTCCATAAGGCAAAGGAGCTTGGAATGCAGCCAAGGATCAATTACCCAGCAAAAATGAGCATCATTTTTCAAGGGAGGAGGTGGATATTCAATGAAATAGGAGACTTCCAAACTTCCCTGATAAAAAGACCAGAGCTCAACAAAAAATTTGATCTTCAAGTATGGCACTCAAGAAGGACTTAAAAAGGTAAATGGGACAGAAGGATACAATATGTTGTTAATAAGGGGGGGGCTGTTTAAACCCCTACAAGGGAATATGAGACTTGCAACCCTTGAGAACTGTATTGTTATTACACCTTGTTAAAGGAGTATACATAAAGAGGGTGGATATTAGTTGACTTTGATGTAATAAAAAAAAAATCTAATCAAGTGGGTTAAATGGATCCAAATAAGTGGATCAATCTGATCTTAGAAAATGTACTGAGAAAGGAGGAGGTAGACAAGGGTAAATTACATTACAGGAAAAGACACAAAATCCTATTACAGCAGAGGGAAAGAAGGGGGGGGAGCATTGTTTGAACCTTACTCTCATCAGATTTGGCTCAAGAAGGGCATAATATAATCAGTTAGGTATAGAAATCTAACTTGCCCTATAGGCAGTAGGAGGGAAAAGGGGAAAGAAAAGGGAGGGGGGAAAGAAAAGGGAGGGAAGCAGCAGTAAGACTAAAGGGGAAGAAAAGGGAAAGGGATAATAAAAGGGGAAGGGACTGAAGGAGGTGGTCAAAAGCAAAACACTAGTGAAGGGGAGAAAGGAAAAAGGAGAAAGAAAAGCATAAATGGGGTGAAAAGGATGGAGAAAAAGACACAGATAGTAATCATAACTGTGAATGTGAATGGGATGAACTCTCCCATAAAATGGAAAAGATTGCAGAATGGATTAAAAACCATAATCCTACAATATGTTGTTTACAGGAAACACATTTGAAAAAGAGTGACACATACAGGGTAAAGGTAAAAGGCTGGAGCAGAATATATTATGTGTCAGCTGAAGTAAAAAAGCAGGGGTAGCAATCCTGATCTCAGACAAAGCAAAAGCAAAAATAGATCTAATCAAAAGAGATAAGGAAGGAAACTACATCCTGCTAAAAGGCACCATAGACAATGAAGTAATATCATTACTAAACATATATGCACCAAATGGTATAGCATCCAAATTCTTACAGAGAAGTTCAGGGAGTTACAGGAAGAAATAGACAGCAAAACTATACTAGGGGACCTGAACCTCCCCCTCTCAGCACTAGATAAGTCTAACCACAAAATAAACAAGAAAGAAGTTAAGGAGGTGAATAGAACATTAGAAAAGTTAGGTATGATAGACCTCTGGAGAAAACTGAATGGGGATAGAAAGGAATATACTTTTTTCTCCAGTACATGGCACATACACAAAAATTGACCATGTACTAGGGCATAAAAACCTCACAATCCAATGCAGAAAGGCAGAAATATTAAATGCATCCTTTTCAGATCATGATGCAATAAAAATTATATGTAATAAAGGGCCATGGAAAGATAGACTAAAAAATAATTGGAAACTAAATAATCTAATCCTAAAAAATGATTGGGTCAAACAACAAATCATAGAAACAATCAATAATTTCATTCAAGAGAATGACAATAATGAGACAACATACCAAAACCTATGGGATGCAGCGAAAGCAGTTCTTAGGGGAAGTTTTATATCTCTAAATGCTTACATAAATAAAATAGAAAAAGAGGAGATTAATGAATTGGGCATACAACTAAAAAAACTAGAAAAAGAACAAATTAAAAATCCTCAACTAAACACCAAATTAGAAATATTGAAAACCAAAGGAAAAATTAAAAAATTGAAATTAAGAAAACTATTGAACTAATAAATAAAACTAAGAGCTGGTTTTATGAAAAAACCAATAAAATAGATAAGCCTTTGGTTAATTTAATTAAAAAAAGAAAGAAGAAAACCAAATTACTAGTATCAAGAATGAAAAGGGGAAGCTACCACCAAGGAAGAGGAAATTAAAACAATAATTAGGAATTATTTTGCCCAACTATATGCCAACAAATTTGACAATCTTAGTGAAATGGATACATATTTACAAAAATATAAATTGCCCAGATTAACCGAAGAGGAAGTAAAATACTTAAATAACCCCATCTCAGAAAAAGAAATTGAACAAGCCATTGATGAACTCCCTAGGAAAAAATCTCCAGGGCCAGATGGATTTACATGAATTCTATAAACATTTAAAGAACAATTAATTCCAATACTATATAGACTATTTGGGAAAATAGGTGAAGAAGGAGTCTTACCAAATTCTTTTTATGATACAAATATGGTGTTGATACCTAAACCAGGAAGAGTCAAAATAGAGAAAGAAAATTATAGACCAATTTCTCTAATGAATATAGATGCAAAAATTTTAAACAAAATACTAGCAAGTAGATTACAGCAACTTATCACAAGAATAATACACTATGACCAGGTAGGATTTATACCAGGAATGCAGGGTTGGTTCAATATTAGGAAAACTATCAGCATCATTGAGCATATCAACACCAAAACCAACAGAAACCACATGATCATCTCAATAGATGCAGAAAAAGCTTTTGATAAAATACAACACCCATTCCTATTAAAAACACTAGAAAGCATAGGTATAAATGGAGTCTTCCTTAAAATAATAAATAGCATTATCTAAAACCTTCAGCAAGCATTATATGTAATGGGGACAGGCTAGAAGCATTTCCAATAAGATCGGGGTGAAACAAGGATGTCCATTATCACCACTGTTATTCAATATTGTACTGGAAATTAGCTTTAGCAATAAGAGAAGAAAAAGAAATTGAAGGCATTAGAATAGGCAAAGAAGAAACAAAGCTATCACTCTTTGCAGATGACATGATGATATACTTAGAGAATCCTAGAGAATCAAGTAAAAAACTACTTGAAATAATAAACAACTTTAGCAAAGTTGCAGGCTATAAAATAAACCCACATAAATCATCAGCATTTCTATATATTACCAACAAAGCCCAACAGCAAGAGATAGAAAGAGAAATCCCATTTAAACTTACTGTAGACATTATAAAATATTTAGGAGTCTACCTCCTGAAACAAACCCAGGAACTCTATGAACACAATTACAAAACACTTTTCACACAAATAAAATCAGATCTAAATAATTGGAAAAACATCAGTTGCTCATGGGTAGGCTGAGCTAATATAATAAAAATGACAATCCTACCTAAGCTAATTTACTTATTCAGTGCCATACCAATCAAACTACCAAAAAATTATTTTATAGAGTTAGAAAAAATAATAACAAGATTCATTTGGAAAACAAAAGGTCCAGAATATCAAAGGAACTAATGAAAAGAAATGCAGGGGAAGGTGGCCTAGCAATTCCAGATCTTAAATTGTATTATAAAGCAGCAATCATCAAAACTGCTTGGTACTGGCTAAGAAATAGGGAGGTGGATCAGTGGAATAGGTTAAATATGCAAGACACAGTAGTCAATGACTATAGTAATCTATTATTTGATAAACCCAAAGACCCAGCTTCTGGATAAGAACCCACTCTTTGAAAAAAACTGCTGGGAAAACTGGAAAAGAGTATGGCAGAAACTAGGCATAGACCCAAATCTCACACCATATACCAAAATAAAGTCAAAATGGGTTCAGACTTAGATATAAAGGCTGATACCATAAGTAAACTGGGAGAAGGAATAGTTTACCTATCAGATCTATGGAGAACAGAAGAATTCATGACCAAACAGGAGATAGAGAACATTATGAAAAGCAAAATGGATAATTTTGATTACATTAAATTGAAAAGTTTTTGCACAAACAAAGCCAATGCAACTAAGATTAGAAGGAAGGTAGAAAATTGGGAAAGAATTTTTACAACCAGTCTTCTGATAAAGGCCTCATTTCTAAAATATATAGAGAATTAAGACAAATTTATAAGAACACAAGCCATTCCCAATTGATAAATGGTCAAAGGATATGAACAGACAGTTCTCAGATGAAGAAATTAAAGCCATCTATAGTCATATGAAAAAATGCTCTAAATTGTTATTGATTAGAGAAATGCAAATCAAAACAACTCTGAGGTACCACATCACACCTATCAGATTGGCCAACATGACAAAACAGGAAAATGATAAATGTTGGAGAGATGTGGGAAAATTGGAACACTAATATTTGTTGGTGGAGTTGTGAAATGATCCAACCATTTTGGAGAACAATTTGGAACTATGCCCAAAGGGCTACAAAAATGTGCATACCCTTTGATCCAGCAATAGCACTTCTAGGGCTATATCCCAAAGAGATCAAACAAATGGGAAAAGGACCCACATGTACAAAAATATTCATAGCAGCTCTTTTTGTGGTGGCAAAGAATTAGAAATTGAGAAGATACCCATTAATTGGGGAATGTCTGAGCAAGTTGTGGTACGTGAATGTAATGGAATACTATTGTGCTATAAAAAATGATGAACAGGCTGACTTCAGAAAAACCTGGAAAGACTTATATGGTCTGATACTGAGTGAAGTGAGCAGACCCAAGAGGACTTTGTACACAATAACAGCCATGTTATGCAATGACTAAGATTGTTAAACTGAACTCTTCTCACCATTATGAGGATATAAGACATCTCCAGAGGCCTCGGAATGGAAAATGCTGTCCATATCCAAAGAAAGAACTATGGAAGTCGAATCTCTATCACTTATTTTTACCTTCTGTCGAGTTTCGTTTCATCTTTCTGATGGTTCCTCATATTGGTTTTAATTTTTACTTACAACTTCACTAATGTGAAAAATATGTTTAATGGGTCTGTAAATGTAAAGCCTATATCAGATTGTGCACCATCTTGTGGAGGGTGGGGGGGAGGAAGGGTGAGAAAAATTTTCAACTCAAAAGTATATGGAAGTGATTGTTGATAAATCAAAATAAATTAATAAAATGAAAATAAAGAGAAAAAAACATTATTCTGAGGAGTCCCAAGTCTTCACCAGACTACATAAGGGACCAAGGCATAAGAACGAATAATGCATAGAGGATAGAAAAATTTTCTCTTTAAAATGTGATCGGTTCCTTCAAACTAAGTGAACACATATTTGATGCTTCGTGACTTCAATTTGTATGAAAAATAGTGGCAACTTCACTTAAAATATATGGTTCAGGATCAAGAATGAAAGACAGCTGGGTAGCCTAGTAGATAACTCACTGGATCTGAAGTCAAGCGGACCTCAGTTCAAATATGGCCTCAGACACTTAGCAGCTATGTGATATTGGGCAAGTTACTTAACCTTTGTATGCCTCAGTTTTTCCATGTGTAAAATGAGGATAAAAATAGTATCTACCTCCCAGGATTATTGTGAGGATAAAATGAGATTATATTTGTAAAGAGCTTTGCAAGGCTTAACATACTATGTAAATGTTAGCTATTATTTTTAAGAATGAAAAGAGATAAAGGCTTGTAAACTTTAGAAGTCTCATGTCTGGACATCATTAATGTTTTCTTTAAAGAGATAGTCAGAAGGCACTAGATAATGAAACAACAGGTGCCATTTATATAATGCTTTTAGGTTTGCAAAGTGTTTTGTGAGGAAAAAGACAAAGATCATCTTTCCTCTCTTCATGTTCTTTGTCTTTTTCCTCAAGACATCCTTGAATCCACTGCTATCGAAAGAAGACCCCACAGCACAGTCCTTGTTTTGTATTAGCTTGCTGTCTTCCCATGACTGGAAGAAATACCAGACTAAGTCTTTAGGGATTTAAGGCCCCTTCAGTCCAAGCCTTGGCAACAAGATTATCATACTTAAAACAACTTATTGAAGTAGATGTTATTATTATCCCCACTTTACAAATAAGGAAATGGATGTTCAGCAATAACAACACCAGCTTAAAGTACAAATTCATTTGCAAATCATTAAAAAGGGAGACTCTCCCTATTCCATTCCATCTTCTTAAGTATCCCCACTCAGATCTCCAGTTCATCCTCCACTTAGCTATAAAATTGATCTTCCTAAAGTGCAGGTCTGATCATGTCACTCTACATTCAAAGAATTCCAGTGCCTACTTGTTACCCACAGAATAAAATATAAAAACCTCTGGCTTTTAAAGCCCTTCTTTACCTAGCTCATTGCTGCCTTGCTAGTCTTCTTGCACACTGCTTCCTTCTGCATGCTCTGTGATCTGGTAACACTGGTCTCTTTCCTGTTTCTTGAACAAGACAGTCCACCTCTTGACTCCAGATATTTTCACTGCTCAAACCCCATACCTGGAACTCTCTCCTTCCTCATTTCAGTCTCTTGGTTTCCTAGTTCCATTCACATTCCAGCTAAAATCTTATCTTCTGCAAGAAGTCATTCCCAATTTCCCCTTAATGATACTATCTTCCCTCTAATTGTTTTTAATTTATGCTGTGTATAACTTGTTTATACGTAGTTGTTTGCATGTTGTTTCCCTCATTTAACTATGAGAAACTGGAAAGGAACTTTTTCCTTACTTTGCATTCCCAGCAATTAGCACAGTGACTGGCACATAACAGAAGCTTTAGAATTCTTGTTGACAGCTAGTTGGCTGACAGAGCTTGGAAGATTATGAATGAGCAGTACGAACTCACAAAATAGCCTGACAACATTGAAGAGAAATTGGAGTAAGATACAGGTAAATCCAAGAAGTCATTTATCATTGAAAGCAAAGGAAGACAATAAATAGATGTGAAATAGAACAGATCTTTTGATATTTTAAGGCTAGCATCTGATCTGTTCTCATTGATTAAGTTAGCGGATCCATTACATTTAGATTCTGAAGCATTTGGACCTCGGTAAATAAATACATAAGTAATATATGCTAATTTCAAAGGTATTCAGACTTCTGTTTACAAGACATTTCAAAGAAAATTATTTCATAGTAGGTGATAGCATGTATGATACTTTTAAAAAGTGAGTGAAAGCCATCTGGATCTACTAACTCATGTCTCTATAAAGATAATTCTAAAAAGAGTTTATAAGAATTTTTTTTCAGACATTCAAAGTAAACTTGATGAATAAAAGTCATCCAAGAGACTTTTGCAGTTGATTTTCTATATCTACATCTACATAGTTACACAGCTGACCCAAAGTTTCAGAAAATATAAAAATCCAATGAAACTATTTTTGTTGATTTTTAAAAAATGACTAAAATAAAATATAATCTTAAAGGTTCTTCTCAAATAATATGTCCTTATTATACATGTTAAGATCAACTTTATATGGCAGCCATGACACGGATATACTCATGGATATTCATGGATATTCTACTATCAAGGCAGACATAAAACAGGAAAACCAAATATATTTTCCTGGGCTTAAAGTCTAAATAGAAGAGATTTCTCATTGATGATGAATTTATAGGTGATATATACTAACTGCATTGAAGATGGGAGGAAGGAAGGAAGAAAGAAAGGAAGAAAGGAAGGAAGGAAGGAAGGGTGGATGGGTTTATTAGGTACTTTACAAACATTATCTCATTTGATTCTCTAAAACACCTGGAAGGTAGGTACTATTATTATCCGCACTTTATAGTTGAGTAAACTGAAGCAGACAGAAGTTTCCAGGGTCATATATTTATCAAGTGTCTGAGGTTAAATTTGAATCCAGGCTAGTGCTGTCTCCATTGCCACAGCAGAATGCAGTGTATTAGATAAAATACTCAATGAAGTCAGGGCTAACAAGTTTCTCTCTCTCATAAAAGTTCCCTCTCCCCTCCTTTTTAGCCACCCATCATTCTTTAAGTTTCTATATCACTGAAAACCTGGGGTTCTCAGATGAATCAAAACATCAGGTGAATGAAAAGGCAATAAAAAGATGCATGGTGAGTGTAAAATGCTTGTGCCTTGTATTATCAACAATGATTTGCACAGGAGAAGTGGTGTCCAAATATAAGATTTCATTTTGAATTTAGCCTCAGAGATCATCTAGGCTACCCATAATTTTACAAATGAGGAAGCTGAGATCCAGGGGGTTGAAATAACTTGTCCATGTTCAAACAAGTCATAAGTAGCAGAGCAGAGGTTCAAACCCACATTCTCTGACTGGAAACTCAATATAATTTACACTAAACTTATGCTTCCCTATTGTTCTGTTCCCCCACACCCCACCATCACACATGTAGAATTGGAAAGGGAGTATCCTTGGATTAGTATCCATGAATTATTTTCTTTAAAAATGGAAGATGATCTTCAGTACATTGAGCTGTTAATCAATAGGAGATTTTCAGCAAGAGACACACAGGATCAAGAGCACAGAGGGTCCTGTTCTTTGCCCAAAGAAGTTATAGAGGTATCTTCCCTCTCAATGATATCAGAAATATATTAAAGCAAGTTCTTAAAGGTGAAGGGACCCATGACATGAGGAAGAGTAAGTGGAATGAGGGCTGTTTATCAAGAAAAAAAGAATATAAGTAATCAGTGTTTATTAAGTGCCTACTATCTGTCAGTGAAAGGTGATAGAGTTGCAAAGACAAAGAGTAAGTAGTAGAATTTTCTTTAAAAGGCTACAGAACTTGGTTTGGCTAGTGGAAGGGAATGGATGATCAAAACTAGAACACATAATGAATTAAGATGCAGGTGCAAGAAAGAGAAAATAAAAAGAAAAGGGGGGATTGTGGAAGATGTGGCTGAAGATGTTGCTTCTGCATATCACTCAGTCAGGAGTTGAATGCCTACCTGACAGCCTTGGAGTCAGTTTAAACTGGGAGGAAATGTGAGAAATAGCTCATTTTTTAAAAATTTCTACAAAAGTCAAGTGGAAACTAAGAAATGCAATATAAAGGGCTAGGTAGAAGCTGAACAAAGTAAGCCATATTACAATAAGGAAACACTATTGGTGGTGAATAGGCTAACAGGTGGAAAACGAGTTCTGAGGTTAGGTATAGATTAACATCAAAAGGGATGCTCCCTGGGGTCACAGAATTGTGAAGAGTGGGAGATGTAATTAGGAATGGAGACTCAATGGGAAAATTAGGTGCTTCAGATAGGCTGTAACCTCTAAAGTACCCAGACAATGGGGAAACAGGAGAAGAAAATTGGAATTGGGAATAGGAAATAAAAAGATGTGCATCTGTGAACACATGTGCTCTCACATGTGTGAACTCACATTTGGGATGCCTGGCCTTCTCAGGTTGTTATAATAAAGCTTCTTCTTGATTAAAAAAAAAGTTGCAGAATTGTACTAGAGGGAGAATCCTTGTTTTAGGTTGTTGTAGAGAGCAGCACTAGGCTCAGTGCCTTAATGGTACTAGAGGGCCAGATCAAATCTTTTTGTTTGGAAGGAAGGCCTAACAGGAGTTACTTCATTAGGCAACGAGTTCCATGCTCCAGGAGGAGAAGACAACAATGTAATGACTACACAACTGACATGAATGGAATTCAGTCATGCATCCCTGCACTTGTTTGGAGGTGGAACTTAATGACCTCTGAGGTTCCTCTAATCCTAAGAGTCCATGAGTACACTTACTTAATCTGGAAAATCAAATGCCTCATCAGAGCACCATTCCACCCCCATATCAGAGGGCCCATACAAGAATCACTGGGAGACATCACTGAAATTCCCTTTTTAGGCTAATGAGTAAAAGTCTCACCCCATCAAATTCTTACAGTCATTTTTTTTCCTTACCATCTTATCTCCATTTCTGTTCTCTGTCTCCTCCTGTTTTCTGCTCATAGCATCACCCCTCCCCCCCCCCCCCCCCCCGGAAGCCTGCTAATAATTTCCTGAATCCCTCTGGTATCCACACCTCCTCACTTGAGAACATCACCTGCTGGGTCTTCTCACACAGTTATCATTCTCTGTTTGACAAAAGATTTCTGAGTTTCATTTTGCATGTGTCTTTCTTCAATTCGACTCTGTCCCTTTACCTCTCCTTTCTATTCACTCTGATTTGGGCTTAGAATGGAATATTCTCCTGATACATTCTAAAATGAATTCAGTTAAATTCCTGCTTTGCTGACATTTTTATGTCATTAATGTTACTTCCTCATCCA
This sequence comes from Phascolarctos cinereus, assembly GCF_003287225.1. Lineage (NCBI taxonomy): Eukaryota > Metazoa > Chordata > Mammalia > Diprotodontia > Phascolarctidae > Phascolarctos > Phascolarctos cinereus. The sequence continues at coordinate 308,152,367 of NW_027555625.1, read as the reverse complement.
TGCATTTTTATTTTTCAAAGTGCTAGCTTTTCTATGATGAGAGGAATCCTGCTGTAATAGGAGGTGACCTCAAATCCTGGCCCTGCCCCACTAAGTCACTGTGTGACCCTGGGTGAGTCACTATTCATATATATATATATATATATATATATATATATATATATATATTATATATATATATATAATATATATATATATATATATAATATAAACTCACCTAATCTAGAAAATGATCTGTTGGATGACATGGTACTTAAGGCCTTTCTAACTTTAACACTCTGTTATGATATACTATTTTAATGGCACTTCTAACTATAATATTTTATGTTGAAAGGTTCCTTCCTACTCTAACACTCAATAACCTACGTTGCATGTGTATGTATGTCATGTGTGTATACATACAGGTATGTGTATATGTATTCATGTAAATAATACAAACTCACATTTATGTTTGTTGTTGTTTGTGGTTTTTGCAGAGAACCAATAATATCACGGGGTGATTTGTATTTAAGTGAGACAGAGTTGCACACAAAGTTGTCAGCCTCACTCTGTCTTCTAGAATCATTGAAGTCCATTGGCAAGGCAAGAGCCAGGAAAAGTGGGAATGGCCTGGGCTGCAGCAGATCTTGGCATCTTCAGTGTCTGATCAAGTTCTAAGTGCCCCACAGGGCCTGTTTCAGCCACCTTCATGGCTGCTGGATCAAATTGTTCTCATCCGTACATTCTACCAGGAATAGTCTTCACATGCTTGAGGTAGATGCCACACTAATTCACTGATGGGTTTGAGGACTCCTGTTACCTTCAACCTGGTTTAACAGGGTGTGGCCACTGTGCATAATACAGTTTCTTGGAGCCACAAGTGAGAGTTGAGTGCCAGTAGACACCAAAGGTGGATGTGCAGCCCTGAAAAGGGCTCAGCAAGCCTTCACACCAGAGGTGCTAGTCCTCACTAAACACCTCATATATCCCACATATGGCAGTTAGGCGGTGCAGTGGTCAATGCGCCAGGCTTGGAATAAGTGATACCTGAGTTCAAATCCTGCCTCAAACACTTAGTAGCTGTATGATCCTGGACAATCATTTATCTCTTTTTGCATTAGTTCCTTATGTGTAAAATTATCTGGAGAAGGAAATGGGAAACCACTATAATATCTTTGCCAAAATAACAAAAACAAAAACAAAAAACAAAATGGGATCATAGAGTTAGACATGACTGAAACAACTGAAAAACAACAGTAAACCTTGAAACAGCCACTTCTATAAGACACAGACAAGCAGAACAGCTTTAAAACTAAAATGTTTTACATACAAAGACACACATATTAAAAGGAGTAATTAGAGAAGAATCAGGAGGACCTTGGTTAAAGTCCTGCTTCTGAAACATATTGGTTCTGTGAATCTGGCAAAGTTGCTTGATAGAGGATGCATAAACACTGTCTTCTAAATCATAGAGGGTTTGTTGTTTGCATTAGTAGATGGAAAACTCAGTCCTCTATTAAAGAAATAATGGAATCTTAAAGTATTAAAAAATATATATACATATATATACATACATACATACACACATGCACATATATGTGTATATACATATATATATATACACATACACATATATGCATATGTATATATATATATATACACATACACATATATGCATATGTATATATATATATATAGACAGAAATGATAATTACTATAACTTTTTCTCTTTGCCTGGCATCAAAACCATTTTTCCATACGTGGAAATGGCTTGTAGAGAGTGTATTCATATAGAAGATGCCCCACTCACCATATATTTAAGGTACCATACAGATGCCTTAAATCAAGAACCTACTTCAATACTTTAATGCATCCACAATCTCGTGATTGTCATATTACTTCTAATTATTATTTTTAAATCCATGCATACTTTATTATATGCAACATATGCCTATGCCCTCCCATCAATTTTCTATGAAAGCTCTATCTAAAATATATATCCTATAAGTGGGTGTGGAGCAGGATTCAGCATTGGAACCAGTGTTAAAAATGACCGGTAGTTAAGGAAATTTATTATGATTCTGTTTCAGTAAAAGAAATTAAATTAAATCCTGCAAGTTGTTCTCAATAAAATCTTGTGATGTTTCTGTGAAGGAAAGGGTAAGCAAAAAACCCTGGATGCTAAAGTTCTTTGGAAATGACCTCTACATCAGGTACAAGGAGAAAACCAAACAAAGTAATTACAACACAAAATAGATAAGAGGAGTCATAGATTCATAAAGTAGAGGAATCAGAGGGTGAGGGGCATATTGTTTTTACATACAGAAATATTAAGAGCTAGAACAAAAACAAACAAACAAACAAAAAACCTTTCAAACATAGAATGTTAGGAAATAGAACCTTAGGGCTGAAAGGGTCCTTACAACATAGTATAATATACTAGAGACCATAGAATGTTACTGCTGGAAGGGAACTTCAAAATTTAAGATGCTAGAACTGGAAAAGACATTAGGATATAGAATGTTAAAACACAGAATTAAAATCATCAAATTTGAAAATAACTTTCAAGCTCTTCTAGGTAAATCTTCTATGGTTTTAAAACAATTTTACTAATATCTTTTTTATGACAATTGTTTCCCTTAAATATTCCACCCCCACCTCATCAATACTTCCTTTGAAATAAGGAAAAAATGTCCAAACCAATCAACACAATGACCTTGCCTGTTTGTGTATACCACGTTCTCCATTCGTACTCCCTCACGTCTCTATTGAGAGGAAGAAGTCATGTTTCATCAACATTTCTCTGGGACCAACATTGCCATTACAATTAATCTGAGTCTGGCTGCCATTACAGTGTTGTTTTTGCTTCTGTCATTGTGTATATTGTTCCCTTCATTCTGCTTATCTTGGCTCTTCATCAAATCACATAAGTCTTCTCACATGTATCTGTGAATTTCTTATATTCATCATTTTTTACGGCACACTAAAACCATTTATATGCCGTCAGAATGTCTCAGTTGCTCTTCAATTCATAAACACCTACTTTCTTTTCAGAATGATGTAGAGGATAAAATCCTCACCTCAGAACCAGGAAGACCTGCATTAAAAGACCAGTCTCTGGCACATATTAGCTATATGTCCCTGGGCAAATTGCTGAACCTCACAATACACTAGACTAGTCTCTAATACCATGAGTTTCAGAGAAGGTACAGATCTCTAGTGCCATGCTAAGTTTCCTCATTTGAGGGTTCTTCTAGGAATGAAATCACAATTCTAAGCAATATTCTTATATTTTTCTTTCTTTCTTTCTTTCTTTCTTTCTTTCTTTCTTTCTTTCTTTCTTTCTTTCTTTCTTTCTTTCTTTTTTCTTCTTTTCTTTTCCCTTCCTTCCCTTCTCTCATTATTTCTTTTTTCTTTCACTTTTTATTTCCTTCCTTCCTTCCTTCCTTCCTTCCTTCCTTCCTTCCTTCCTTCCTTCCTTCTTTCCTTCCTTCCCTCCTTCACTTTTCTTTTTCTTTCTCCTCCTTTGGGGGAGTATATATTGAGTAGTCAAATTGCTGGATCAAATGACTTGAACAGTTTAGTGACTTTACTCCCAAAATTCTATTTCATCTCCAGAATGATCAATCTATAGTCCACAGTCCAAGAATGGATGAAATGATAAAATACGGCTTGTCTGTCTTCTAAAGCTGTATGGGATGAAAAGTGAGGCTCACAGAAGATAAGGGAGTTATCAAATATCACATAGGGAATTAATTGTATTGCTAGAGCTAGAACCCAGATTATCTGGCTGCTAGTTCAGTACTCTTTCCACTATTTTTTAATGAATTTAATGAAGCCTTTGGTTTGAAACTAAAGAACATATGCATTAAACCAATAGTTCAATTACAGATATGTGTAGAGCTGAGCCTGAGACAAAAAATCCCCTTTTCAGAGAAAGGGCCAATAGCAACATGCTGCCACACCTGACCCTCCCTCTATGTACACTTACGGGTACCCACATAGCCCTGGCAGCATGAAGCTATCGCTTTTCTTAACAACTCAGTCTCCTCTCTCCCATTCTCCTCCCTCTTCTAACAAATACACTCTGACCCTAGGCCAAAGTCACCTCTCCAGAGAGTCCCTGAAGTCTTCTCTTGTTAGTTTAATGGCTGTGGAAAACATACCTCAAGTTATGAATGTGAAGTGTTTGTCAGGCACTAAAAGCCTGTGAATTAATGTTTCCTGCTCCTGTCTGTCAGGTTGCAGACTTTTATCGAGAAATAACTTACAACTTGCCTGACCTGTCACTAATCCTCTCCTCTCCTCTGTTCGGGCAGTCTCTCTCTCTCAGAAGGAGATGATGTCCCCTATTGCTAGCCTGCTTTTTTCACTCCCTGTTATCTCCTGATTCACCCCAGTAGGCTAGTGTTTGTATCGTAGGATTCTGAGTGAAATGAAAATTACACTGCACAAGAGATTTAGCATTAATTCAGAATTGTAAAATTAAGTAAGTCTTAGAAATGCCTGGTTTCTGCCCAGTTTTCTAAAATGTAGGATGCCATACAACCCACATGTAGGAATAACTGGTAAGATACAAAGTTCAGATTGGAAAGGATCTTTGCTCTAAAGGAGCTTATGGACCAGTAGTACCAATGAGACACCAACACAGGTAGCTATAATGAACAATTAACAACAACAGCTTCACAGCTTTGCTCTGGACCCGTAATTTCTTCAGTCTAAGGAGCTTTCAGTATGGAAACTAGAGACCTGCCTTTGAGAGGCTTAATGACCTTTCATGGTCCTTCAGCTTATATGTCAGATGCATGGGTTTTCCTTGCTCCAGGCCTGCCTACTATCCAACAATCCCTGTTACCTCTCTTTATATGAAAATTTATCAGATAACTGCTCTGAGTGGTCTGAGGGGTCTGGTTATTTTTTATTTGTGGGACCATCAAGGCTTCCTAGAAGAGGTGTCATCTGAGATCACCTTTAAAAAATAGATAGAGGCCAAGATGGTGGAGTAAAAGCAGTGACTTGCTTGAGCTCTCCCCGAAACCCTTCTAAATACCTGCAAAAAATGGCTCTAAACTAATTTTGCAGCAGCAGAACTCAGAAAAAGGCAGAGTGAAACAAATTTCCAGCCCAAGATAACCTGGATGGTTGATTGGAGAGGACTATTGCACCAGGATGGGAGAGGAATTCAGTTCAGCTAGGGTGTACAGACAAAGACCAGGATTCAGCAGACCTGGAGCAGGCCTCAGGGGACTGAATAACAAGCAGATATGGCGGTTTCCAGATTTCTCAACCCACAAATGCCAAAGACAACTTAGAAAGTCATTAGGAAATGTCTGTGAAGGCAGTGAGAGAGAAACTTGGTCCCAGCCCCAGTCCAGGTGCAGCCCTGGGGTAGTGGCTGCTTCCTGAGCTCTCTGCCCAAGGACTGAGGGGGAAATTGAGTGGCCCATCAGAGAGGGTTGAAGGTATTTCTTTGCTGATGCTGAGGCAGGAATCTCTTGCTTTGGCTGTGCTTGGATCTGGGTCACAGTTCTGGGTGGTAATCCTGGAGCAAGGAGAAGCCCTGGTGTGGTGGAGCTTGTAGTGTCAGTAGAGAGATAATGCTCCTCACAGCTCCAAGACAGAAAAGAGTGCTTGGGTGCACTCATAGACCAGAGCACAGATCAGGAAAGGAGTAAACATCTCACCCTTGATCATATCACCTTGGAAGAACTGAAATTTTGCAGGTTCCTAGAAGTATCTCTGAAAGCAGCTGCACAAAACCCCCAAAGCTTGGGACAGTACATTCTCCACACTGGAAGCAGACCCTTACCTTAACAAAGAGTTCAAAACTGAAGTAATTGGCTGGGAACATGAGAAAACAGTGCAAAAAAAATAACAGCATAGAATCTTTCTTTGGTGACAAGGAAGATCAAAATATACAACCAGAAGACAACAAAGTCAAAGTTCCTATATCCAAAGCCTCCAAGAAAAATATGACTTGGTCTCAGGCCATGGAAGAGCTGAAAAAGGATTTTGAAAAGCAAATAAGAGACATAGAGGAAAAATTGGAAAGAGAAATGAGAGTGATACCAAAAAAAGTCATAAAAATGAGCCAGTAGCTTGCTAAAGGAGACCCAAAAAATACTGAAGAAAATAACCCCTTAAAAATAGCCTAACCCAAATGGAAAAAGAGGTCTGAAATGCCAATGAGGAGAAGAATGCCTTGAAAGTTGGTGGAGTATCATCCTTGTTTGCCATGGAGCTTCATCTTTTACCCAGCCAATCACTAACAGCTAAAGCCTTCTTCACAGCCAAATTATCCACTGCTGATATCATCAACCGCTCTGGGAAAATGGGCTTTTTCAATTCGTGTTGAGTTCTTTTCTTGCTCAGGTCTTCATTATTGCAGCCAGAGTTCCCTTTACTTTCTATGACTCAAAGCAAAGTCTCCTGGTACTCATTTATTTACTTTTTCTTTATGTTAGAAACTCATGAACTTTCCTTCTGGGTTCTTTTTACAACCAACAGCCTTTGTTTAAATCAACCCATACTCTCCAAAAGTTATTTGATTTATCCCTTTGTCAGTTTGAATATTTTAAGCCTTAAAAACAGTTACATGCAAATGAAGTAAAGGACTACAGTGCTCTGCAGCTTCAGGCACTAAGCCTCAGATTCACCCAGTTAACATTCTGTATCTCTCATCATACTTGTATTTTATAAGTTTTTAATATATAAAATGTCTTTTTCTGTCCCTCTTAGAACTCACAGTTTACATCCAAGAGAGTCTCTCTTATACCCTTTACAAAGTTATTTAAGCATTTTTGATTTCTCAAAAAAAGTTCATTCTTTGTCCTTTATGGAAACTAGTGCGCTCACAACTTATCTGAAAACTGTTTTTACACATAGATTTTCACAATTTTCATTAAACACAAGTTTTTTTTTTTTTTCTGGTTCTGTCATCCTCTAAACCTTTCACTATGAAAAAGGACACTACTGTACATTCTCAAATTCATGTATTTCCTTTTTTATTTACACAAAGCTGCCTTGTCTGCCTCTTAAAAAAGCCAAAATGCTACTTTGTTTTCTTTTGAGGCAATTGGGTTTAAATGACTTGCCCAGGGTCACACAGCTAGTAAGTGTCAAGTGTTTGGTCTGAGGCCAGATTTGAACTCAGGTCTTCCTGACTTCAGGGCTGGTGCTCTATCCACTGTGCCACCTAGCTGCCCCTAAAATGCAACTTCTTAAAGCGGAGCAGGACCTTATATTAGTAAGGAAAGAAGTAAAGTCCTTTGCTGAGGGAGAGACAAGAGGTATGTTATTGATGACTTAAGAGAGAAAAAAAAAGGTTAAAATAGCCTTTATGGGCAATGTATTCAAAGAAATAGCAAGTGTGTTAGAGTTTCCATAACTAGGATGTTTTCAAAGGGTATGCACAGAGGGATGCCAGAACTGATTCTTCTCACTTAACCTTCATGTCTAGACACACTTGGTGTATTTGCTTGGAAGAGGACTCTTCAGTTTGGGGATGAGATTTACAAGATCAGAGATGCTGGATCAGTACCAAAATCAGCTGTAGCTATTTGGACTGAGACCAAAGAGCAAGATATTTGGAGCAGGATGTCCCCACCCTCAGTTTAACTTAGCACTGCAAGGCAGGTTGAATACACACATATGCATATACATATACACACACACACATATATGGGTACACACACACATATATGCACTTATATACATCTAAATGAATGTATATGTTTATATACATATACCATACACAGGACTCTAGGAAAAGATGCTGTCAAAACTGGACTGGTATCTCTCTTGACTCTGAACACCCTTCTGTGTCCTTTTCATGTTCTCTACTGTCTAAATCCAACCAATAGTATGTTTTCATGATCTTGTAATCCCAATGGCTTATAGAGCAACTGGTTACAACCATTTAGGATTGATATATATACAGTTCCCATCTGGAGTGTGAAAGGTTCAAAATAAGCTATTATCATGTTCCCAGTGATCCTAGTATTTACCTTATTACAGGAAGATGAGCCAGAGGAATAAGTACTGGTAAAAATTAACAGGAGATTTGTATCAATTCTTGTCAATGAGTACACTAATGTAAAAGTTACATTAATAATTCCTCACATTTTTGGTTATTCATTTAACCTTCCCAACAATCATGTGAGATATGCCATGTACATAAGATTGGCCTAAATTTAATTACATTTGATTTAGCCTAAACATTATTTAGTGCTGGGAAACTGAACTTGGGGTTACTATCAGGGTAACCTTTTGTCATTCTGATAAGTCCCTTTTTCCCACAAAATATTTTTTTAAATTTAATTTTATTTTATTCTGAACTTAAGAAATAAAAGAAGCATTTCCATAACACAGTAGAATAGGAAAAAACAGATGATTGTACATGAAACTGCAAATCTATTATGTACAACTTTCTATTCCTTTTAAATATATAATAAAGTTATCATATAACTTTCTTTTTTTCTTCTTTTTTTCTTTCCTCTCCCCCTAACCCAGAGATGGCTACCATTAGATACAAATTTCTCTGTCTGTCTCTGTTTTTGTCTTTCTGTCTCTCTCTGTCTCTCTGTCTCTGTCTCTCTATATATGTAAACATATATGTATTTATGTATGTATGTATGTATGTGTGTGTATATATATATACACACATACATATAGTATAGATATATAGATATATACACATATACACACATAACACATATACATACTTCTATTAATCAGTTCTTTCTCTGGATGCAGATAGCATCTTCCTTCATATGTCCTTGCAGAGTTCACTTAATATTCACAATAACATTCTGTGGCTTAGATCCTTCCTGCCTCTCCCAAATGCAAATATACTTTGGTGGGGAGCAAAGAGAGAGGCTTCGGAAAAGCAATAACCTTCCCATTAGCCTAGACTTCCAGTAACCCTGTGGATGTTCTCTCCTATATAGTAGGGAGAATCTGGCTTCAGACACTTACTAGCTGTGTGACCCTGGGCAAGTCACTTAACCCTGTTTTGTCTCAGTTTCCTCATCTGTAAAATGACGTAGGGAAGGAAATGGCAAACCACTCTGGTATCTTTGCCAAAGAAACCCTAAATGGGATCATAAAGAGTTGGACATGACTGAAATGATTGAACAACAATGACAACAACAACAGCAGGATATTGTATAATAACTGCGTGGATGCTTCTATTTTTCCTCAGTAAGAGGATGCTACATCAGGAAATCCTCTTCTCTTTCTCAAAAGTCTTATTCCCAAACTCTCATACTTGTAAACTGTTATACTTGAGGTAACCATGAGGCAATTCGAAGCAATTCCTGACTCATATTGCATAAGAAATTAAAAAGCAACCTCTCTGCCACACATGAATTGGGGTTCACAGACATCTTCTATAATTTCCCTCTCAGGCTTCCTGTAACCACATGTCTACCTCCTTCTGCATCCAGATAGAAACATTATACAGAAACAGAAACTGAAGTCAGAAATGTGAAGTGCCATATTCATGGATACCATGGCAGAATTGGCTCTTGAGAACATTTATCCTAACTCCAAATGCTACAATATACCTGATAATGGGATCTTTTGGGCTTTGCTTAAAGAATTCCAATCAAGGGATATCACCACCTCCTGTAGCCCAATCCATTGTTCTACAGGTCTAAATGTTATGATGTCTTTTACTCTTTTTTCTACTTTAATTTTGCTTTTAACAATTTCAACTTATTGTTTATTGTTTTGTCTTCTGGGAATAAAGAAAAGGAGACTAATCCCTCTTCCATATGATAGCCCTTCAAATACTTGAGTCAGTCAGTTGGTCAAGAAGCATTTATTAAGTGTCTAATATATATGGGTCACTGTGCTAAGAGCTAAGGATATAAGTAGAAGCAAAATTTGTCCCTGTTCTCAAAGAGTTCAGTCTAATAGGGACATCATGAAAGTAAGTATATAAAAATGACACATACAGCATAAGCTGGAGATAATCAATTAGGGACTAACATTAATGGAGGTCAGGAGAAGCTTCTTCTAGAAGATAGGATTTTAAGGGAGACTTGAAGAAAGCCCAGGAAGCAGGGAAGCCAGGGGCCTTCTCCTGTCCAGTGTAGATAGCCAAAGTTCCTTCAAAGGATCTTTTTACATTGTGAAAACTAAGCCCTTTCACTATCTTTGTTCCACTTACGTATAGTCTCCCACAATAATAATAATAACAATAATGATAATGATGATGATACTAACTCACATTACAGAATTTTAAAGTTCATAAAGCATTTTGTGTTTATTTTCTCATTGAAATGTATCGGTGTTCTTCCTAAAATGTGTCACTAACAAATGAACAGGGCAGAATATTGTTTCCTTATTTTTCAAGGATATGGAGAATTAAAGAGCCTGGTATGCATTTTCTTGACTACTATATCACACTGTTGATTCATGTTGAGCTTGCGTTACACTAACATTTTAAGATACTTGTCAGTTGAACTGATATCTCCTCAGGGCTTCCCTGTTACCTTTTTCTGAACCCAAGTATAAAACTTTACATTTATCCATGCTAAGTTTCATCTTGTTAGACTTTGTCAAATGTTCTATCATGTCAAGATGATTTTAGATTCTGATTCTGTCATCCAGTGTGTTAGCTAGACTGTCTTTCCTAGTCTTTTGTCATCTGCAAATGTGTAACCATTCCTTCTATGTCCTTATTCAAGTCATTGAATAGCTAAACAGTTACATAGCATGTGTCTAGGCACAGATCTCTGTGGCACTCTATTAGAGACTTCCTTCCAGGTTGCCATGGAATAATTAAGGATTGCTTTTGAGGTCTGGCCATTCAAACAGCTGCAGATTTAAACTGTTGTCCAGACCATATTTCTCTATCTTTTCCACAGTAGCATAAAAAACTTCATCAAAAGCCTTGCTAAAATCTAGGTATTACCTTCATACCTCAGTTTAGTAATAAGTTTTAGGCTGCTGTGATCTCTTCTAAGATGAAGTCAAGAGTGCTTCCTGCCCCCAAACCTTTCCCTGATCCAGGTGTTACAGTCCATGAAGTCCTTGCATTAATGAAAATATAGTGGCTTCTGGAGTGTTCCCCATGGGGGATCCTGACTAAAGACTAAGTAAACATCGAGTACTGATCTGACTTTCCCTTAATAAATGTTATTAAATACTGAGGAACCATTAACTATTCCCAGCTTCAGTAGCTGCATAGTCTTTGAATTCTGCCCTTCAGAATTGACTCCTTGATTCAATTATATAAATGCCTATTAACTATCTATATCTATTATATACATTCATGTTAAATATCTATATTTATATTACACATATAGATATATCATGGCAAAACGCTGCTATGTTCTGTGTCAGTCAACATTTATTAACACCTACTATGTGCCAGAGCTAAGCACTGCCAATGCAGAGAAAAGCCAACTAGCAGAGCTTAATTTTTTTTTTCTACTTGCAATCCCTTCAGTGCTTCTTAAACTGTGGGTCGCAACCCCACAGTTTAAGGAGTGCTGAAGTAGAGACCTTGCTCTTGAGGATCCCTCAATCAAATGAGGGAGATGACATTCAAATAACTACGTATACACAAACAAGATATGTATAGTGTACATTAGAAATTATCAAATGAGGAGGTACTACAATTAAGACAGGTCAGGAAAGACTTCCTGTAGAGAATAGGATTTTAGCTGGGACTTGAAGGAAGCCAGAGAAGGCAAGAGGCAGAGATTAGGAAGGAGAATATTCCACACATGGAGGATAACCAGTGAAAGCACCCAGAGTTGGAAGATGGAGTATTTTGTTTGAAGGACAGAATGGAGGCAAGTGTCACTGGATTGGATTGCATGGGAGTGGGAAATGTAAGAAGGGGGAAATGGTTTGAAGCAGGTTTGAAAAGGTTTGAATACTAAACAGAGGATTTTATATTGTATCCTGGTGGTGATAGGGAACCAATAGGAGTTTATGGAGTAAGAGGGGTGACATGAGCAAATTTGCACTTTAGGAAGATCGCTTTGATAGCTGAGTGGAAAATGGACTTGATCTATAAAATGATTTTTGGCAGTTTGATTGGTATGGCACTGAATAAGTAAATTAGCTTGGCAGGCAGACCTCAGAAAAACATGGAAAGACTTGTATGGTCTGATGCTGAGTGAAGTGAGGAGAATCAGGGGAACATTGTACACAGTAACAGCCATGTTGTGCAATGACTAATGCTGACAAACTTAGCCCTTCTCAGCAATGCAAGGATCTAAGACATCTCCAAAGGTTTCATGATGGAAAATGCTATCCACATCCAAGGAAAAATATATGGAGTTTAAATGCAGATTGAAGTATACTATTTGCTATATTTTGTCTTCTGTTTTGTTTCGTTTCCTATTTCTCGTGGTTCCTCCTATTGTTTCTAATTCTTCCTTACAACATCACTAATGTGGAAATATGTTTATTAGGAATGTATATGTAAAGCCTATATCAGATTGAGCTCTGTCTTGGGGAGGGAGGAGGAAGGGAGGAGGAGGAGAAAAATTTTAAACTCAAAAGCTTATGGAAGTGATGGTTGATAAATCAAAATATATTAATAAAAAAAAAAAAGAAAATGGACTGGAGTGGTAAGAGATTTAAGCCAGGGAGACCAATGAACAAAATGGTTATTCCAATGGCCCTGACTTGAAGTAATGGGGGCCTATACCAGTATAGCAGCCAGTATAGTCATAATGGAGTATTTTTTTAGATTCCAAATTCTAAACAAACTCCTTTAATAAAAGAATTTGTTCTGTGAAGTTTGGATTCAGTCAAATGGCCACACTTAAGGACCTAGAAAGCCACATGTGGCCCCAAGGCTGCAGGTTCCCCTCACTTGGTTTAGAAAGTTTACATGACACCAAATCCCTCCCCTTACAGAATTTGTATCCTATTAGAGATATAGGACATCTATTTCTTAAATGACAATATTATCAAGCTGCATAGAAACTTAATCCACCAATACAAGACTAGAAATCATATTGACTAGAAGAAGACTATGAGGCAAGTTATTAACTTATTATGAATGAAGAGAGAATGACATGAGGACTGAGAAATAAAGATAACGACTGCTTGAAGCTTGATTGGATTATACATTTGGAAAGAGAGATTAGAGAACTCAGACTCCTTGCCCGAACTGAAAGAAGAACAAAAGTCTGCTGCTCTCCTGTTTGACTGGAAACAAGAAGACTCAGAACCTCTGAAGCTTAAGGTATCTCCTACTACTTTTGATTAAGTCATATCTTGTGCTCTTATCATCATCATTATCGCTTTCATAATCAATCACTAAACATTTATCAAGGGTCTACACACTCCAGGCACTATGCCAGAACATTGCGACATAAAATAGTCACTCCCCAAAAAGAGTTTTCATTCTAGCTGGGGAAGATAACATATATCAGCTTATATAAAATCAATACAAAATGCACACAAGGTAATATTTTGGGAAAAACACTGGCAACTTGGGCAAGCAAGTAGCATCTGAGCTTCTTTTCAATATTTGGACAATGTTTCTGTTCAGAGTAAAAGAGTCAGATTTGAATTGAGACATCCCTGCCACTTTAATGAATAGAAAACTTGCCCCTGAATGTGTGACCTATTGAGGATAACTCCTGAACTGGCTAAACTCAAATGAAGACAGAGAGGGTTATTGTATATTCCCTAGCCCCATTCAATTATTTAGGAGAGCTCAGTTCATTCAATCACCAATCATTTACTAAACACCTACTCTGTGCTAGGTACTGGAGATCCAAATGCAAAAGAGACAATTCTTACTTAAAGGAATTTACATTCTAGGATGGAGGTGTGACACATATTGGTTTAGTGCTGATAGGGAGAAGGGAGCTTTGATCCTGGAAGTTATAGGGATTATGAGTGCTGCCATAGGATAGTAAATTGTCTTGCTATTTCCAGTAGCAAAGAGAATACTGATTTGATTTTATTCTCTGAGCAAGCAGATAAGAGGTGGTAGAAGGAGGGTAGGAATATATGTGTGGCATTAGGATTAATGGGTTGAATAGATCCAGGGGTACTGACTGATTAGATGAGATGAAACATGGCTTAAGGATGGCTAGGTATAGGATATTAGATTAGTTTTCACTGTCACCCTTCAATCCAGCAGGTAGCTCTCCTTTACATCTAAATAGATACATTTTCAAGGGGTAGGTAGAGGAGGTAAGTTCTCACAGAGAATTACTCTCACTTATTTTGAGAGGTGGGTAATGGAATGGTAAATGTCAAGATGCCTGCTCCTGATGAGTCCTGGAACCCTAGTAGATGGCTGGATTTTAAATTCACAATGGCCAGTGACTAATATATGGGAAAACTTTGTAATAATCTCAAATATTACCACGCCTACCGTTATGACTATGCAGGCAAGCTCCTAATATCCTAGTACACAGAGTAGAAATATTACGCTCAACTGGTATAGCTTTTGCAAACCTCAGACTCTCTCTTTGCTGAGATACCTTCCTAGAAGAGTATTTTAGTAGAATAAGCTATATACATTGATAACAGTAATGACAGAATCTCATCTTTCTATGTACTTCAAGGCTTAAAAGGTATTTCCTTTACAACAACTTTGTGAAGTAGGCAGTATACATGTTATCATCTTCATTTTGCTTTTCAATAAAGAAACAAAGTCTAAGGGGTGAAGGGACTCTTTCAAGGTTATGCAGCTAGTTGGTGGAAGGGGAAAACTTGACACTAGGCCATTTTACTTGAAATCCAGAATATTTTCAACCACACTACACTGTTTTCAAATTATTGTTTCATAGATAGATAAAATTAAGAAATTTACATGAATGATACATCGGAGAGGTGCAAAATAGTGTTATATGTGGTCCAAGAAGGAAAAGGTTACTCCCTACTAGGAACTATCAGAGAAAGTTCCATGGGGTAGTTGGCATTTAAGTTCAAAGATGAGAAGGAATTTAATGTGCAAAAAAGGTTTGGTTTCATGAGTGGCAGAGCAACTTCTTATACTTTGCTGATTAAGTCACTAAACCTTTCTGGGGTTCTCTAATATACAGAACTGTCTTTGCAGAAAGGATGGGTACCAAGGACACTCATTGTCCTTAATCAGAAAAGCAACAAGTAAGGGGCAAATAATGCTTTGCCCCAGGGTGCTAACATTGAGGATGGTGCTCACTCCTTTTAGTAGTCTTCCATTGGCCCTGCACCACTGTGCATGAACATGTAAACTCCTTCCCACTCCATCTCAGACCTAAAAGCTTTGAATGCTTTGTCCTCCCCAGAAACATACTCATGGCATACTATCTCCCCTCAAATGATTATTCCTCAGTTGTTAGTATTACCAGTTATGGCTTTGCCTAACTCCCAACACAAGAATTCCATCCCTGAAAAAACAAGTTTTGGGTGCCAAACCATCACATCAACTGATCTGAAAGCCAGGGGATGATTTTTGGATCTTAATAACAACAATAATCTATTTGTATATCGCTTACTGTTTTTATAAAGATTTTTTTTCAAAACAACATGGTAAAAGTGGATAGCGTAACTCTTTAATCTTCATTTTACAGGTGAAGAAGCTTAGATGTACAGAATTTTAACCAATTGGCCATTTTCATACAACCAAAAACAAACAAGCACACCAACGAACAAAAAACTGGAGGTAGAATTAAAACTCACCTCTCCTGATTTCAAGTCCCTGTTCTTTCTACCATAGCTCAGTGTGTGTCATTCTGAGATCCAACCCAGGGCAACTACCTGAATTGGAGAAGTCTTGGACTACTATACTTTCTAATACAATTCACTAGTAAATGTAACTACTGAAATCTCTACCACCTGGTGTCTTTAACCCATAATTTATTGCAACTTGTTTATTTTGCAGGGTGGGGGGGGGGGCTCAGGTTCTCTAGTATAATGGTAAATAAACTGTACTGTAGTGATGTGATAGTTATTAGTAACACTTTGATTCATGCTCTCACTGCCAAATGCTATAGAGGGAAGGATAATTACAGCCCATTACCAAATTACTTGCAGTTATCCCTTGATCTCAGTATTTAATACAGTGAACCTTCATTTGCATATGCTTCATTAACATATTTCCTAACATAGACTGTGCTTTTCTTTTGGAGTGATTATTAGCTCAAAAGAAAATCAGTCCTCAATGTTCCCCTTCTTCTTCCTACCTGACCTCATGCATACCTGACCCTTAGATAAAGGGTATATCAATGACCATGATCCCTCAGTCTGTTGAAAGTGCAGGGCAGAGACTTTCTGATGGTTGCCCCAGGGCTCACTCTCAGGAAGCAGCTAAGAAGGTAAAGGAATTGTACTGCTGGATGACTGGTGTCATAGAAAATGCAATGCAACTGGGAGTCAGAGGACTTGGCTTCTCACTTGGAGACCTTGGGCAAATTTGAACATGGCTGTCACAGAGCACTTTATTTCTTCTCTCTCAGAAAACGAAGGAAGACTTCTCTCATTCAGGAATTTTCTTTAATGCATTTATCTGGTTCTCTCTTTTGCCCTTATCTCAACCTGTAATTTAATATATGAATGAATGAAAGTGAATGAATAAAGGATATATTTAGGGATTACTATAACATAAACACCAAAAAGAGACAACCTTTGACCTCCAGAAGCTTACATGGTAATAAGGGAGAAGACACATATATAGAAGAGTGGCCAGGGAGGGGCATTTTCCATTGAGAAGTTATAAGGATTATGAGGGTCAGTGTCTTATCTCTACCTTCAATTTCTCCCATTCTCTAGAACAGTGCTTGCATACAGGAAATACTTAATAAATGCTTGCTGCATTATCTTCTAAGGCACTTCATAAGTATAGGTCTCAGCTTCCTTGCATGTGAAATGTAGCCTCATTGGTTTATTTGAAATCTCATCTTATGGTTCTGTTCTTCCTCTTCATAATTTCCCCCACCCTCACTAAAAAAACAAACAACAACAACAAAACCCCCAAAAAACAACAACAAAAAAATAAAACTAAGATAAAAACCTGAGAAACTATAAAACTAAAGTACATTTTACTTCCTTCCTTTTCTTGGTTGAATTGAATCACAAACAATTGCAGGAATTTGTGTCTTTTTTCTATTGCACCAGTTCCCTAAATATATCTTCAGAACCAACTCTGGAAGAATAAATCATCCTCTTACATATCTCATGTGTATGTGTCTTTTCTCCCCAAAAATATTTGTATAGTTGTTATTTAAGGATTATAAAGATGTCTTTTACTTCCCTTGGGTCTCCTCAGCATTTAGTATAGGCTTGGGTCCATAGCAGGCACTCTATAAATACCTATTGAAAGAATAAAGGAATTGTAATTATTATTACTGATAATAACTTGGTCCATAATGTTGGTGCTCCATCACGGCATGGAAGGAATGCTGCATTCTTGTAGGCAATAAGGGACAAGCTTTGTCAGGACTAGCCAGCCTGAAAGGACTTTGAGTTTGAACAATGCAATCAGGCACTTTCCAAGGATGTCTTCATACCTGATGAGGTGGACACACACATTGCCAGAGCTAGCTCAGTGTTTGGGAGGTTGCAAAGGAAAGCTTGGGAGAGAAGAGGAATTAGGCTGCCTACCAAACTGAAGGTCTACAGAGATCTTATGCTGACATCACTGTTGTATGCCTCTGAAACCTGGACAGTGTACCAGTGCTGTCCCAGGAAACAGAATCATTTCCATTTGAATTGTCTTAGAATCATTCTGAAGATCACCTGACAAGATGAGGTACCTGACTTTGAGGTTCTTTCTGAGCTAAACTGCCAATCATTCAAACTCTACTGCAGAGAGCACAACTGTGATAGGTTGGCCACATTGTTTAGATAACAAATGTAAATTTGCCTAAATGACTATTTTATGGAGAATTCACACAAAGCAAGTGAGCTCACATGGAGGTCAGAAGAAGAAATACGAGGACACTTTCAAGGTCTTCCTGAAGAACTTTGGAATTGATTGCATTACATGGGAGACACTGCCACAGGAGGCTCTATGCTGTATGAACAAAGCAGAATTGCAATTGCTCAGAAGAAACATGAGATGGGCAAATTTTGACATCTCCATTCCAAATGGTCACATGGACTGTTGATCCTTCTGAGCTTATCAGATATACTGCACCTTGACTCCAACATAGTGATATTATTTTGGTCCTCTTTGAGAACAAAGGATAACAACCAACCAACCAATCATTGATTCGGCAACAAGGTAGCATTGGCAGGTAATGTGTAGTTCCTGTCTTGGAGTCAGGAAGGCAAGTTCATATATGCTCTCAGACATGTTATAGTTGTGTGACCCTAGTAAGTCACTTAACCTTTGTCTTAACCACCTAATCTCAGTTTCTTCATTTGTAAAATGGAGATAATAATAGAATTTACCATCAAGGGCTATTGTGAGAATAAAATGAGATAATATTGGTAAAGTGTTTGCAAACCTTGAAGCATTATACAAATGCTATCTATTATTATGTGATAATCATCAGAGGAATGGCTTAAGTCACAGAATTGTAGATACTGGGCTTGAAGGGGACTTCGAGATCATCTAGTCCAATCCCACCTTTTTATAGATGAGGAAACTGGATCCCAGAGTAATTAAAGTGACTTGCTCAAAGTAACACAGCCAGTAAGATAAACACAGATTCCCCTAAGCCTTTCATGTGGGCTAATCAAGGCAGGTACATGCATTGCTCTATGCATTACCCAAATCCCCAAATGGGATTTCCCCACTTACAGACCAGTGCCCACTTGCTTTATAAGGCAATAGACAAAGAAGGCATGTTGTCAACATTAGTCTCACAAGTTAACTTTAGCGATATTATCATAACCTAGCACAGTGCATGCTTAGCAAATATCACATTATGTCACCCCTATATCTCACTGCAACTGTGCAGTAGAAGTTGTTTACAACTATACTTCATGGGAAATATTATCTAGGATCCTAGAAGTATTATCTAAAAAGAATAACAAAACCTTATATGCACTAAAATCCACCTTACTTACAGTCAGTGAAAAGTAGATAGAGACATAAAATAAGGGGGGGGGGGAGATTCCCAAATAATAGAGCCAAATTAAAGCAGAAAGAGTTGCTTAGGAGAAATGAGTTTCCTCTAATTGGAGATCTCCAGTCAAAACTGGTTCATCATTTGCATTTGGTGACTATGTTGTAGAGTGAACTCTTTTTCAGTTCTAGTTGAATATATATCCAGTGAGCCTCCTTGCAACTCAGAGACTCTGTGATTCTTTATTTTAAATTTAAATTTCATTAAATTAATTAATTTAAATTAATTTGACATTAAATTTTAATTTTAACTAACAGTTTAAAAATATCACCTTCATTTATGAATATATACCTCTGTCTCTCCTACCCTGTGACTCATCTCTTGTAAAAAAGAATGAAGAATCTGTGATGCTTTCATCAAGACAGTGCTATTCATCTGATCATGGAGTTCCTGATGGTTATAGCAACAGAGTGCAGGTTGCACAAAATTGAAAAGACATCATTGTGTCAGGTGATAGACTGTCTTCAAAGGGCCAAGGGGAATTCAGTCACACAGCAATTAAGTCTTTAAATTGAGGCCTTGAACCTAAGTCTTTGTATTCCAATTTCAGAGCTCTTTCCACTATACCAGGGGCTCATAAAAGATGATTTGCAGACCCCTGGAGGTCCTTGAAACCCTTATTGGGGGTCTATGAGATCAAAAATACTTTCTTAATAATTCATTGTTCAGTTGTTTCTGACCCTTTGTGACCCTATCTGGATTTTTCTTGGCAAAGATCCTAGAGTAGTTTACCATTTCCTTCTCTAGCTCAATTTATAGATGAGGAGCTGAAGCAAACAGGGTTAAATGACTTGTCCAGGGTGACACAGCTAGTAAGTGTCTAAGGCCAGATTTGAACTTAAGAAGATGAGTATTCCACTGTGCCACCTATCTGAATAATAATTACCATTATTATTATAATTGTAATGGTACATTATTTATCTATTAAAACACTGTTCCCTTTTCTAATCACATATCTGTGCAAGTTTGCTATTTAGTTTAACATATAGTTTATTATTATTGAAAGAATTACTAAAATTATTTTTAAATTTTATCTGTTTTAATTTCAAGTATGATATATATAACTCACATAAAGAAAATATTTTTGGTGTCCTCCTTAAAAAATTTTAAAAGTGTAAAGGGGTCCTCGGATTTAAAAAATGGGAGGTATCATGATGCTAAGTGACCTACTTACATTAAAAAGATCAAATGGTAAGTCAATCAACAATAGTGACAGAAGGCCCACTGCGGGCAGAGCCTTCTATAAGGCACTGGGGGGGTATGACTGGGAGACAAAGAAATGGGAGATATATCCCCTACACTCAGGGCTGCAGGAGGAGTGTGAATACAGAATTACTAAATAAATGTATGAGATGAGTACAAAAGTTCATGTAATGGACAGTGTCGATGAATATTTTGGTCCTGCCTGATTATATCTTTGGCCCTGGCATACCATACAGCAAGTGAAGGGAAGGGTTAATAAGTTAAAGGAATTTTAGTTGTAGATCATTAGGGACAAGCCTAGCTCTTACTTAAATGCAGAGGGAATATTATAATTTGATCCCAAGGAAGTTTTCCTATAATTATAAAGCAGGTGAGAACCTTAGAACATGTAACAACAGAGCTTGAAGGGCTCTCAGAAATCATTGAATCTGAATCCACTCTTTTATTTGTGGAGGAGGAAATTGAGGGAAAGACACAAGAATTGATTAGTAAGGAAGCAAGAGTTAGGTTGAGAATCCATGTGTCTTGACCTAAGTATAATATTTTTTTCACCATATTGCCGTTGGAGTGACTCTTTCTCTTCACAACAAATTTTGGAGCCACTTGACTTGTTACAACTGATAACCACACATTTATCCAGATCATTTTTTCATATTACATTTTTTTTTTTACACCAGACCATGATTCCTTGAGGGCAGCGACCTTGTCTTCTTTTGCCTTAGAAAAGGCTGGGCAAACCATAGACATCCAATAAATAATTGCTGATCTGATTCAGATTCTTTTTTTCTACAGTTTCTCTCCTACACTGGAATCCTGATGCCAGAGACTAAATGTCTCATCATTATGCGACATTTATTATTTCCCTTTGTGTTGCATATGGTGATACAATCAAGTCTCAAGTGTTTACAGTGGATATTTAAACTGTGGGCTGTCTCCTAAACCATTTAAGTGACATTGCCTCATCTCCAAAAGAGACTTAGGAGTGGATTATTCTGGAATGGAAATCTCCAGCTTAGCAAACTATAAAAATGGGATTTCTATTGTGTAAGTGTGACCATATCACTCCCTGCAAAACAAACAAAAAAGTTCAGTGGCTTCCTATTGCCTATTAGACAGAAACAAACAAACAAACAAACACATTTAAACCTATTATTTAAGACCCTCACCAACCAACTCCACCTACCCTTCCAACTTTGTTCCATATCACTTCTTTTCATGCACTCTAAATTCCAGTCAAATAGGACTATTAACTCTCCCTGGTTCTGGACCTGCCATTTCCCATCTCTGTGTTTTTGCCCAAGCTATTGCCCATCCTAATGCACTCTTCTCTCACTTCTACCTGATAAAACTCTTCTCTTCTTCAAAGCTCAACTCAGATTTGACCTTCTCCATGGAGTCTTTTTTCTAACTCTTCCATCTAAATGTGTTCTATAATGTTTCGTGTTTTCCCAGAGAGCCTTGTCTAAATGTGTCCTTTCCCCTTATCATACTTACATCCATGTTGATCCCTCCTTTTGGACTGTCAGCTCTTTGAGGTTGGGGGTCATGTCATTTTTCATCTTCAAATGCCTAATGTCAACCACGCTGTCTTGTACGCAGTGTTCATTGTCTATATGAGTAATTAAAAGATATATATATATACATATATATATGTATATACATATATACATACATATGTATATATGTTTGTGTGTGTATATATAATATATATATATATATATATATATATATATTTATATATAAAATATATATATGAAGTGCCCTGTAACTATAAAATAACAAAATACCTCCTTTTGACTCCAAGATGGTGGGCCACAAAGGTTATCTACCTTTAAATATCTTCTTACATATACTTCATTGGTTCTATATTCCTCAAACAATGATTGACCCTGAGATACTTGCTTCTGTATTTTCCAGAAGGGAACCTCCCCACCTGGCTTTGACAACCATAACATCACTCTTCTCTTAGTTTCTCACCCCTTCTCCCTGGACTCTGATCTTTCACTGGACGTCTAATGGCTCAAGTACTGCTTTATTCCTTTTTCTTTTTTTCAGTTATATTCCACTATCTTCCAATCTGCAGTGGGAACTAATCTTTAATGATCCAACAGTTTGGCAATAGCATAAGAAGAGAAGTTAATGAGTACCAAACTGAAAAAAAAAGCAAGTTGAAGCTTGATGAGGGAATGTTTTGAATG
Source organism: Phascolarctos cinereus (assembly GCF_003287225.1). NCBI lineage: Eukaryota > Metazoa > Chordata > Mammalia > Diprotodontia > Phascolarctidae > Phascolarctos > Phascolarctos cinereus. The sequence goes on along the minus strand of NW_027555625.1, from coordinate 308,129,941 downwards.
AATGCCTTACTAAATAAAAAGCACGGGCTTTTTATTTTTTTACCATCGGGAGCTATTGACGATTCTCAAACACTGTAGAGAAATGCCCGTATTTGTATATGAAAAAGATTAAGGGTACAACACATGCAGGAAAGATGATAGAGGGAGAGATGGAAAGAGGGGGAGAGAGAGAGAGAGACAAGAAGAAGAAGAAGAAGAAGAAGAAGAAGAAGAAGAAGAAGAAGAAGAAGAAGAAGAAGAAGAAGAAGAAGAAGAAGAAGAAGTTGTTAAAAAATTAAAAGACTATTGTAAAAGTGAGGGAGAGTAATAATAAAAGCCTGTAACAGAGTGGCAGTAGTAGGCATGGAAAGAAGGACAGAGCATGGCATAGTGGAATGATAACAGAGGCCAAAAGAGCTCAATAGGCTAGAACAATGTGATGAATCAAATGAGATCAGCTCAAATCCTAAATCTCACTTTAAAAAAAATCAATTTCATAAATACAATCTGTGCATCTGCATCATCAGGCCATATTTTGTCAGAAAAGAGCTGGGGGTTTGTGAAGATTTCCAGTTCAATACAAATCGACTACAATGTTACCATATGGGAGCCAACAATTACCACACTATTGACAAAAAGAAAGAAATAAATTAAAAATAAAAACACTTCAATACTTTCTTAGGTATATTAAGAATTGTGTAGTCTTCAGGACTAGGAAGATGATAGTTGTGCTATACTCTGTCCAGGTCAAATCACATCTGGAGCATTTTGTTCAGCTTTGAGTGCTCTATTCGTAGAAAGGCATTGATATGTTTGATTTAGAGAAGTGCTATGAAGATGGCAAAATACTTCAATGTCTTGCCATACAAGAAATTCAGGATTTTCATTACTGAAAACAGAAGACTTGGTGTGGTGAAGCATGACATTGAGGGAGTTTAAGTGCTTTCATATATTGGAAGGTCCATCACATGGAAAAGAGATTAGACTTCTTTTCCTTGGCCCCCAAAGGACAAAACTAGGCCCTCGAAGTAGTGGATTTTTGCTTACTCAGGTATTCAAGAGATGGTTGAATGAAAATCTGGGGTAAATTGCAGAAACTTTTTTTTTTAGGTACAGATTAGGTTAGGAGGGTTCTGAGGTGATCTTGTGGTCAATTAGGAGGTACTTAGAGGTACAGGTAGGTGATACTAAGAGCAAATATTTTAGATAGAGCTGGAGAAATAAAAGGGAGGGGAGAATGGTGTAGTGGACAGAATGTTAGATTTGACAGAATATCTGGATTTGCATCCCAGTTTTTTATTTGCTATCTATATGACTTCAACTCTCTGGTCACTGATTCTCTTACCTATAAATTAAATGGATTAGATTAGAGGATCTCTAAGTAACACCCCCTCACTCCCCTTCCCTCAGCTTTAAATCTTAAGATCCTATGAGATTTGAGAGATACTGAGGTTGAATTCATTGGACAGTGACAGACTTGATGAAATTCTGAAAAACACGAACAAACAAAACTAATGTAACTTCAGATTCCAGAGCTTACTATGGCTGAATTTGTATTTCCTCTCTATTAATACAAGTCTTAGTCTCAACCTCATGAAGCACCACAGCAGGCCAGTGGTGGTGGTGGTGGTGGTGGTGTGGTGGTGGTGGAGATGGTAGTGGTGGTAGTGGTGGTGGGGTGTGTGTGTGTGTGTGTGTGTGTGTTGTGTGTGTGTGTGTGTGTATTATATTTTAGAAGAGGCTTCTTGTATCTTCCTTTCATAGGCAAACACAAATCACACTGCATGGGTATCCACACTCTTTGACCCTGGGAAGAAAATACCTCTGAAAGAGAAATGCCATGTTCCATTGGGCCCTTGGGGAAGCCTTTCCTAGTTCTTCCTGTTATCGAGAGTGGGGTTTCACATATCACCCATCATGCCTGATTCTTTCAATGGCAGATGTTCCAGAGGCTCAGACCGAAGCCATCAATGTGTCCAGAGCTGGGACACAGCCAGCAGGATTGATGTTGTCTTTTACTGTTCCCAGCTCAAGGCAAGCAGTTAGACTTTTAATGGACTTAAAAGCTTGGCTTTGATAAAGCACCACTTAACACAAATTAACAGGACAGATGGATGATCAGCAAAGAAGCAGCCTCCTCACTTATCTTTTGATACACTCAGAAGTCAGGAATGGGCACAGGGAAACAATGAGGGGAAAAGTCAGCAGAGATAAGTCTGCAATCCTGTGTTCTCTGATTTTGGCCTGTCAATCTAGGGTGGCATTCTTCCAACAACCACTCTGACAAAAGGTTCAGAATCTAAAGTCACATAGTGGAAAAAGCCAAGGTGTTCCTCAGTACCCTGTCATGGCAAGATCCATGGCCCCATGTTCTCCCTTTATGGGGTCCCACTCAATTTTCAATGTCCTTATACAACATCAGAACATAGAGAAATAGGATTTAGAGATCACTTAATCCAATGTCTTCATCTTATTTTGTATTTAATTTATGCTTAAACAACAACAACAACAATGAAAACTTGTCACAGACATTTCTCAATAATCCTCCCCAAAAGACTTTCCATTATAGGGAAAAAAGGGAAACATGAACAAATAGTGACTCTGTCATACAAGCAATGATTAAGACATGCAGCTCACCAATTTTCTTTTGAGAGGAAAGAAGTGTTTCTTGACTTCTGGAACCAAGACTGGTCAATTCATTTAATCTGAATCCTGGTGACTTTTAATGTGGTTTTATTACATCATTGTGACCATTGTATATTTTGTTCTTACTGTTTTGATTTCTTCATTCTACATCAGTTCATAAAAATATTCTGTCTTCTTTTCCCCCCTGAATTCCTCAAATTCTTCATTTTTTTTTATGATGGAATAATATCCCATTACAATTATACACCGTTTTGTCATTAAGCCATTCTCCAATCAATGAATGACCACTTTTCAGAGGTTTTTTTTTAATACAAAAAAGTTTGCTATGAATATTTTGGCACATACGGGACCTCTCTTATTGTGCATGAATTTCTTGGTATACATGCCCATTAATTCAACCTTTACTTTATACAGCTTCAGAAACTGGAGTCCAGAGGAGGGAAAAGTTTTGTTCAAGGACACAAAGGTTGTTAGGTTGTTAAGCTGGGAATTAACTCAAACTTTGGTCTCTAGATTCAGTCCCTTTCCATGACAACACCCTATTGTTGGCTTGTTGTTGTTCTTTTGTTTTACTTTTTTGCTCACAAATAACTGACAGCCTTATAGTTTGAGGTCTCCTCTTGAGTACTGCCCATGCCAGAATGTCCCAACCTCATTTCCTTTATATAAACACCTTTACCCCTAACTTTTTCTTTCTTCATTTAAGCTGAAGGGATGGCCCCAACCCTCAGGATCCCCATAGGGAGCAGGTTAGTGTAATGAATTCATTTTAACCTAAATGTTAATGAAAAATAGTATGTGCTGCTCATACCTTAAAATAATTTGCAATTTTAAAATATCATTGATTGCCACTACCCAAAACACTTAATGTTATTATAGAGATAAAGGATCTGGGTAATCTTTCTTTTTTGCCTTTACTCTTGAAGTTCTGGACTTTTCTACACTGTCCCCAAATGGCTGTCTTCCCTACACTACCACCCCAAATCACTTCTCAATCCCTTTTATGTGTTATCTTTCCTCATGAGAATGTAAGTTCTATCCATCCATCCATCCATCCATCTGTCTGTCTATCCATCTATATACCTATCTTGTTAATGCCATTCAAATCATACCTCGACAGTGAATACCTGTCTTGCCTACAATTGAAATTGACTGCTTAACTTCTACGAACTGCACAAAAACATAGTCCCAGCCATTGAGGGACTAAAACTCTACTAAGGAAGGTAATACAGATCAACCAACAAATATTTAGAAGGTAGTATGTTATATGGAAATAATTATTGACATTTCAGCCACAAAGACTTGGCTTCATGTCTTTACTTTTTTTTTTTTTACTTTGTTGCTTATGTGAACTTGAACAAGTCATCTAATCTCCTGGGCTTTTAGTTTACTCATCTTTAGAATGATGGAGTTAAATCAAATGGTCCCCTAAGGTCCTTTCTAGTTCAAACATTTTATTCAGTGCCTGTTACATGGAGAGTGGAATTCTAGGCACTTTGGAGATACAAAATGTCTTCCGTGAACTTATAGTATAACTGGGAAAATAATATATCAGCCCATGCAAAGCTAAATAATATTATAAGAAAAAAATACCATTTTAATACCCCGGTATAAGTGATATCAGAAATTATTTCAGAAATATTAAACAGGAACACCATGTAGTTGGGAAACCTGAGAGTACTAATTCTGCTATTTATTCTCTGAGTGACCTCAAGCACATCACAACCTCTCCGGCTCTGACAGTTAACTTGTCAATGACATGGAGAGACAAACACTTGTTTTATCTTACATAGCTGTGGAAAAGGAAGGTGTTTTGCTGATTTTTGAGGCACTGCATAAAAATAAGCTTTTATTATTATTAAGAGTTCAGGCAAGAGATAGAGAGGAGTAGATTGGTGTGGTATAACACACACATATACACATATGCATACCCAAAAGTCTGAAACCTCAATTAAATTAAGTAATTCAACAAATACATATTAATCTCACATAATACGTTCAGCCCTCACAAAGTCCTACATTATACCTTATTGTGGAGTTGAGGTGACTTTGGGCTTTTGATAACTCTGACAGATGAATGAAAGGTCTGATGGATTGGGCCAAACTATAAAGATTTTAAATATGACCTTGCTGCATGTGACTAAATCTATTGTCCATTATGTCCAAAAACCAACCTGGCTTAATACAGAGAGACCCACCCAAAAGCAGATTGGACACTAGTAGTCCTGTGCCTTTGTATTCTATGAAATCATGAAAATAATAATGATTATAATAATAATAATGATAATAATAATAATAATAATAATAATAATGATAATGATGATGATGATAATGATAATAATAATAAGAAGAACATTTGGTCCTGTGTGGACGCTTCATATTTCCACAGTGATTGTGGTGAAGTATGCTAAAATGATGCAGATGATGTTAAAGAATGGCCATATTTAGGCCTATTAGCATTAGCTTTCTACTTCTCTCTCTCTCTCTCTCTTTTTGGTGAGGCAATTGGGGTTAAGTGACTTGCACAGTCACACAGCTAGTGAGGGTTATGTGTCTGAGGCTGGATTTGAACTCAAGCCCTCTTGACTCCAGGACTGGTGCTCTATTCACTGCACCACCTAGCTGCCCCTAGTTCTCTTTTCCAATGACCAATGAACACACTAGTTGAAGAATTGAAATTCGACTTCCACTTCCGGAAGCCAAGATGGCAGAGTGAAAAGGTAGTCGCTCTCACTCTCCCCTATCAACCTCTGAAAACCCAGAAGATATCACCCCAGAAAAAAAAAAAACCCTGGAACACTTGAACTAGAAGAAACAGGAGGAGCAGCAGTGCAGCAGCCCAGCAAACAGGTCTCCCAGTGCCTCAGCAAAAATAAGGGAGGCAGAACTACAAGGGGCCCCAGGCAGACAAGCACCCTGCAGCATTCATCTGAAAGGAGGTGAAGAAAATAACCTAAAGGTTTCCTAAAGCCCTGGCCTTGCTGATTCCAACCCAACACCAGGTGAGCTGTCAGAGTCCTGCAGCCTCCAATTGTGAAGAAATCCTGAAGCCCAGGTGGTAGAGCAGGCAAACACCAACACCTGGACCTTGAGTGCCTCAGTGAGGGGGGGAACGGTGGAAACCAGCTCAGAAAACCACCAGGTGCCTCGGCACTCCACCACAAAGGAATCTCCCAGTGCATTAGCAGAAAAGAGGGAGACAACACTGCAGGGGGCCCCAGGCAGATAAACACCCTGCAGCACCCATCTAAAAGGAGCTGAAGAAAGCTAAAGGAAAGGAAAAGCAGGCAACCTAGAATTGCCTGAAAGTTCCAGCCTTGCTGATTCCAGCCCAACACGAGGTAAGCTGCCAGAAACCTACAGCCTCCAATTCCCAGCATAAGAGGCTCCAGCACACAAAGCCAGTGACCAAGACCTAGGCTCCCAACACTAGAAGCTTGGGTCAGTACCCTCTGTTCCCCAGCAGGAGAGCTCAATCTCTTTAAAGGCCAGGGAATAAAGAAACACCATGAGTAAAAAGAAATACCATAGATTCATATTATGAGAAGAGTGAAGATCAAGACAGAAATTCTGAAGAGGACAACATTGTCAACAAACCCACATCTGCAACAACAAAAGGGAATATGAACTGGTCTGAAGCCCAAAAAGCCTTCTTAGAAGAGCTCAAGAAGGATTTTAATAGTCAAATGAGAGAGGTAAAGAGTCCTTCAAAAATACAATTGGCCATTGGAAAAAAAATACACTGAAGAAAACAAGTCCCTAAAAAACACAATTGGCCAATTGAAGAAGGAAGACAAAAACTAACAGAAGAGTATACTGAAGAAACAAGTCCCTAAAAAACACAATTGGCCAGTTGAAGAAGGAAGTACAAAAACTAACAGAAGAAAACAATCTGTTAAAAACTAGAATTGGACAAATGGAAACTAATGTCTCTATGAGAGAGCAAGAATCAGTCAAACAGAAACAAAAAAATGAAAAAATAGATGAAAATGTAAAATACCTCATCAGTAAAACAACGACCTGGAAAATCGACTCAGGAGAGACAATTTAAAAATTATTGGACTACCTGAAAATCATGATGAAAAAAAGAGCCTGGACAGTATCTTTCAGGAAATCATAAAGGAAAACTGCCCAGAAGTCCTAGAACCAGAAGGGAAAATAACCATAGAAAGAATCCACCATCACCACCTGAAAGAGATCCCAAATTGACAATGCCAAGAATATAATAGCAAAATTCCAAAATTACCAGATGAAAGAGAAGGTGCTGCAAGCAGCCAGAAAGAAACAATTTAAATATCATGGAACCACAGTCAGGATTACACAGGACCTTGCAGCTTCTACATTAAAAGACCGCAGGGCATGGAACATGATATTCCTAAGGCAAAGGAGCTTGGAATGCAGCCAAGGATCAATTACCCAGCAAAAATGAGCATCATTTTTCAAGGGAGGAGGTGGATATTCAATGAAATAGGAGACTTCCAAACTTTCCTGATAAAAAGACCAGAGCTCAACAAAAAATTTGATCTTCAAGTACAGGACTCAAGAAGGACTTAAAAAGGTAAATGGGACAGAAGGATACAATATGTTGTTAATAAGGGGGGGGCTGTTTAAACCCCTACAAGGGAATATGAGACTTGCAACCCTTGAGAACTGTATTGTTATTACACCTTGTTAAAGGAGTATACATAAAGAGGGTGGATATTAGTTGACTTTGATGTAATGATAAAAAAAAATCTAATCAAGTGGGTTAAATGGATCCAAATAAGTGGATCAATCTGATCTTAGAAAATGTACTGAGAAAGGAGGAGGCAGACAAGGGTAAATTACATTACAGGAAAAGACACAAAATCCTATTACAGCAGAGGGAAAGAAGGGGGGGGAGCATTGTTTGAACCTTACTCTCATCAGATTTGGCTCAAGAAGGGCATAATATAATCAGTTAGGTATAGAAATCTAACTTGCCCTATAGGCAGTAGGAGGGAAAAGGGGAAAGAAAAGGGAGGGGGAAAGAAAAGGGAGGGGAGCAGCAGTAAGACTAAAGGGGAAGAAAAGGGAAAGGGATAATAAAAGGGGGAAGGGACTGAAGGAGGTGGTGGTCAAAAGCAAAACACTAGTGAAGGGGAGAAAGGAAAAAGGAGAAAGAAAAGCATAAATAGGGGAAAAGGATGGAGAAAAAGACACAGATAGTAATCATAACTGTGAATGTGAATGGGATGAACTCTCCCATAAAATGGAAACAGATTGCAGAATGGATTAAAAACCATAATCCTACAATATGTTGTTTACAGGAAACACATTTGAAAAAGAGTGACACATACAGGTAAAGGTAAAAGGCTGGAGCAGAATATATTATGTGTCAGCTGAAGTAAAAAAAGCAGGGGTAGCAATCCTGATCTCAGACAAAGCAAAAGCAAAAATAGATCTAATCAAAAGAGATAAGGAAGGAAACTACATCCTGCTAAAAGGCACCATAGACAATGAAGTAATATCATTACTAAATATATATGCACCAAATGGTATAGCATCCAAATTCTTACAGGAGAAGTTCAGGGAGTTACAGGAAGAAATAGACAGCAAAATTATACTAGTGAGGGACCTGAACCTCCCCCTCTCAGCACTAGATAAGTCTAACCACAAAATAAACAAGAAATAACTTAAGGAGGTGAATAGAACATTAGCACATCAACAACAAAACCAACAGAAACCACATGATCATCTCAATAGATGCAGAAAATGCTTTTGATAAAATACAACACCCATTCCTATTAAAAACGCTAGAAAGCATAGGTACAAATGGAGTCTTCCTTAAAATAATAAATAGCATTTATCTAAAACCTTCAGCAAGCATTATATGTAATGGGGACAGGCTAGAAGCATTTCCAATAAGATCAGGGATGAAACAAGGATGTCCATTATCACCACTGTTATTCAATATTGTACTGGAAATGTTAGCTTTAGCAAGAGAAGAAAAAGAAATTGAAGGCATTAGAATAGGCAAGGAAGAAACAAAGCTATCACTCTTTGCAGATGACATGATGATATACTTAGAGAATCCTAGAGAATCAAGTAAAAAACTACTTGAAATAATAAACAACTTCAGAAAAGTTGCAGGCTGTAAAATAAACCCACATAAATCATCATCATTTCTATATATTAGCAACAAAGCCCAATGGCAAGAGATAGAAAGAGAAATCCCATTTGAACTTACTGTAGACTTTATAAGATATTTGGGAATCTACCTACCGAAACAAACCCAGGAACTCTATGAACACAATTACAAAACACTTTTCACACAAATAAAATCAGATCTAAATAGTTGGAAAAAGATCAGTTGCTCATAGGTAGGCCTGAGCTAATACAATAAAAATGACAATCCTAACTAAGCTAATTTACTTATTCAGTGCCATACCAATCAAACTACCAAGAAATTATTTTATAGAGTTAGAAAAAATCATAACAAGATTCATTTGGACAAACAAAAGGTCCAGAATATCAAAGGAACTAATGAAAAGAAATGCAAGGGGAAGGTGGCCTAGCAATTCCAGATCTTAAATTGTATTATAAAGCCGCAATCATCAGAACTGCTTGGTACTGGCTAAGAAATAAGGAGGTGGATCAGTGGAATAGGTTAAATATGCAAGACACAGTAGTCAATGACTATAGTAATCTATTATTTGATAAACCCAAAGACCCCAGCTTCTGAGATAAGAATCCACTCTTTGAAAAACACTGCTAGGAAAACTGGAAAAGAGTATGGCAGAAACTAGGCATAGACCCAAATCTCACACCATATACCAAAATAAAGTCAAGATCGGTTGAGCACTTAGATATAAAGGCTGATACCATAAGTAAACTGGGAGAAGAAGGAATAGGTTACCTATCAGATCTATGGAGAACAGAAGAATTCATGACCAAACAGGAGATAGAGAACATTATGAAAAGCAGAATGGATAATTTTGATTACATTAAATTGAAAAGTTTTTGCAGAAACAAAGCCAATGCAACTAAGATTAGAAGGAAGTTAGAAAATTGGGAAAGAATTTTTACAACCAATCTGTCTGATAAAGGCCTCATTTCTAAAATATATAGAGAATTAAGACAAATATAGAAGAACACCAGCCATTCCCCAATTGATAAATGGTCAAAAGATATGAACAGACAGTTCTCAGATAAAGAAACTAAAGCCATCTTTAGTAATATGAAAAAATGCTCTAAATCTTTATTAGTTAGAGAAATGCAAATCAAAACAACTCTGAGGTACCACATCACACCTATCAGAATGGCCAACATGACAAAACAGGAAAATGATAAATGTTGGAGAAGATGTGGAAAAATTGGAATGTTAATTCATTGTCAGTGGAGTTGTGGAGTCATCCAACAGTTTGGAGAGCAATTTGGAACTATGCCCAAAGGGCTACAAAAATGTGCATACCCTTTGATCCAGCTATAGCACTTTTAGGGCTATATCCCAAAGAGATCAAACAAATGGGAAAAGGACCCACATATAAAAAAATATTCCTAGCAGCTCTTTTTGTGGAAGCAAAGAATTGGAAATTGAGAGGATGCCCATCAATTGGGGAATGGCTGAGCAAGTTGTGGTATATGAATGTAATGGAATACTATTGTGGTATAAGAAATGATGAACAGGTTGACTTTAGAAAAACCTGGAAAGACTTATATGGTCTGATGCTGAGTGAAGTGAGCAGATCCAATAGGACTTTCTGCACAATAACAGCCATGTTATGCAAAGACTAAGATTGTTAAACTGAGCCCTTCTCAGCATTACGAGGATCTAAGACATCTACAGAGGCCTCGGGATGGAAAATGCTGTCCACATCCAAAGAAAGAACTATGGAAGTCGAATCGCTATCACTTATTTTTACCTTCTGTTGAGTTTCATTTCATGTTTCTGATGGTTCCTCCTACTGGTTTTAATTTGTACTTACAACTTCACTGATGTGAAAATATGTTTAATGGGTCTGTAAATGTAAAGCCTATATCAGATTGTGTGCAGTCTTGGGGAGGGTGGGGGGGAGGAAAAGGGAGAAAAATTTTCAACTCTAAAGCATATGGAAAAAATAAAAAAAACATAAATAAATAAATAAAAAAGGGGAAAAAAGAATTGAAATACATAGATAATAACAATTTCTTATTCTTTCCCATGTCATGGTATTTCCATTCCATGGCTTTTCAACTCAGATCATCACCTCTACTTCTCATGAGGAACTAGCACCATTTGATACCACCTGGGGCTCTTAATAGGCAAAGCTTTGTCTTTTGTCACTGAGATGTAGGACTCTAAATCACTTTCTGGTCATCTCCAAGACCAGCCAGACCCTATTCCCATGTTACCCAGCTTTACCATGTAAAAGTATGTGTTATTATTTCCTATCATAATGTAAGCTCCTTGAGGTTAGGGACCGCCTCATTTCCTTGTATTTGTACGCAGTGCTCTGTCACTGAGTGATATAGAATAAATGTTTAATACATATTTTATTTGCCTCTCAAAATAAAACTAGAAACATAAAGGAATTGGATCTAAATGGAAGCATGTTTTACCGGTTATCCTTGGGGAGGGAAACAAAAGAGTAGGTAGTAATTGGTTACATCTTTCATACAAATCACCCTTTCATGAGATACTCTGGTCTTATTTTCTTACCACACTCATGATAAACATAGGCAACAAAAGCACCATAAATATCATAGCCACTTATATAACAAATTCTACAGAAGTAGAGCAATTAGACTGTAGATTTAATGAGAATCTCCAAAGCAAGTCAATATATGCTTTGGAATTCAGTGATTTCAAAACAGCAAAAATTTTTCAAAAAGAGAAAAAAAAATAAAATCTAGGAGAAAAATAGTTTGAATTTAAACAAGTAAGAGGACAATTGAGTAGTTAAAGGCCATTGACTAGTTAAAGTAAAAGTCAAAATAATCATCTAATTAGAAGTAGAGTAATCCTAAGAAATGATAGAGCATAACTGCAGTAACTTCAGCCTGGTCTAATGAGAAATGAAGAAAAAAAGCAATGATTGTTGGTAAAATTATTGCCATTTTTCTTAAAGAAAAACAATTAAAAAAAACCCCTGATATAAGACTAAAGTTAATAAAAATAAGGTCAGAAGAGCCCAGAAACTGTTTTAGCCAGAAAACAAAACAAAACAGAACAAAAACAACAACAACAACAAAAACAACAGCAAACTTTATATTCTTGCTAGGAGAGAGAGAGATGGAAACCAAGAGAATAGCCAATGTGGAAAACAAATGTAGTTTTACAGAACAGGAAGACAAAATATTATTAATATCTCATAAAATAGCCAAAAATAGTGAAGATTAAAGTAAGTCTATCAATACTTTGGCATGCGACTCATCTGTATAACCCCATAACAACAAGGTTCATAGATGGAAGTAACCTTAGGACAGACAATAAATGGATATGTAACACAAAGAAGTAGAAATGCTACTCCCCTAAATTTGTGAAAAAACGATTACATACATCCAAGTACCTGCACAGTGAGAAAATCTTAAAAGTATTAAGGGTCCATTTTACAAATGTGAAGTTAGAAAATACACTTAAAATTGTATCAAAAAATTACTGTCCCATAAGTGGATTTTTGTGATCTATTAACCCACATATGTGCTTTCTCATCTTGATTAAATACACATAAATGTGAGAATTATCTACACATTTACGATGAAAATGTGAGAAGGGAATAGTTAGACTTTCACAAGTGATTTTCTATAATAGAAGATATCAACAGTCACAAACTGATTAAAATGTTATAAGGAATACAATATCTCATTGTGTTTATTACTGATTACTAAAAAAACATTTAATTATTAAAGCCGATTCTGTCCTTTAAATTGATCTTCTAATAACAAGTCAATTGTGTAACTTATGTCATTTAATTTCTCTCAGCCTTAGTTTCCTTGTCTTACAGATAAGAATGATAATAGGAAGGAAAAGGGGAATAAGCATTTATATAGCCCTTACTACATGCCAGGTACTGTCCTAAGAGTGTTTTACAAAGTTGAGTCTCACAACAATACTTCGTGGTAGGAAATCCACATTTTACCGATGAGGAAACAAAGAGAAGTTGAACAAATTTCCCAGGGTCACTCTGCTAGCAGATGTCAAATCCAGATTTGAACTCAGGTAGGTCTTTCTGACTCCAGGCACAGCACTCAAACTACTGTGTCATCAGCTGCCTCCTGAGAAAAATAAAAGCATCCACTCCACTGGGTTATTACGTAGTTCAAATGATATAAAGATATAAGTGAAATATCAACCAAGAATAAAAACAAAAAGAGGGAAAGATGTGCCCATTGAAGGTGATTATCAGGTTCATAGAGTTATGATTAGCTATTATCAGGTTCATCTTGGACAGTGAGAATTGAAGAGAGTTTTTGTAGATGTAGACATCTCCCAACAGTTTTGTTGGTGGATGATAAAACAGTGATTACATCAAACTCTTGAACATAATAGGTCATCCCCAATGAAAGTCATGATTGCTTAAAAGAGACTAGTCTTACAATCCCCACAGGAAAAAATAATTAAATGAAAAGTACTCATTTTCTGGGCTATGAAATGCAATTGGATGTCCAGTCTACTGAATTAGTATATCAATACATATATCTAAGACAGACATTCCAGATGGACAATGATTGTGCCTGTAATTGAATAGGAGGAAGAGAATGGGCTATATTACCTTTCAGAAATTGCACAGTGTTATCAACAGTTTCAAGTTGTTCCAATACCTTCTGTTTCCCCATCTCCGATTTCCACCATATTTTTTTTAACAAATAAGTTACAGCAATGATTTATGTCTGTGGATCTGAAAGCAACATAATCTCTAAAAATATCCAAATTTCATACACTCCAAAGAAAAGTGAAGAGCCCACCATAAGTACAGGAGGATTATAGCTAATTTTCACTGCTGGCCTACACTAGAAGTGGTTTAAGGAATATCATTCTGATGTGAATGATCAGAAAACAAAACAACAAAACAACAGCAACAAAAAACAGATAGACTCACCTTGTAATGAGGGTAAAGGAAAAGCAACATACATGATACACTAATAATCACAAGATGTATGGAGACTTAAAAAGGGACCCATAAGTCAAGCAGTCAATAAACATTTATTAAGTACTTACTATATGCCAGGATTTGCACTAATTACAGAGGATAGAAAGAAAGGTAAAATCAGTCTCTGAGCTTAAAGAAATAGACAGAAGACCCATGGAGGATATACTGGAAGATGTGGACAAGAATATATATATATATATATATATATCATAGTATAAAAAGGCATAAATGGGTTGCCAATTGAACTGACAAATAGGGATATCTACTTTGATTAGTTCACAGATTCATTGAAGTATATGTGCTTGTCACAAGAGATATGAAAATAGTTCCAATACAATTTCAGCTTTTAAATATCTTACATCTTAGTGGAAGCAAGGCTATATTCCCATATAACTGGAGAAAGAGAGATTTCAAAAAAAGGACTAGGTGGCACGATTCAAAATAGGAAGGAAATAGTCACTTTCACCTCAGGGGCTTAGAGAGAGCTTTATGGAGAAGGTGTCATATGAGTTTGGGCCTTAAAGGAAGTACAGGACCACTGAGGGCTCTCTGTGTATATGATATGTGCAGGAAGATGGAATCAGTGGTAAGGAAAAAAGGGAGAGGAGTATACTCCTATAATTGTAGTTAGTTGAGTCTAGGAAGACTTCCTGTGGTAGGTAAATGGCAAAGTTTAGAAGGAATAAAGGGACGTTTAATTTTGTTTTGTTCTTTGTAAAAGAAGGAGAGAGTCTAGATATTAAAAAAAATAGCAATTACTGTCTAAAAGCTAGAATTCTGGAGATCAATAGAAAAAGCACATTTGGAAAACAGGGAGTGGACTAAATAATTGTTTTTGTTTTCCTTATTTGCAATGATACTTTTATATTGGGAGTAAACTTGAGATATACTTTTTCTCAGAACTTCTTTGTCTTTCTGCTACAGAAATCCTTGCTGCACAATAATAAATTCTGCTAACAAATACGTCACTTTGGGAGAAAATCTTCTAGCAATTTCTTTATGATCACTTACTGAAAAGGAAGACTAAATCCTATAGCTTTTCTATCTTTAACAGACTTCAAAAGACCTCCTTCAGGAGGCTATATTTCATCATAATCAATGAAGGGACCAAGCAGAGAGTATAGTAGCCTGGTAACTGTAAGCTGAGGGATTGCTTCCCTGGAGAATTGAGGAAGAAATGGCTGGGAGAAGACATGAAATCTGGTTGATCTACCCAAAAGTATCAGGAAGATTGGAGGCCAGACAGGACGGGAAGAAAAAAGTGGCCAAATATCATAGGAATGTAGAGCCAAAAAACAAAACTTAGAAACCATCTAATCCAAGGCATAAACTATTACAAGATATGAATTTTATTGTCAGTCATTACCTTCTTAATCATAGATATGAGAGAAAGTGTAGAATAGTGGAAAGAAGGCTGTCTTCAGAACTATTAAGACCCATATAGCCATCTTGCCTCCACTATAACCTGGCTGATTGATCATGGACAAAAAAAATCACTTAACCTTTTAGTGGCAGAGGACACACTGTGTGACAAGTTAAGGACAAGTTGCTGACATGTGTGGGTGAGGGATTTGCTATACTAGAAATCTCCCCACACTGATAAAGTCATGGCTCTGGTCCAAAAGAAATGATAACTGTTATAGAATATCTATATGTGTATATACATATCTGTGTGTATACATACATGTATATACATGTATACACACATATATGTGTATATGTATGTATATATGTATATATACATGTATGTATATATACATATATACATACATATATATGTATATATATATATATATATATATATATATATATTCATAGGACACTATAGAAAATGTCAATCCGAAGTTACTGAAATGAAGTGATTTGTCCATGTTCATAAGTATGGTAAGTGTCAAAGCCAGACGTGGGATTATAGTGAATTATTTGTCTTCTGGCTTTAAGAGTGTCACAATTTCTGTAATGCTCATTTGAAAAGAATTAGGAAAAGAACCTGGCCTTACTTCGAATATTTCCAAGAACACATATGGCCAACTGGTCATGGCCACCAAAACTCAGACTGTATCTATCAAATTATACAGTCTAGTCATTAGAGAGAAAAGACTTGGATTCATTATACTTTCCATATTGATTCTGACATTTACTAACTCTGTGACCAGCAATAAGTCATGTCACCTCCTCAAGTTTGTGTTTCCTCAAGTGTATAGTAACACTGTGAGATACATCATACAATAGAAAGAATGCTGATTCTTCAGGCAGAGGACCTCGGTTTGAATCTTAACTATGTGACCTTGGGCAAGCCATATAACTTGCCTGGCCCTCAAATGTAAAATTAAAAGATTGACTGGATGGCTAAAGTACCTTCCAGCTCTAAGTCTCTGACCCTATTATCCTGTGATCTTATTTACACTAAAGACTTCTTGGACAGTTGTGAAGACCTAACTTTAGAAACTATAAAGAATTATAGAAATGTGAGCTATTTATTGTATGCAATAATTCATTATCAGTATTGTTACCTTGAGTTCCTTTTCGAAGAGGCTCCTTTTGAAAGGGTTAGAGAGGAAATGCCCAGACCCTTGCAGAAATATTGGCTTGGATCTTTGATTCAGAAGGAGTATTGCTTCACTGGGCAGGTCCCACCTTCTTTCTAAGAGCCAGGGTTTTGTGGAGTAGGGCCTGTTGTGCAGATTCACAGCATCCACCAGCTTGCTCTGTCGCGCTCGGAAGATGAATTATTACACAGGCACAAAAACCTCCCCTTGCAAGCTGTCCCTTCATATATTGAGACCTGGTTGATTCTATGGGGAAAGGCGGGGGACATGTTTAGGATAGCAGGGGAAAGAGAGGTGGAAACAGATGGTAGTTTGGCAGAGTGATTAAAACACTGGATATCTGCTTTAATGAATTGCCCACCCAGCAGATAAAATATTGCAATAGTCAGTCTCATTCTACACAGTTAGGAAGAGCAGACTTATTTACAATGTGCATTTGAGCTGGTGAAAAGCTACATGCTTTCTACTGTCCCCTCTAATGCCATATGATGCAGAATTATAGGAAAGAGATGGAAGGAACCTCTCAAATCTAAAATGAGTGGAAAGAATGGGTAGTCAGAAGTGGCCTCCCTCGTGCTTCTCAAGTTCTATGATTTGGAGAAGCCCAGCATGGAGAAATCATAGCTCCCCAAATGATTGCGCTTTTACCACTCCAGTAAGCAAGGCAGATGGGCCCAAGGAATGAATGCCTCAGGTGCTCCAGGTAAAGGCTATGTTTTAATGGGCAAAGTCCTTGCTGGAAATGATGGAGTTAGATTTTGCCCTGGCACCATTCCAGCAGGCTGGGGACACACTGTCCAAAAGCCTCTTTCTGGGTAAAGAGTTATACATCTCTTACATAAGCAAAAGTGCTGAAAACCTCTTTCTGCCAGGCTTCGTTTCAGTTCAATTTAGGAATTGTTTATTTCATATCTGTGTACTCAGCAACAGCAATAGTAATAAGAAATATTAAGTTTCTATTGTGTGATGAGAGATATGGCAGATAACGAAGGAAATCCAAATATTAAATAAGATATGCTTGTTCTATCCTCATGGAACTTACAGTCTAGAAGAGGGATGCAACACCAACCCAGATTACAGTGATGCAGTATACTGGCTAGAAAAGTTAAAAACAAAAGATTGTATTATGGAATTTTGGTTGGCCTATGAAGGATGAATGACAGGAAGTGAAATTGCAGTTGCATGGCAGGGAATGGAATGTCACATCAAACATAATTCATGCTCCAAACGTATGGCACAGGTGCATCTATCTAGAACTATAGACTGTTAGATAATCTAGGGCTGTATCTTTTTTATCAGAAATAATCTAAAAGAATAGAAAAAAATTCTAGACTGGGCATCACAAGACCTAGTTTAAAGCCCCTACTCTGCTTTATCTTGGACAAGTTATATGACTTTTTTATCTCTTAGTTTCCTTATTGGTAAATTGATTGGTTTGGAGAAATTAGCTTTGTAAATTCAATTTAACTAATTTAATTGAATTCATTTTTAAATTATAAATTTAAGTAAATAAGCAGTCAAAAAGGAAAAAAACCAACTCAACATATTCTATCATACAATTTAGGAAACTGGCTGTATTTTTGTTTGGTTCTTAAAAAATGTCTATAAACATGAACCACCCCCAAGTAAAACAAACAAAAATCCAACCAAGCAACCAACAAACCAATCAACAAACAACAACAGCATTTGCTCTGTGTGGAATGTGCCTCGGTGTCCACTACTCTGAAATGGTTATAAGAATAACACATGTCTCAAAGAGTGCTTGTGAGCATCAGATGAGACAGTATTTGGAAAGCACTTAGTACATGCATGCCACAAAGCAGATGCGTAATTTTGTTTCCTTTCCCCTTCCCAAGTCTTCTTACATAGGACTTCCCAATCATAAACTCTTTGGTTCCACCACATTGGTCGACTTACTGTTCTTCATACATGATGCTCTGTCTCCCATATCCAGGCCTTTGCTCTTGTCATCCTCCAGGCTTGAGGGATATCCTCTGTCTTCACTTCTACTTCCTTGGTTTTCTTTCAAGACTCAGTTAAATGCATCTGCAGAACTTTCTCAACATTTCTAGCCGTCATCGACTAAAATTATTTTGTATCTCGTCAGTGTTGTTGTTCTTGTCATTTCAGGAATGTCCAACTCTTCATAACCCTATTTGGAGTTTTCTTGGCAAAGACATGGAGCAGTGTGCCATTTCCTTTTCCAGCTTATTTTGTAGATGAGCAAACTGAGGCAAACAGAGTTAAGTGACTTGCCCAGGGTCACACAGCTAGTAAGTGGCTAAGGCCAGATTTGAACTCTGGTCTTCCTGGCTCCAGGTCTGGCACTCTATCCACTGTGCCACCTTGTATGCACCTACTCATGTATGTGTTGTCTCCCCCATTAGAATGTTTTAGTTTTAATTTTTTTCCCTTTTAATCCCTAGTGCTTAGTACTGGGCCTAGTATCTAGAAGTGCTTAATAGATGCTTGCTGAATGATTAATTGACCTACTCCTTTTCCTTTTCCTAGTTAATTTAAAACACAAATAATAACACTATCTATCCTCCTAATTACAACCCCCCCAAAAAAAGAAATCAGAGAGATGGGCTTAACAAGCTTTTTCAGTTACCCATTCTCATGCTGAACCATGTAATATCAAACTGTAAGATGTCGAAGATATCTGGTCTAATTCCCTCATTTCACAGAGAAAGAAACTAAAGTAACTCTTACAGTCAGAAAATTCTTCCTTATGTCTTCCTCAAATGCCTCAGTCTACAGCTTCAACACGTTTCTTGTCATTCTGTTCTCCACAGAAGTAAAAAAAAAATAATTAGATCACTGACCTTTCCCCTAATAACCCTCCAAGTGAGTTAGCATCATTATTCAATGTCCCCTCAGCCCTCTCTTCTTTAGAATCACCACTATCAGCTGCTTTTTCCTTCTCATTTTTCTGCCTAAGTCCTTGTGTTTCTCACCTATTAAAATATAGCACTTTCCACTGTGCCACACAATTGCTTATCATGGCATCCCAAACAATTAGCACCTAATAGCCATCTGGGACCAAGATATTCCCATTCTCTTATTATATTCTTAGGGTTAACAAGATAACATAACATCAGCCTTTTGCTCCAAAAGACTAACTGAAACACCCTTCGGTCAGATTCAACACTATTCTTATTTTCTTTCTATTTCTTCACAACATAAATATCCCTTACAAATAGTCTAGTCATTCTTGTGCTTTATTTTGTGCATGCCCATCTTCTTCCTCCTGCTGTATACCATAAAGCTCTAACATAAGAAATCATGTCATGTCATTCATCTCATCTCGAATGACCTCATCCCTAATTTATTCAAATCCCACCCATCCTTCAACATCAATTTGAATGATATCTTCCAGTATTCTAAGTGCTGACATACACGAGAGGGATTAAAACTGTTTTTGAACTAAGGTCAATGACACAGAAGTAGAAGAGGCAAATATCTGTGAAACGACAAGTATCCTAACAACTGCAGCTTCAAAAAGAGGAATGGGCTATATGGCAATAATGGACTCCCTATCACTGCAGGTCTTCAAGCAGAGGCTAGGTAACGATTCATAGGGATGCTGTGTACCAGTACTATTTGGACTAGAAACAAAATTTCTGTTTCTATTTAACCCATATTTTGTGATTCAAGGCCCAGAACAAATTGTGTTTTTTTTTCCATGAAGTATTCCCTGACTACTGTGCTCAATTTGATCTCTTCTGTCTAAAATCCTATAGACTTTTTGGTTGACACTACTGCACCTAGCACCCATTGTCTTGTTTTTGCATTTCTCTCTGAGTCGAGTCTTATCTCTCAAACAAGATCAAACCTCTTAAAAAGTAGAAATCATATTCTGTATGTTTCTTGTATCCTTTCATAGTATCTACTATAGTGCTGATTATTCAGAGAGCAATTAATGAAATCTTAGGATCAGAAGATTTTGGAGATGAAGTGGACTTTACAGATCATCTAATTTTTTTTATTTTTTTTTATCTTATTTGACCATCATTTAATGGAAGGAAATTTGAACCTAAGAAAGGCTGATGACTTTCCTAAGACCACAGAGATAATTAGTAGTGGAGCTGAGACTAGAATTGAGTTAAGTATCCTATGCTATTGTGATAATTTATTCTATCCTGCTCTGGCTATGAGAAGTCAATGACATACAATGGGAAGATGGGGGTGGAACGGCGGAGAAAAATGAAAAACAGATTAGCACAGTAGAAAGAATAATAATTAAGATTCAGGAAATGTGGGTTCAAATTTCAATTCTGCCCCTTATACAACATATGACCTTGGCCAAGTCACTTCTCCCTTTGGAAAGTAGTTTCCTGATTTTTAAATCAGGAAGTGGTTTACTTGGGTGCTCTCTAAGATTCCTTCCAGCTCTAAAACATTTGACTCCTAATTCCTAGTACAATGTTCTTTCTACTCTATTTATATAATTTCTCAGAGATATATAATATTGACTCTTTTTTTAAGTCTTTAAAATATGTCTTGCTAGGGAAGTAGTTGGACATAGTGGAAAGAACACTGAACTAAGAGGACTTAATATCTAATCTCAGCTCAGTAACTGAGTAATCTTAGGTAAATGAGTTGCTTCTTCTTTTTGAGCCTGGTTTTACTCAACTGTAAATTTGATCTCTAAGGGTCATAGCTTTAATACCCTATGTATCTAACTTATTACTTACTCTAGGCCTCAGTTGATATATTGGAGAGGCTGCAAGGAATTTTAACCTTCACCATTTCCTAAAACTTGTTGCTCAGTTCAACTTGCAGATTGTCTTGTATTTAAGATGCAGTGTTTTGTATTTATAATTAATATGGATTAGCTATTATTATCCATACATTATGGAAGACAAGCAAATTTAGAGAGCTGCACAGCTGTTCAATAATGTAAACGATGTCCATACACATTAAAGTTTTCAAATGTGGCATTATAATCAAGACAAACTTACATTCCCAACCTCAGGGCAACTGCCTATTACTGTTCTGAGTTTGGAGATGCATCAAACTGCCCTACTCAACTCAGGTTGAAAATTAACTTTCTATTCAAACTGATTTAATCAAGGAGACCTTCTCTTTCTCCTAACCCCAAAAGTCTGTCTAGATATAATAATGCAAGAGAGGTTGATAAATAGATATAGATTTTCTATTTGATTATGGGTAGATTGACCGGTGAAGAGATAAATGCTTTGAGAAGACTTATGCTAAATTAGTTGTTGAGATAGCTCTTTGACCTCTTCCTATCCTTCATTCCTCATTCTTCTTCCCTTCTTAACCCCCACCCACAAAATCCAATACAAATATATACTATCGCTTCTTCCTCCAATCCCCTCAAAGCCAGAACTGGAATCATCCACAGTTCCTGGGGGAGATAGAGCAAATAAAAATAGGTCATTTTCTCTCCCTGCCATTAAAGTTGCCTAGGATTTACAAAATTCTTTCTTCCCAATTGTCTTTCCATGGCCATGAAACTCCTTCCTTTCTGGAGCTACTCAGTCTCCTGAATCCCTCCCTTCTTTTTCAGTTTTAAGCCTACTGCTACGCTTTGTTTTCTGGAGATGGAGGTGGGGGTGGGAGCTGTTTGGGGAGTCCTCACGATCACTTAAGGCCTGGCCCTCCACCTCTTCTCTCAGGATTTACTGGTACCAAAGCCTTCAAGTTCCATTCAAGTTCCTTTTCTCTCTTCCTTAAAGTTGTATTTTCAGTATGCTGATGCTCAATTCCATTTTAATTCATATACAGACCTATCTGAGCCACAGTGGTAAGCAGAATTCATAATTTCTTAAAGGGATATAGTATCTCCTCAAAGCAAGAGTCCCTCAGTGGTCTATCAATGGCCTTCTAGTAACCCACAAGCTAGAAAACCATATTTACATTGAGAGTGGCAGCTTTGTATAAAAAGAAAAAAAATGAAGACTAGGTTAGGAGGGAGGGCATCCTTAGCTCTGTAATTAGCTCACTCTGTGATGTTGGGGACAGCATTTTCCATCTCTGATCCTCAGTTTCCTCTTTTATAAATTGTGGGGGTGGGAAGTGCTACCTAGATGATCTCTTGATGTCCCTTCTAGCTCTAAAATTCTGTAATCTAAAGATCACTGTCAAAGATGACATTCTGTGCAGGAAAGTTTCTTCCAGTCTTGACATTCTAGATTTCTGTGTTCCAGCATCACTTCCAGCTTTGATATTTTACACTCAAAACTCTCTTCCAGTTTTGGCATTCTGTGTTTTAATGTCCATTCTAGCTCTGTCTGTTCCTTGTTATAGATACATTAGAACTTGAATATTCTGAAGCTATTTTGTCCTCCCTCATATGTTAATGTAGGGTGTCTGGAATGAATACTTGGTGATATTGCATTTCTTCACCTTAGCGTAGCACACATCAGAATTCACCGAATATGTGAACCTGTGATAAGATGTCTTACTTAAGATTGGAACTGGAGTCAATGTCTGCTATTTACTGTCTGGATGATCTTGGACGAGTCACTTAACATTTCAGAGTCTGATTTTTTTTTTTACCTTTTGTGGAGATTTATAGCTGAAATGTCATCAAGTTTAACACCCTTATTTTAAAGATGAAGAAACTGAAGCTTAGAGAAACTGAGTGACTTGCCTAAGTTTACATCAGGATAAATAGCTGAGCTGGAATTTGAATTCATGTCCTTTGTCTCCAAATCCCTTGTTCTTCCTCCCTTGTAGTAGCCTTAGAGTTGAAGTCGATGATTTCATACATTTCCTTTTAACTCTAAATCCTATGATCCTATGAACTCAAGGAGGCCAAGCCTTTGAATCAATAAGTATGGGATTTACTTCAACCTAATTCACTTCAACTAGCATTTATCAGGTACATACCATGTGTAAGGAACTGTCTTTGGTGCCTGGGATACAATGACAAAGATGTAAAAGGCACGACTTCTAGGAGTTTATGTTCTATCATTAATTTACATGATAGATAGATAGACAGACAGATAGATGCAAATGTCAATCAGTTGATTGATTGATGTAAGTAAAGACCATTTGAGGAAGGAGAGATTACTAGTAATTTCAGGAGAAAAAGCATATTTGTAACTAAATGGGATTGGGATTTGAAATGGGAAGACCAGAAAGCATGATTCATTTCTCATGAAACCTGTCCTGGATAATGAAGCCAACTACAAATTCTAGGAAACAAAAGTAAAGAGAAGGTATATCTTTGTGGGAAAACAACAACAACAACCACCACCAACAGATTTTGAGAGACTGTATGTTCAATATGAGCATATTGAAGCCAAAAATGTTATTAGCCTTAGGGAAGGGAACACCCTATATGAAAATATGGAAATGGGAAATGAAATGCTCGGTTTGGGGCTAGTTTTGCTGAAATGTAAGGTAGGTGTAGGGGCATGAAATAAATCTGAAACACAAAAGAAAAACAAAAGAAGGAAATCAAGTTGTAGAGAGCTTTAGATGCCAAGCTATGGAACTTGTATTTTGTTGTAGAGGCAAAAGAGAGTCATTTTTTTTTTAAATCAAGGGAATAGCGTATTTAATTCTGTGCAATGATACATATTTAATAAATTGTTCTAAAAATGTATGCATAATATACTTTCTAGTTTAATCTTCACTATTAACATGATCTCTATCCATTTCTTAAACCTAAATAATCAACAAAAATAGATCAACCCCTGATTTATAGAGTTTGCCCAATATCCGTGGTATTGTAAGTATAGGGAAGGTGATGAATGAAGGACATATTGCACTTAGTTTTCCAGTAGACCTATTATGTGAGACCCTGATCCAGGTTATAGAAACCAGAGGAAGTTGTGTGCTTTAAGAAGAGTAGGTGACACAAGGCAGAAGAGGTAAAATATATATTTGTGGCGATAGGTATGAGGGAAAGGAGACTTTCACACCTAAACTCACAGAGGAACTGTGGCTGGAGTCATATTATCAAAAACTTTGCTGTCAAGACTCCTAACAATTTCAGTTCTCATTGCTATGGGAGGGCAGAGACATCATTTTATTAGGCTACTAGGCAGAACATTATACTTAGAGTTAGGAAGATGAGTTCAAATCCTGCTTCAGACTCTTAACAGTTCTGTGTTACCCTAGGGAAGTCATTTAACTTCTCTGTGCCTCTGTTTCCTCATCTACTAAAGGGGGATAATTTTTTTAAAAGGACCTGCCTCATGGAGTTATGTGGAAACCAAATAAGATAAAATTCATAAAGTGATTTTCATATCTTAAAGTGCTATATAAATGTTAGGTATTATTTTATTAGATAGTTTACTATCATAACATGACATACGTACTGCATCCACACATGACACTGGGGCCAGGACTGAGATTATTTCCATAATCCTGAAAACCCAGCCAGCAAATGTACTTCTTTGGAGAAATTGTGGGAGAAGAATCCCTGAATATTAAGTACAAGAATGATTCCATATTCAGTTCCCATCCATCTTTATTTCTGGAAATACAGCTCATCTAACCAAAAAAGTCTCAAGTATAGTACACATACTCTCATAGGACTGTGCAATTTAGAGGCGAAAGGTATCCTTTATTTCAGCTCCATGTTTCCTCAGATAGGGAAATTGGGGCCCAGGGAGACTAAATGACTTATTTGCCCAGGGTCATGTAACAATTTAGTTGCATAGTATGTTAAATTAAAAGACATAATGCTGGAAGGGAATTTAGAACATGGAGCACATACTGTCAGAGCTAAAAGGGACATTTAAAGATAGAATGTTATGAGTTAGGATGTGTACTGGGGCCTTTTCATCCAATACCTTGAATTTATTATTAGGAAAAAGAAAACTAAGGTTCAGAACATCTCCAAAAATGTTTATGTTATATAAAACTTGGAGTCCCTGACTTCCTGGTGAGTATACATTTATCACACAGAAGACTGTGGAGGAAAAGTGGATTAGAGCAAGGACAATTTTTACCAATAAGAAAAAGAAACCAGTATGAGCTCAGACTCTGGTTTCCCACTGGTATGTTCTGCATCAATAGGGTTAATTAATATACATCTCCAAACTAATCTTTGCATGTGGGGAAATGTCAGTAGGTTTCTTCTTGTCCATCTTGCTAAGCGGAGGACATTAAATCATTATTACATATAATAGTTCCTAATTTGTAGGTGGAAATATTAGTTCCCAAATGCATAAAAATCACACTGAACCTGAAGGTCAACACTTGCATATTTGATTGTTTTCGTCTCAAGCTGGTCATTTTGAAGCGCCATTCAGTGCTAGCTATCACATCATTCCTTTTCCAGAGCACTTTGGGACGGAGAGCTTGATTCTCCTTATTATACTGTCCTGGGGTGGACAAGGGAGATGAGGCTATGCTCTGCTCTCCATATAGATACAGAGCCACAGAGGAGAGGTGGGGTAGTATAGTGTCAAGAGTACTGCACACTTTATTATGACACTTGGGATGAAGCCTTTACTTTGCCAATAAGTTGCTATTTGAGTACAGAAAAATTGTTTTCTCTCTCTGAGCCTCAATTTTCTCCTGTGGAAAAGAAGAGAAAGTTCAGATAATAATAGTCTTACTGCTCCTATTAGCAATAATAACAAGAGCTAGCATTTATATGGCACTTTAAGATTTATAAAATGCTTTACAAATATTGAGCAGCTAGGTGGCACATTGGCTAGAACACTGGATTTGAGGTCACGAAGATCTGAGTTCACATCTAGACTCAGACATTTACCGTGTGTATGACCCTAGACAAGCCACTTAACCTCTGCCTGCACCAGGTTTCTCATCTGTAAAATTGAGGGTAATAATAGAACTTAGTTCTTAGAGTTGTGAGAATCAAATGAGATATTTGTAAAGTGTTTGCAAACCTTAGTGTTACATAAATGTTAGCTATTGTTATCACAAATAGTATTTCATTTTATTCTCACAATAACCTTGAGAAGCAGGTGTTATTATTCCCATTTTTATAGATGATGAAATTGAGGCTTGGAAAATTTAGTGACATGCCCTGGTTCATACAACTAAGCAAGTGTCTGAGCCAGTATTTGAACTAAGGTCTTCCTGACTCCGAAACTCTATCTGTGGCATCACCTTGCTGTTACTGCTGTTGCTTTAATAATGGTAAAAATAGCATGTATATGTATATAGTATGTTGTTGTTTAAAACCACTTTAAATAAATCTCATTGCATATAATATAAAGATATTGTTTTATGTGTATATACTCTATATCTTATGCTATGTTACAAATATTGTACAATAATAGATTTTAGAGACAGCAGGAATCTTAACTCTCATTTAGTCTAACACCTCCATTTCACAGATGACAAAGCTGAAGCACAAAAGCATTGAAGTGACTAGCCCAATGTCACACAAGTGACCAAAGCGACAGAGGCTAGATTTTACCCAAAATAAAGTGTTCTCTTTCCATGATAACATGCTCTGTTCCAAGGTCCCTTTCAATTCTTACATTCTGTGATTTCATTACAAGCTATAAAACCTTTCTAATTCAGTATGACATTGTTTGGTGGTTGGAAGACCAGGATGCTAGATCTCACTCTGTGGCCTTGGTTAAGTCTTACTCCATCTCTGGGCCTCAGTTTCCTAATAAAATGAAAGGAATCAGATGAAATGACATCTATTCTTCCTTCTACTTTGCAAATTCTGTGACTGAATAGATGGGGCACCTCATAGAAGGTAGCAGGAGGAGGGTAGCATTGTGAACATTGGACAATTGATATTCACCAGTGATGATAAAAATTTGCTGTTGCTGTTATTCAGTCTTTTCAGTTGATGTCTGACTATTCAAGATCCTGAGGTGGTATGCCATTTTTTTTTCCAGCTGATTTTACAGATGAAGAAACTGGGAAAGACGGACTTGCCCAGGGTTGCACAGCTCTTAAGTGTCTGAAGTCAGATTTGAATTCAGGGAGATGAGTCTTCTAGACTCTAGGCCCAACAATCTATCTACTGTGCCACCTAGCTGCCCCCAAAAATCTACTATCAGCTTCCATTTCCATTTCCTGAGAAGAGACAAAGGATGGATACCTCTATGGGAGGCAGCAGATAACTAAGTTATCTATAAATTGGAGACAGTTCATGGTCTTGTTATGGCGAGATGAGAATAAGTAGCACAAATGTAATACTTAAAAACTCACCTGCAGTTTCTGTCACTACAACCAAAAAGAATAAAAATCTGCGATACAAACTAGCTCCTATCTCTGCACCCTCCTCAATTCAGTGTACATTTTTGAATTATTCTCCAGATTTCCAGTATGGAGAGACAGGACAAAGTAGAAAGACTAGTTAACTCATAGAATGCAAGAGCTAGAAGAGTCCTTAGAATATAACATATTTCAACACAAAATGACATATCTGGAAGAGATCTTACGAATCTGATGTAAGGAAGAAAGGAATGAAATAGGCATTTATTAAGTACATGCTATGTGGCAGTCACTGGGCTAAGAACTTCACAAATGTCATCTCCTTTGATCCTCATAACACTAAGAGATAAACACAATTATTATCCTCATTTTACAATTGAGGAAACTGAGGCTGACAGACTTTAAATGACTTGCCCAGGGTCATAGAGCTGGAAAATATTTAGGCTAGATTTGAACTCAGGTCTTCCTGACTGCTAGCTGAGCACTCTATCCACTGAACTACATAGTTGGGCCAACCCTCTGTTTTCATTGGAGCAAATCAAAACTCAGAGAGTGGAGGTGACTTCACCAAGGTCTCACAGCTAATGATATTTGGAAGTGATCTTAAAACATATACCATAAACTATGAGAACTGAATGTGATTTCAGAATATAGAATTGTAGTCTAAGAACTGGAATAAAATTTGGAGATCAGATATTCTGATGTCTTTCTTCTTCCCCCACTAACCATGCCCCCCATTTTAAAGATGAGGAACCTGAAACACAGAAAGGCCAAGAAATTTAATCAATATAGCTTTAAGTAGGTGAGCTAAGACTAAAATCCAAGTCTTGTGATTCCCAGTCCAGCGATCCTTCCTCTAAGTACACTGTCTCTCAGAGTAGAAAAGGAGTCACACAGGATAATCCCTCTCCCAGGGAGTGAAGGGAATATAGGTAAAATGAACAAAAAGTCTAAGACAGTTCAACATACCTGGCTAATGTGCTCCATCACCTTTAGAAATCCACCAATAATTCACACCAGTATGGTAGAGTCCTTAGGTGCTTATTATCATTCACTCTAAACATGTGTTTGCTAGTGGGACATTTGAGAAACCATAAAGTGTCTCAGTAAACATCTTTTAGATATCTGCAAGCAAATACTTGATAGCCAGCTCTGCTGCCCAAAGAAGATGTACATAGGACACATATTTAAGTTTAATTTGTACTATTAACATTTCTCCATTACTTTCTTAAGTTTAAACAACAAATCAATCCCTCATTTTTAGTGTTTTGTACCAGAAGAAAGGACAAAAGAAGAAGAAGTAAGGAAATATATACATAGTATATCTATTCTGTGTTTACCGTATTATGCCAAGGACTGGGAATAGTAATATATGCAAAGAAACATGTACTTCCCATCAAGGAGTTTACATTCTAATAGGAGAAGAAAAGACTTAAAGTGGAACTAGAGGAGGAGTGAGAAATATACTATGGTGGAAACCTACAACTAGGAAAGATATGTTTAAGCCCAATTTATCAAAGCCCAGGGTGGCTATGCTCTAAAATACAAGATTAAAGTGGGAAAGAGATGAAGAAGCAGAGATGGTGGCTTGAGTAGAGACAGAATGGCAATCCTGGTATGGTATAGAAATGGACAAGAAGTTCTGGCGAGGCAAGAAGCCAGGCTAGATAAGACCCAAACTGTCCCAGAGCCACTTGGGGGTGGATTCCAAGATTCTGTTAGGGAAAAAAATGGAAATGATGGCCTGACTGGAGAGAGCTTGGTATGGAATTGGCTAGGAAGTAAAGGTGGTACTAGTTGCATTCTGAGATCCCTTCTAATTCTGACAGTCTAGGGCACAGCATCACTTCTGAAAAGGATGCAGATTAGATGATAAAGAAGGCTGGAGCAAACTTGAAAGGAGAAGTTGCTAAATGATGATAGCAGAGGGAGAGTCTATTAGTGGAAGTGGAGAGCAAGCAGTATGCCAATGGAACCAATATCTGATTGGAGACATCTTTGTAACCTTTTAAAGAAAGCTATTCTCTAAAGATGAGGGAAGAAAGAATGAGGGCTGGGCTTCCTCTTGTTGTGAGTAGATAGAAAGAAACTTCATCAGGGAAAGCTGGTATGTATTAGTCCTATTACAAGTGTGAAAATAAAAGGTCGAAGATGAAGGGGAATGTATTGTTTATTAAAGAATTACCGAAAACCCAATAGAAAAGGAGACCAAAGGAGGAAAAGGACTAGGTAGAATCAAAATTGAGGTTGATGGGGAAAGAGTTAACAGATACCCTTAATATAAGGATTTGTTCTGTGAGGTTTGGAAAAGGCAGCACTTGAGGACCTAGAGGGTCACATGTGGCCTCAAGGACACAGGTTCCCCACCCCTGATAAGAGGAAAGATAGTGAAAGAAAGTGGCTTTCATCCTGGGAGTCTCTAAGTCTGAATCACTGAGATAGGTGGAACAGGAGGTGCACATTTGTTAAGTATGTGTACCATGTTTGGGGCCCATACGTCCAGGTGCCATTGAGAAACAAGAACCATGGTGCTGTGGTAGTTTCTCTCCAAACATCAGGTAGCTAGTGTATAGAGGTGGCAAGCCAAAGGTCTACATCACCGGGGGCCGAACTGAAATCACACATGGTACCAGATCAACAGTTAATATCTCACAACAGTGAGAGATGGGACACTCAGAAAATTTTCTAAGTGGAGCATATACTCTGTTCTGTGTTATGCCTGATATCTGAGGCGCTGGACCATTTGGCATTCAAGGTGGTACCTGAGACCCCATTGTGGTCAGGATTAGGCCTTTATCTGAAGTCCCCCTTCTTTTCCTCTTTAATTGTGGTATCTGAGTTCCCAATCCTCACCAGCTTATAGTGTCCCCTTACCCCTTCTTGCTAGTCAACTTGTATCTGTTTTATATGTTCATACATGTATCACATACACAGTCTCTAATAATACAATTACAATGAAACAGCAGAGACTGTTTCTTCTCTGTCTGTATATGAATGCCTAGCACAGTCCCTGATATGTAGCTGTTTCTTAATAAATGGCTGTTGATTGACTAATAGATTAACCCTACTGGCCATCTAGTCCAACCCTCTATTTTATTGATTAGAGATTAGGAAAGGTGAGGTCACTTGCTCAAGGTCATGCATTAAGCTAGTTGAAGCACTGGGCCTGGAACTGGAAAGATTAACGTCCATCTCCAAGGGAATTCTGATCTGTACACTAAGTGCAATGTTAAACAAAGAAACAACAGCAGTAGCTGAAGCAACAACAGTGGAACACCAGACCAAAACCTAGTGTTCTTGAGGGTTTTCCTCATCTTGTTAAGTCATTTCTCAGTCATGGCTGACCCCATTTGGGGTTTTCTTGGCAGAGATACTGGAGTGGTTTGCCATTTCCTTCTCCAGCTCATTTTACAGTGGAGGAAACTGAGGCAAGCAGGGTTAAGCGAGTAGCCCAGGGTGACACAGCATCTGAGGCAGGATTTGAACTCAGGAAGATGAGTCTTCCTGACTCCAGGCTCAGAGCACTATTTACTGAGCCAGCTAGCTGCCCCTGGTGGTAAATTCTAAATCAACAATATAGAGAACAGTTAGGCTACATGTCACTTTTTCATGCTGTCTCTATACAGTGTTCCTTACATCTCCGGAAGAAAAATGAGGAAGGAGGTATTTCAGCATTAGTTGGTCTGTTGAAGAATGAGCCTTTGGATGAAGATTCAGAAGAACTGAGTTTTAGTCCTAACTTTGGTATTTACTCATGTTGTGGCTTTAGCCCAATTGCTTTCTTCCCAGCTCTCTGTTTACCTGTTTCAAAAATGAGGTATTTAGACTAAGACCTCTCTAACTAACATTTTATGGTTGAAAGGCTATCAGAACACTGAGATTCAATAATTCTTCAATCCTCTCTACATACAGATACTTGTTTAGACAAATGCCTTGTTAGTCTCCCAGCTAGTCAGAAGAGGGAGACAAATGTCTGACTTTACCCCTTCAGTGCTTTTTTGCCACCAAGTTCTGATTTTTATATTTTTTGAAATCCCATTTTTATGAAAAATTTCTATAAATGACCCTCACCTCCAAGTTACAGAGAAGATGATATTAAAAGTGCTGCAGGGAGATTTGGTTGAGTGAATGCACAGTAACAATCTGGGGAAGGAAAAGAAAAAAATGGAGAGATATAGGATCGATGGGGGAAGGTAAATGACCTATGTGCATATCTAAACCAATTTAGAAGTGAGGCTTGCATGTTTGTTCAAGAGATGAGGAAAGAGAACAGGTAAAAGAGATTTGAGACTCAGAACATCCATTCTTAAAATAGTCCTATTTGCAAGAGTTCTAGCTTTGAAACTGAAAGACAAAGATTTAAATTTTGCCTCTAAATGGTATTACCTGCATGATGTTGGGCAAGTCACTTAACTTCCTTTGACCTCAGTTTCATCCTCTCTAAAATGAGAGAATTGGACAAGATGGCTTCTGAAGTCTCTTGTAAATTTATGACATGAACTCTGCTCTATTGAAAATGCCATGTGAGGTCATTCAACACTCTTAGGGTTGCCTTTGTAACAAACAAATGTTGATAAGCACATGCTGGCAAAGAAGGAAATCAGTAGAATTGTTTCTGCCCTTTTCCCTCTACTTTCCAAAGCAATCAAAGTAGCATTCACAAGGCCTCCCTGTCTTCTAAGTACCTTTGAATTGGTCCATTATTATTATTATTGTTGTTGTTGTTGTTCTATTTGGTGGTTCAAGTCAAGGACTACCTGGTATTAGCAAATGCCCCATTTCAAAAGTTTGCTGGATCATAGGATCAGAAATTTAGAGCTAAAAAGACCTTAGACAGCAATTGGTCCATATTCATTTTTTTTAATTTAGGGTATGACTTGAAATTATAAAATTTTTGACAGGATAGGAATCATATAAGGCAAACTCTTGGCACATGATAGCTCACATTTATGTAGTACTTTAAGGTTTGCAAAGGATTTTCCTAACAACTCTATAAAATAGGTAGGGAGGTCTGGATGTCCCATAGTTTATCAGTCTACTGTGTCCTGGAGCTTGATCTCCATATCATTATGGGTTGCATCCCTGCATCATTATAGCCCTCCAGAGGAAAAACAAAATATTTCTTTAATTGAAAAGAGTGGCAGTCCTTAGGGCCAAGGCTAATTGGGAATCACTCATTCAAAGGCATTTACTTTGTTCAAGCTCTTGTCATAGGCAGGAGACATAGAGGCATAGGTATAATAAGAATCTTGATTCAAGAAACCTGAGTTCTAACTATGGTACAGTGGTTGGAGTGCTTACACTAAATAATCAACAAATATTTATTTCACCATCTATTAGGTACTAGATACTGGGGAAACAAATACAAGGAATGAAATGATCCCTACTTGCAAAGAGCTCTAAAAATAGGCACTGTGATATTATGGAAAGTATACTGGGCTTGGGAGGGGACATTCACATTTAAATCCCACTTCAAAAACTCACTAGCTGTTTGACATTAGGCAAATCACTTAACATCTCTGAGCCTCTATTTCCTCATTTGCCAAATGGGGATCAAAAGATTTGTACTACTTAACTCATTAGTCTATTGTTAGGAAAGTACTTCAAAAACTTAAAACACTATAGAAATTCAACTTCATTATTATAGAGCAAAGGGAAGGATGTTTATACACATAACTATGGTATGAAGGAAAATGATAAAAAGTACAAAGGAGAAGTTCAAGTAAAGAGCTGTGAGAAATCTGAGGTGGAAGAAAAGGAGAGGAAATTTAAACAAGAAATTAATTTTGGGCAGCTAGGTGGTGCAATGAATAGAGCACTGGCCCTGAATTCAGGAGGACCTGAGTTCAAATCTGGCCTTAGACACAAGGCACTTACTAGCTGTGTGACCCTAGGCAAGTCACTTAACCCCATTGCCTAGCCAATAAAAAAAAATAATAATTTAAGGAAGGAGAGATCACCTTTAGTTGGGAAAGATTAAGGAAAGCTTCATGAAAGAGTTACTGGCCAAGCATGGAGACTATTAAAAAAGGTGAAAAGTTTATTGAAAAAGGATAACAGAAACTCACGTTTGTAATGGACTTTGTTTTTCAAAAGCCTTTTAATAGCTACTAATAATGCAATGGCTAAAATTCACATAGCACTTTTAGGTTTGGGAAGAGCTTTACATATGTTATCTCATTTGATTCTAACAATGGCTCCTGGGAGGAAGTCCTGGATCGAAATAGCAGTAAGTATGTGAAAAACGGTTATGGTCAAGTCTAATGGACAAATCACACATTAGTTCCACCTATCTATACATATACCAGTCTCTCTCTTAGATAAATATGTCATATGAACACTGGGCCCAAGACTGAATAGGAGAAAGAAAGTAGCCTGGATTGCCATCCAAAGAGCACTTTTAACAACCTTTAACTTCTCTGGAACAAAGACCCATTTATATATCATATGTACAGTGTCCCAGAAACCATAGCACACTTTAAAACTTTTAACTGTTTTAAAGACTTTTAGGATACTCTGTATTGAGCTATATACACATTTATTCACATATACACACATTCATATGTAGTGTATGCATGCATATATACTTGCATACATTCTTCCACTGGTTCTCCTTGGTTACTAGTCCTGGTTGCCATCACAAGAATTAAAGTTCCCTATCAGCCAAAGGGCAATGGAGAGGAATAGCACAGGGCAAAACTGGCTGCAGCATACAACTAAAGAAAAATCGTATGTGAAAAGTAGCATGAGAAATGCTATCTTTTTTTTTTAAGGCAATTGGGATTAAGTGACTTGCCCAGGGTCACACAGCTAGTAAGTGTCAAGTGTTTGGCTGAGGCCAGATTTTAACTCAGGTCCTCCCGACTTCAGGGCCAGCTTTCTATCCACTGTGAGGAGCAATGTTATCAAACCAATGTCTGCTATTGACTGACTGATAGAAAACATCAGCTGAGCATATAGTGATACTGAGGGATAATCGAAGGACAGGCAGCATACTCCATAGCTATTTGCAAATCAAAATACTTAATAAATTGAATATCTCCCCTTCCCCCCTCACCAGGCTCACAAAATGAAAAGACATGGAAAGGTTAAGATTAGTATGATTGCATTAACATTGTTGTGGTCATTAATACATTGTAGGTATCAAACTATGCCTTGTATATGTTGATCAAAATCAATATTTTTCAACTTTAAGTCATCCTTAGTTTTGATAAGTATACGTTCTTAATCTTGATTGAAATAGCTTAGCAACAACAACAGCAACAAATAATTGGAATGAGGTTAAGGATTAAGTGCTCTGTCTACCACTCTAGACATCTTTCTATGTTGAGATTTTTGTAACATTAATTAGAATTCTGGTTATTCACCTAGCTATGAATATATATATATATATATATATATGTATATGTACATGCATACACACACATATATATGTGTGTATATACACATATGTACATATATATTTAAGTATGCACGTATACATATACATATATTTTCATTTCGCCCATAATTTCTCCATTTTGCTCATAAGGAAATCAGCAGTTCTTTCAAATGATTAGCTGAAATCCAGAAAAAAGTATGCCTGCTACCTTCTCTTGGTCAACATACCTAGTAATCTCATCATAAAAGGAATGTGTTTAGTTTAGCAACATTTGTTCTTAGTAAACCAGGTTGGCTATTAAAGATCAACAATTCACTTCCATTCCCATGTGCTTGGAAGCCATCTGCTTAATAATCTGTTCTAGAATTTTGCTGATGATCAAGGTCAAGTTCACTGATCCATAGTCAGCGTCATCCATCTTTCTTCTCATTTTTTTCTTTTTATGAAACAATAATTTGGAACATTTGGATATCTCAAGTCTTGTAGTACCTCTCATTTTCTCCATGATTTCTTAAGGACTACTAAAGGTGTTCCCTTGATCACACCTGCAAGTCCTCTCAATATCCTGGGGTATAATTTGTCTGGGCTTGAACACTTGAACTCATTTAAACAGCTGAGTATTCTCTTGCTGTCTCCTCACCTATTTGGAGCTTCAATTCACTCTAATGATGTTCATTCTAACCTTTCCAGTTTGAGGATAATTCTCCTTGATGGAAGAAAAATAAGATTTGAGTAGTTCTGACTTCCTTCTCTCACGTGTTGTCATTTCATTGTCTATTCTATGCCACAATTTTATCCTTTCTTTGTTCAATACTTACCTTGCAAATACTTTTATAAGAAGCATAAAATGTATTACATTACCATTGGATTTTGTGTGTGGTTCATTTGTAAGCTTATTTGGGGTGTAATAAGCCATGCCATCACTATTTTTTCAGACTTTTGCTATCCTTTTCTATGCAACCTTTTTTCTGTAGTCCTCTTCCCTACTTTTCTACGTTCTTTTAAAATCTCAACTCATTGTGTATCTACCCTGGTTCTGTAGAATCATCTCTCAGGGCATATTTTCTCATTTGCAAATTGAAGTGAATGAAATAAATGATAAACAACTGTCAATGATTTAACAGTCAAGGGCATAGTTCCAAATGCAGCTGGTCATGCCAGATTAGCTCCATTTCCTTTCATGAAGGTATTTCAAGATTGGTGGATCAGCAGAATGATGCATATGCAATGTCCCTAGATTTTAGTAAAGCATTTGACAACTTCCTTCATGTTATTCTTATGGAAAAAAAGGAAAATACATGAACCACAGAATAGTACATTTAGCTGAATTTGGAATTGATTAAAAGGTCAGACTCAATGATTAGCAATTAATTATTCAATGTCAATACAGATGGAGAGTGATCCAGGAATTCCTAACTTTCTGAAATTTAGCATTTAAAAAAATGACTTAGATAAAGGTATAATTGGAATTTTGTCAAATTTCAAATTACCTAAAACTAGGAGTTATAATTATGCATTGGATGAATGAAGTAGGATTCCCCAAAGAGCTTGGCAGGCTAGAATATTGGATCACATTTAATAATGTAAATTTAATAGAAGTAAATATAAAATTTCATATTTGGGTTTAAATATCAACTCCAAAAGCACAGGATTGGGGAAGCATAAATAGAGAATAATTCATATGAAAATATCTGGGAATTTTGTGAACTGTATGTTCAATATAAGTCACTAGTGTGAAGCTATAGCCAAACAAGCTAATATAATCTTAAGGCAATTAGAAAAGGATAGTGTTCAGGACTTGAGAGATAATACTCTCCCCTGGTCAGATCATATCTGAAATTCAGATCTTGGCATTCCGCTTTAGAAAGGTAATTGATACACTA
The DNA here is from genome assembly GCF_003287225.1 of Phascolarctos cinereus. Taxonomy (NCBI): domain Eukaryota; kingdom Metazoa; phylum Chordata; class Mammalia; order Diprotodontia; family Phascolarctidae; genus Phascolarctos; species Phascolarctos cinereus. The sequence continues at coordinate 308,093,277 of NW_027555625.1, read as the reverse complement.
GAGGGTATGTATCACTAAGCAAAGCCATGCCAAAGTATATTTACAGATGGAAGTGGGATGTAGACAACAGATGTGTGAATGTTGGGCAATACCTACAAAGATTTCATTGTTGCTGCTGTGACTTGATAACAAGCTCTCTTCCTCATTAAGGGTAGTAGTACCGAAAGTTTCTGAAGGAGGAGAAGATCCCAGTATTCAGTCCCTATTATTTAGGCCTTTTCCAGTCTGATTGATTCTAGCTACACAGCAACTTTCACATCTCTCCCATTCTTTACACAGAAATTTCCTCACCCCACTCCCATCTAGTCTAGGCCCTAATTACCTTTTGCTTGAACTATTACAATAGTGGACTAATTGGACTCTCTGGCTGCTCTAATCTATACTCCACAGAGTTGGCAGAGAGATTTTGTCTAAAATATGTCTTACTATGTCATGCTCCTGTTCTAGAAACTATAGCACCTCCCTATTGCCCACAAACCCCTCTGTTGGGCCTCTAAAGCCCTTGACAATTTGGCTTCAATGTACTTTTCCAGATGTATTATGCCTTATTTTATTTCTCACACACACACACACACACACATGCACAGACACGCTCAAAGTAGCCTTCTTGCTCTCAAACAGATTGTCTCCTATCTGTCTTTAGAAAGGCTGAGCTTATTATCTGTAATGAATGAACTTCCTCCTCATGGCAACTTCTTAGAAACACTAATTTCCTTGCAGCTCAGCTCAAATGCCACCTGAGGTCTTTTCCTGACTACTTCTCCTGCTAGTGTTTACTCTCCTTCCCTTTTCCAACTACCTTGTATTTGCTTTGTATATATTTTGTATCTCATGCTTTGTATGCTCATGAGAATGTAAGTCCTTTGATGCTGAAGATGGTTCTGTTTTCATCTTTGTCTTTTTATACCTAATACCTAGCACAATGCCCAGTATGTAGTAGGTGCTTAATGAATGCTTATTTATTGACAACTATATAGTATGAATTTTGTTTATGAGAGTCGTTTGGTCCTTGTCAGACTAAGATATGACAAGTATCTTTGTATTACCTCTTTGAAATATGGTTTCCTAATCTAAAGCATAAATGTCTCACTATTACTATAATGTCATTACTTTACTATTATAAACTTAATGGTGATTTGGTCATTTCCCCCTTAGGTTTCTCTCAAGATTCCTAATGATGGAACCAAATATCATGACTGCTGGATTTTTTTTCTATTCTGAGTCTGCTCTCAGTGATAATCAGAGAGATGATGTGTTCTACAACAACCTCGATTTTGAAACAGGGATGAGTGTCCTGCATTTGCGTTCTCTGTTTCCAAAAAGAATAATAAAACACCCAAATAATACTGGGAAATAAAAACTTGAGGTTTTAATTGACTCTAAAATCAGCATGAAGCTTAAGCATGGTCAACCTAATGGCGATGAGACTTTTTCCACCTAATTCAATTGATTTTCACTTGATACGGTCTATGTTATATTGACATCAGGCCCGTACTCAGAAATTAAAAAAAAAAAGTCTTTCTAGTTTGGTAGGACTTTCCAGAGGTTATGCTTTATCAGAAGCAACAATACCATCTCTCATGACTCTAACCCTCATCCACCAAAACTAAAAGTAATTCAATCTTATTCTAAGTTAATAGGTTAGTGTTCAAACCAAAGCAGATGATGTTCCAGCTGTATGCTGTTTGCCCTGGTCAGATTATATTTGGAGCATTATGTTCTGTTCTGTATGTCACCTTTTAAGAGAGAGATTGTAGTACCAGCTGTTGTGCAAGTGTAGTTGTTATGAACTCATTATATGACCTTTAACAAGTCATTTAACTTTTTAAAGGCTTCATTTTCCCATGTCTAAAATAGGGATAATTAAAAAAAAACTGTTGCTCATTTTTTTATCTTTATTACTTTGGGGATCAAAGTATTTAGATTTGGACCATCAAAATAAAAGGGGCTTTTAAAATAAGGATAACAACAACAACTATAACAGTAATAATAATGATAATAATAATTACCATCCTGTGAAAGCCTAATTTATCATGGGGAGACACCTAATGACCCAGAAGCCTAATGCAAGTCATGATAATACAAGGCAGGTATTCAGTAGACCCTGAGACTACTACAATATCCTTGGCAATCCCTGAAACACCAACATAAGACTCTGAAACTAGCATTTATTTGGTTAACATCCAAGCCAGTGTGAAGCAAATGATCCTATGAATGCTGGTTTTGCATGAAACCATAATGATGATTAGTTTGACCCAGAGGACAAGAATGAATATGGCTGTCCCACATGTTCTGATAACACAAGAAGGCAAGAAAAATCAGGAAAAAAAAAGTAAAGGGTATGCTTTAGGACCAATTGTGTGGAGCACTAACATTGGTAATCATGACTGAATGCATGAAATGGATATGTTTGTTTAAATTATATATCAATACTACATAGTAGCAAAATTGGAATTAGATCTCACCAGTTATAGATAAGGCCTTCATGATGGATTTTTGTCATTAATAGCCTCAACTCCAAATTACACAACAGTATATTGCAGATATGTAAAGTACAATGATAAGAAATAAATAACTTCATTCCTAAACCCATATTAGAAGAAAAAGTAGAAATTGAGGAGTATCTAAAATATCGAAAAAGAATACCTGAAGACTTAGAATACATTGAAATCAATACAATGGAAAGTACATAATTGCTGCATAAAGATGAAGTGAATGGCAAAAATAAAGATAATATAAACATTTGAAAGAGGAAATGGACATAGTTAAGATAGAAATTTGAAGGCCTAAAAAATCAGCTTAATGGTATGATTCCAACTAACTGGCCATTTATACTCAGAGAGTAATTCAAAAGAAAAAAAAATCTGCTACAAACATCACAAATGGAAATGTTCTTTAATTTTATTTGAGACTATGAAAACATTATGAGGTTTGCACACAACAATATATGCTGAAGTTGTTGCCATGGTAAGAATCATAAATGGAAATGGAGAAATATTTGGAATACTCATAAGTAGAAGAATCCAATAATATCATGACAGAAGTGGACTGAAAATACTGTTGGAACACTGATACATTGTTGGTGGAGTTGTGAACTGATCCAACCATTTTGGAGAACAATTTGGAACTATGCCCAAAGGGCTACAAAAATGTGCATACCCTTTGAACCAGCAATAGAACTTCTAGGGCTATATCCCAAAGAGATCAAACAAACGGGAAAAGGACCCACATGTACAAAAATATTCATAGCAGCTCTTTTTGTGGAAGCAAAGAATTGGAAATTGAGAGGATGCCCATCAATTGGGGAATGGCTGAGCAAGTTGTGGTATATGAACCTAATGGAATACTATTGTGCTATAAGAAATGATGAACAGGCTGACTTCAGAAAACCCTGGAAAGACTTATATGGTCTGATGCTGAGTGAAGTGAGCAGACCCAAGAGGACTTTGTACACAATAACAGCCACATTATGCAATGACTAAGATTGTTAAACTGAACCCTTCTCAGCATTACGAGTATATAAGACATCTCCAGAGGCCTCGGAATGGAAAATGCTGTCCACATCCAAAGAAAGAACTATGGAAGTCGAATCTCTATCACTTATTTTTACTTTCTGTTGAGTTTTGTTTCATCTTTCTGATGGTTCCTCCTATTGGTTTTAATTTTCACTTACAACTTCACTAATGTGAAAATATGTTTAATGGGTCTGTAAATGTAAAGCCTATATCAGATTGTGCATCATCTTGGCGAGGGTGGGGGGGAGGAAGGGGGAGAAAAATTTTTAACTCAAAAGCATATGGAAGTGATTGTTGATAAATCAAAATAAATTAATAAACTGTATTAAAGAATTTGTAGAAAGACACTAGATGATTTTTAGAATGTATTCTAAAATACCATATAGTCTGGTAAAAGTCAACAAAAAAGAAACATGGAAGGGAATATGGACAATAAATATATATAAGAAACTCTTGATATTCTTAATCAACAATTGAAAGCTAAAACCAAAAGTTTAGTGGAATTCAAGGAACATGGGAGGGTCACAAACACTTATTAAGCTCCTGTTATGCGTTAGGTACTATGCTAAACATTTTTCAAAGAACCAAGTTGGTATCAAAAAATTCAAAATAATTAAAAACAAAGCTCTGGAGATATGAAAAGTAAAGAAATTTGAATATAAGGAGAGAACCCCCAAAACAGAAGGATTTGAACATTTCTGGTCTACTATTGAAAGAAGCCCAACAAAATCAAACTATAAGTTGTATTAAATATGAAACACAAAGATTGTGCATGATTAATATAGTGAACAACATAATGGTTATGTCAAGGGATATGGCTAAAACTCTAGCACCTTTGAAAGACTGGAAAGTAAGCAGAACCAAGATGGTGGAGTGAAAGCAGTGACTTACTTGAGCTGTTCCCCAAACCCCTCCAAATACCTATAAAAAATGGCTCTAAACAAATTCTAAAGCAGCAGAACCACAAAAAGAGAGAGTGAAGCAAATTTCCAGCCCAAGACAATCTGGATGATTCTGGATGATTGATCAGAAAGGTATATTGCCGTAAGAGGTGAGAGGAGCTCAGTGCTGCATGGGGGTGCAGGCCTCAGCGAACCTGGAGTAGGCCTCAGAGGACTGAATTGTGGGCAGTTGTGGTGGTTTCCAGACTTCTCAACCTATGAACGCCAAAGACAACTTAGAAGGTCAGTGGGAAAAGTCTATTTCTGTGGTGATAGAGGAGCTAGGTCTCAGAGCCAGTTCCAGAGTGCAGAGCACTGGCCCCAGGGTGGTGGCCACTTCCTGAGCTTCCTGCGCACAGACTGAGGGGGAATCCAGTGGCTGATCAGAGGAGGATTGCAAGGATCTCTTTGCCAGTGCTGAGGCAGGAATCTCTTGCTTTGCTGGTACTGGGATCTGGGTCACAGCTCTGGGCGGCAGTCCTGGGGCAAGGAGGAGTGCTGGCCTGGTGGAGTTTGTATTGACTGTGAAGAGGAAACCTTCCTCACAGTTCCAGGACAGAAAGGAGTGCTTGCGGTCACTAATAGACCAGAGCACAAGCCAGGAAAGGAGTAAACACCTCGCTCCTTTTCATACCACCTTGCAAGAACTGAAAATTTACAGGTACCTACAAGTATCTCTGAAAACAGCTGTACAAACCCCCGAAGCTTGAGACAGTACATTCTCCACATTGGAAGCAGACTCTTACCTTAAGAAAGAGTTTAAAACTCAAGTAATTGGCCAGCAACATGAGCAAGCAGCACAAACAGAGTCAGACTATATTATCTTACTTTGCTGACAAAGAATATCAAAACATACAACCAGAAGAAGACAATAAAGTCAAAGTTCCTACATCCAAAGCCTGCAAGAAAAATATGAATCAGTCTTGGCCTTGGAAGAGCTCAAAAAGGATTTTGAGAAGCAAGTAAGAGAATGAGAGGAAAACCTGGGAAGAGAAATGAGAGTGATGAAAGAAAATCATGAAAAACAATTCAAAAGCTTGCTAAAAGAGAACCCAAAAAATACTGAAGAAAATACCACCTTAAAAAATAGCATAACCCAAATGACAAAAGCGGTCCAAAAAGCCAATGAGGAGAAGAATGCCCTAAAAAGAAAAATTGGCCAAATGGAAAAGAAAGTCCAAAAGATTACTGAAGAAAATATTTCCTTTTTTCATTCATTCTCTTTTTTTTTTTTGGCTAGACAATGGGGTTAAGTGACTCGCCCGTAGTCACACAGCTAGTGAGTGTTATGTGTCTGAGGCCGGATTTGAACTTGGGTCCTCTTGACTCCAGGGCTGGTGCTTTATCCACTGTACCACCTAGCTGCCCCTGAAAATATTTCCTTAAAAATTAGAATAGAGTAATCAGAAGCAAGTGACTTTATGAGAAATCAAGACACTGTAAAACAAATCCAAAAGAATGAAAAATTAGAAAACAATGTGAAATATCTCATTGGAGAAAACAACTGACCTGGAAAATAGATCCAGGAGAGAGAATTTAAAAATTATTGGACTATCTGAAAGCCATGATCAAAAAAAAAAGCCTAGACATCATCTTTGAAGAAATTATCAACAAAAACTGTCCTGATATTTCAGAATCAGAGGGCAAAATAGAAATTGAAAGAATCCACTGATCTACTCCTGAAAGAGATTCCCAAAGGAAAACTCCTAGGAATATTGTAACCAACTTCCAGAGTCCTCAGGTCAAGGAGAAAATATTACAAGCTGCCAGAAAGAAACAATTCAAGTATTGTGGAAACACAATCAGGATAACACAAGATTTAGCAACTTCTACATTAAAGGACTGCAGGGCATTGAATATAATATTCCGGAGGGCAAAGGAGATAGGATTACAACCAAGAATCACCTACCAAGCAAAACTGAGTATAATCCTTCAGGGGGGAAAATGGTTATTCAGTGAAATAGAGGACTTTCAAGTATTCTTGATTAAAAGACCAGAGCTGAATAGAAAAGTTGACTTTCAAATACAAGACTCAAGTGGAACATGAAGAGGTAAACAGGAAGGAGAAATCATAAGAGACTTATTAAGGTTGATCTGTTTACATTCCTGCATGGAAAGATGATATTTATAACTCATGAGACCTTTGTCAATATTAGGATAGTTGGAGGGGGAGAAATAAATGTATGGATAGATAGATAGATAGATAGATAGATAGATAGATAGATAGATAGATAGAGGGCACAGAGTGAGTTGAAGGTTAAGGGGTCATATCTGGAGAACAAAATTAAGGGATGAGAGAGGATTATACTAGTAGAAGAATAAAGTGAGAGGTAGAATGGAGTAAATTATCTCACAAAAAAACAGAAAAGAAAAGGCTCTTACACTGAGGGGGAAAAGAGGAAAAGGGAGTGGGAATTCTCATAGGATTTGGCTTAAGGAGTGAATAACATACACATTCAATTGGGTATGGAAATCTGTCTTACCCTACAGGAAAATAGGGGGAGGGGGGAAGGGGACTAGAGAGCATGGGGATGATAGAGAGGAGGGCAGATTGGCAAAGGGGGTAATCAGAAGCAAATACTTCTTAGGAGGGACAGGGTCTAAAGAAAGAATAGAATAAATGGAGGGGCATTATAGGATTAAGGGAAAGAGTTAGTTTTTTCACAACATGTGTACTATGGAAGTGTTTTACATAACTGCACATGTATAACCTATATTGAGTTGCTTGCCTTTTCAGTGCGGGTGGGTGAGGAGGAAAGGAAGGGAGAAAATTTGGAATCCAAAGTTTTAAAAACACATGTTTTAAAAAAAATGTTTTGACATGCAACTGGGAAATAAGAAATACAGGAAATGGTGTACAGAAATGTAACCTGCCCTACAGGAAAATAGAAGGAGAAGGGGATGTAGGGGGGGATAGAAGAGAGGGCAGACTAGGAAAAGGGGTATTCAGAATGCCCATTTGAGGTGGGGGAGGGGCGAGATGGGGTGAAAATTTGAAACTCAAAATCTTGTGGAAGTAAATGTTGAAAACTAAAAAGAAATAAATTTAGATTAAAAAAAGAAAAATAAAAAACATATAAATTTTAAAAAAAGACTGGAAAGTAATAGTCTTAGAAAAAACCTCCATAATCTTTAACTCAAATACTAAACAATGGTTGTGAATTATTTGCAAAGCATTTTATCAACTTCTTCCCTGATGTGAGTCTGATCTCATCTTTTGTACCAGGAGGCATCATATATTTATTACCGAAAGATAAAAATAGCAGTGACCTATCCAAATGTACAGAAATTAAACATTTTTGTACTTTACACAAAACATTCATTGTTTACAGCATTTAGGAAGTTTATAAATGATTACAAGAAAACAATATATTGATGGAGGAGCAAAAGGAGTGTTCAAAAAAGTCTCGGGGTGAAGAAAAGTTTATTATTTGTTGATTATTGACCAGACCACTCTAAAATGACACAACATTTTGTTTTCCTTATTGAATAGTGCAAAGTCTTTAACTCAGTTCCATACTCATGGCTTAGATTGATGTATGACAACTATGTCAAATAGCTTCAAACAGAACCAGTTCTGGAGGATTTTGTGTTTACAGAGATAATTATTGTCCAATTAGAAACACGCAACCACTGTAATAATGTCAGAAGTAATTGATCTAAAATGTGGCATCCTCCAGAAGGAAAAATAAATAATCAGAGGACTCTCTGGTTCTTACTATCCTTAATATCCTAAAACCCACTATTATTTTATGAACTGAAAGAAGTCTAGATTTCAAAGTAAGAGGTAATGCTACCCATGAATTTTATTAATCATTTGATATGTATGGATAATATAAATATATATGACTCCACTGAAAAAAAAACATATTCAACAACAACTGCATCTCATGGAAACTTTCTCCAATGATATCAACTTATGATTTGGACTCTATAAATGTAAAATTCTTAATATATACCAAAGAAGAATAGAAACTAATGGCTTGAATTTGAAGCTAAGAATCAAATTGAGCCAATGAATTAATATGATATTTTAAAATGTTTAGCTTTCTCTCTAGGCAAGATACATTGTGCAGGACGATATCAAGGAGAAAGAAAAATGTATGCTAAGATACTTCTTGTCATCTAGAAGTCAAAGCTCAATGGGAAGAACACATTTAGGCCAATTAACACTGACACAATATCAGGCTTAACATATGCTTTTGTGAGGATAAAATGGATGACAACTGATCTGGAAGATATCCAAATAAAAACTCATATAATGTAAATGAAAAACAAGGCATATCACCCTAAGGCATCTGCATAAAGATTCACATTTTCTCTTTAAAAACATAGTAGGAAAAAGCTTAGTAGATGTTCACAAAGTGCAGGTTTTTCATGCTAGGAAAAAGACACATAGTTTCACAACAAATATATTTAATTTCACAAAGTAATAGTAAATGCTGATGATGAGTATATTGTCATCGTCATCATCATCATCATCATCATCATCATCATCATCATCATCAATGTCATCACTAGCATTTATATATACTCCAAGTCTTGCAAACACTTTACAAATATCTCATTTTGTTCCATTGGATTTATCAAATGTCTCCTCTCAGAGCCCATGAAACACCTAAGATTTAAATGCAGAACCCAATGGTGTTTCAAGGTTCATAATTCACAAGAAGTCAGCAAAGAAGTATTCAACAAATCATTGTCATATGGATTTTGATTTTTTTTTTTAGTGGGAATTGAGAAGTTGATGATAGTGAGTCAAGATCAAGTCCTTATCACAAGGCATCACAGAAAGAATATCCTTAGTGAACCAGGATCTACCTCACAACTTCTCTGTCTCCTTTGCTGGATCCTCTTCCAGATTGTACTCACTAACCTGAGGTGTTCCTCAAGGTTCTGTCTTGAGTCCTCTTCTCTTCTGCCTGTATACTACATCAATTGGTGACCTCATCCCCCATGGATTTATTACCATCTTTACACTGATGATTCTCAAATATACCTTTGCTCCCTCAATCTCTCTCCTGAACTCCAGTCTTTTGTCTCCCACTGCCTTTAAGACATCTTAAATCAGATGTCCAATGGACATTTTAAACTCAATATGTAATAAAAAAAGAAAAAGAAAAAACTGAACTCATTGTCTTTTCCCCCAAACCCTGCTCCTCTCCTACCTTTTCTATTATGGTAAAGGGCAACATCATCTTCTTAGTTCCTCAAACTCCCAACCTAGAAGTCATTCTGGATTCCTCACTATCTATTCTTGTTCCCACATGATATGCTTTTAAAAAATATTATTTTTAACATTTTTATCTTTTTAAAATTTGAGTTCCAAATTCTCTCCCTCTTTACAACCTCTCCCCCACCTACTTAGAAGGCAAACAAAATGATGTCAATTAATTATTGATTAATAAAAAATAGAATCATAAACAATATAATTCCATATTAGCCATATCACAAAGAAGCAAAAAAAGAAAAGAAAATTATGTTTCAATTTGTACTCAGATTTTATAGTTCTCTCTCTGGAGGTGGTTAACAGTTTTTCTTCATGAGTCCTTTGGAATTGTGTCAGATCATTGTATTGATCAAAGTAGCTAACTTTTTCACAGTTGCTCATTATTATAATACTGATGTTGCTGTGCACAACAATCTCTTGGTTCATCTCATTTGACTTTGGATCAGTTCATATAGCTTTTGTCTTTTCTCCCCTGAAACCAACTACCTCATCATTTCTTATAGTATAAGAGTACTCCATCAAAATCATACACTACAGCTTGTTCAGCCATTCCTGAATTGATAAGCATGCTTTCAGTTTCAAATTCTTTGCAACCACAAAAAGAGATGCTATAAATATTTTTGTACAAATAAGTCCTATTTCCCCATTTTCTTTAATCTCCTTGAGGTACAGACCTAGTAGTGGTATTGCTGGGTCAAAGGGTATGCATAGTTTAATATCCCTTGAGATATAGTTCCAAATTTTTCTCCAGAATAAGTGGACCATTTCACAACCCTACCAATAGATTGTTAATGTACCTATTTTTTTCTCATGCTCTTCAGCATTTGTCACTTCTGATATGTGTGAAGAGGTACCTCAGATTTGTCTTAATTTACATTTCTCTAATCAACAGTGATTTAGAGAATTTTTTTCATATTTCCATAAATAGCTTTGACTTTTTCTTCAAAAATTTGATTGTTCATATACTTCAACCCTTTTTCAATTGGGGAATGGCTCTTATTTGTATAAATTTGACTCAGTTCCCTTTGTATTTGGGAAATGAAATATTTATTAGAGAAAAATACTGCAAAAAAATTGTGATATTATTTCATTGTTTATGGTTCTTTTTTAGCAAAATGTAGCTTTATGATTATCTCTTTTAATCGTGTCTGTCTTTGCTTTTGCTCTGCCTGAAATCATAATTGCTATCCCTGACTTTTTTACTTCAACTGAAGCATAAATAGATTCTTCAGTCCTGTTTTTTCTCTGTGTATGAATTTTTTTTTGTTTCAGGGGTATCTCTTGTAAACAACATATTATTGGATTCTGTTTTCTAGTCCATTCTGCTATCCATTTCCATTTTATGGGCAAGCTCATCCTATTCACATTCACAATTACTATTCCTATGTATTTCCTTCCATCTTATTTTCTTCTGTTTATTCCCCCCTCTCTCTTTTTCCCTGTCTCTGCATAAAAAAAAAAAAGTTTTCCTTCTGACCACCGCCTCTCTTTATCAGCCCTCCCTTTTATCATCCTCCAGTTCCTATCTGGAACTGTGATCCTGAGCTGCTTATGGCTGTATAGTTGTCAATCAACACCAGCTACACACAGTGTCAAAAAAAAGTTCCCTGAAATCTCTTTCTGATCAGTTGTCCAAACCCCTTATCATTTCTGGGTTAAAAGTTCCTAAAACCACAACTGTTGTCGCTGTTGTGGCTACCTTATAGGGCCGCTGTTAGTGTTTGTGCTACACTCCAAACTGGTTCCCATCTTGATGCCACAGACCTTTCCCACCAACATCCTGCAGTTTCTTAGGCTGGAAAAATGTCCTACTCTGATCTTTTGTTGGCTCTGCTGCTCCAAAATTTGATTTGAGGAGTTATTTTAAAGTTGTTTGGAGGGTCACATCATCCAGGTCATTCTATTTGTTACTAGAGTTATTATGAAGATGTTTTCAGTATATTTACAGAAGTTGAACTTACATCTCAATTTAATTACAAACATCAATCATTTCAACAAACTGAACACTAGTCTGCAGAATATTGAATACAAAATATTACCAATTGTAACTTGTCCTCTGACCCTTTCCATCAGAACTCCATCAAAAAGATGAGAAGAATGAGACATTAATAATAATGATAACTCACATTTACATAGTGCTTTGTATTTAATGAAGCCCCTGCCTCATCACAAATGTTGTTGTTCTGACAAAAGCATTCTGTAGACCTTAAAGTATTATATTAGTGTGTTTTCTTGTTGTTTTTATTATAATAATCTTTTTTTTCTTTTTTATTAATTTATTTTTAATTTTCAACAATCACTTCCATAAGCTTTGGAGTTTTAAATTGTTCTCTCCCTTCCTCCCCACCTCCCTCCCCAAGATGGTATGCAATGTGATATAGGCTCTCTATATACATTCCTATTAAACATATTTTCACATTAATCGTGTTGTTAGGAATAATTATAACCAATAGGAAGAATCACAAGAAAAAGGAAACAAAACAATATAGAAGAGAAAAAAGAACAAATAGTATGCTTCAATCTGCTTTCAAATCCATAGTTCTTTCTTTGGATGTGGATAGCATTTTCTACCACGAGACTTTTGGAGATGTCTTAGATCCTTGCATTGCTGAGAAGGGCTAAGTCTATCAGTATTAGTCATCGCACAACATGGTTGTTACTATGTACAATGTTCTCCTGGTCCTGCTTACTTCACTCAGCATCAGTCTATACAAGTCTTTCCAGGTTTTTCTAAAGTCCACCTGCTCATCATTTCTTATAGCACAATAGTATTCCTTTACATTCATATACCACGACTTGTTCAGCCATTCCCCAATTGATGGGCATCCACTCAATTTCCAATTCTTTGCCACCATAGAAAGAGCTGCTATAAATATTTTTGTAACATGTGGGTCCTTTTCCCATTTTATGATCTCTTTGGGATACAGCCCTAGACGTGCTATTGCTGGGTCAAATGTTATGCACATTTTTATATGTGCATAGTTCCAAGTTACTCTCCAAAATGGTTGGATCATTTCACAACTCCACCAACAATGCATTAGTGTTACAATTTTCCCACATCTTCTCCAACATTTATCATTTTCCTCTTTTGTCACATTGGCCAATCTGATAGGTATGATGTATAACAATTTTTAAGTTCAGTAATACAACCAGCATGACTTCCATTTTACATAAGGATGAGAGATTGTGACTCACAAAATTAAGTCCATGGATACAACAGCTAGTAAATTTTAGAGCTTGAACCCAGGTTCTGACCCCAGGTGATGTGTTCATTCCACCATACCATGTTCTGTCTCCCCTTCATAGCAGCATCTTAGTTAACATGAAGGATACACTCCAATAACCAACTTCATTATCTATGTTAAGCCAGAGAACAAAAAAATATAGTTTTGACTAGGCTATGTCTTTCAAGAGGTTAATTCTCTTTTCTTTGCACCTCAGCCTTTCTGTGTCTTTGATTCTGTGTGCATTGGTGAGTAAGGAATACTTAGTGGGAGGAGAGGAAGGAAAACTATTCACTCTTGCCAAATAGTCTCTTACTCAGTGATGTGGAGTTTGCACATAGTTCTGGTCTCAGTGGTACCTTCTTCACTCAAATTTGACTCCTACCAAGAAAATCATAACTATGCTTCTAAACTCTTCCACACACAGCCAAACTCTGTTAAAATTCAAGAGGATTTTGATAACTGAAGAACCACTGTATGTAGATAGAAGTTTTAGTGTCATAGAATGATAGCACTGAAAGACTTCATAGCATAGAATGGCAGAGCTCAAACAAACCTTTGATATATAGAAATTGAGTCATACAAAGGGCAAGCTTTCTTATCTTCATTTTGCAGATGAAGGAAAAAAAGCAGATATTGAGTTACCTATTGAAGGTCACAGAGTTAGAGACTGAGCTTGAAAATTAGTCCAATTGGCCCAACCATCCTATTAAAGTTTTCATTTATCAAAAGGGTAGCAAAGTTTACTTTATTAACTTGTTTTCTTTATCCTATTCTTAAAATATTCATTGTATTTGTGTTTTATTGATTATTTTTGCATCACTGTCACATCCCAATGACTTCTTCCTCTATGTGCCTATAAAAACTTCCCTCATAATAAATAAAATTAACCAACACAAAGTGGTAGTCATTGTCTGAAAGTGTACGCCTCATTCCACACTGATAGTCCATCATCACTCTTCCACAAGGCAGGAGGTAGGCTTTACCATCAGCTCTCTGAAGTCATAGGATCATTGGATAATAGATTTAGAATTGGGAAGTCCCTAAGAGATAAAATCAGATTCAACCTCATCATTTTACAGATGAGGAAACTGAGTTCTGAGAAGTCAAATGACTTGCCTAGAGTCACATAGCTAGTAAAGGCCTGTGGTGTGACTTGAAGTTTAGCACTTTTATAAGGCCAAGCTGCTTCTAGGTCACTCATGAAAGGTCATTTCATTGAACAGAGTTCTGAAATCTTTTGATGTTCTTTTCCTTTACATTATTAGACTAGTGTAGATTTTACCCCCTGGTCCTGCTTATTTTTCATAGAAGTCTTCCTAGGATTCTCTGAATTCTTCATATTCATCATTTCTTAAGGTGTATTTATAGCTCTTGTGAGCCCCTGGCATTTCTTAGGGTGAGTCCTGATAAGAATGGCTAACCCAGTGTTCAAGTTACTTTTTTGTTCTGTATCCTTTAAAATGTGTGTGTATACATATATAATATATAAAAACATAAATATATATATAAAAATATATAAAACATATAATATATAAATATTATATACATAATACATATAACACACACACACACACACACACACACACACACACACACACACACACACACACACACATATATATATATTTACAACAGAGAACAGGGTATTCTAGCCTGGCCAATTAATACCCTTACCCTTATTCTAATCTTTAAACTTTTTTTCCAGGTCCAAGATCTTGAATGCCATTACAGAGAGATCACTTTGGCTTTTTGTACACTAGCTGCTTTTCAATCTCTGAAGGCTGGGCTACAAACCAACCAAAGATTATTTGTTTAATATCTACCAAGTAGTTGCGGAGTTTACAATTCCTTAATTTTCAAACCCTAAATCTTTTTCATTCTCCCATGCAGGTGAGTGAGTGGGCACATATCAAACAGGTAAGTTAAATCAAGATGTAATGTCACTGTCTCTACTACCTGCCTGATCAAATTCCTGACCTTTTTCTGTACATATGGTGTCAGCAAAGTCTTGCAAGGACTTTTATCCCTTATAATGTAATATTACATTACATTTGTATGGCACAATTTGTCTAGCTATTCTGAGCAGTCACTTTCACTTCTTTAGTACTACACATGTGCTGAATGCATATATATATGCATATATATGTAAATATATACACATACACATATACAACATAGATATGCATGTATATATACATACATGCATGTACATATATGTATGTATAAAAACATACTATGTTTTTCTTTAATCTTTTGGAGATGTATGCACTGTTACAGTTTTCTTGGGTCAAAGTATACATTAAATTTAGTTTAATGACTTTAGTATAATTTAAAATTGCTTTTCATATGGTTAATAATGTATGACCACCACTGAATTTGTCCTCTGATACCTCATCCCGCATTGCTGAAACTATATCAGAGGAGCCCAAAATCTATAGGGCCTTACCAAGCTGGAATAGGCCTAGTCTTTCATCTGATGATAAGATGAACAAAATCTGGAGAAATTTATCACCATGTCAGTCACAGAGGAACACATTTTTTTGGACACAGCAACTCATGAAGACCATCTACTCAGGCACAGAGGCATTGTGATCTCCATTGCTGGATGGAACAGTCATACAATAAATCTTTGAAGAAGTAAGAATGTTGTGGTCTGTGCATGTGCAAGTGTATTTAGAGAGCTTTTAGGACAGTTTCCGATACATGCCTATTAGATAGTGCATGCTAAATTAGAGCCAGCTTCAAGAACATTCAGGCTGAGATGGCTGCAGTTCTATCCAAAATATTGGAGCTGATAAGGCTGGGGAGCAGCTGGAGCCCAATAGAATCAGGCTCCATGAAAGGATGAAAGGAAGAAAACAAATGAAATCAAATTTTTTGAAGTGTGAACTGAAATAATTCCTCTCAAGCTCACCCCAGTGAGCCTGGTAAGCTAGACAGAGATGTGCAAAGAAGAAAGTGGGACAGCAAGACTCCAAGAGCAGCTCGGAGCAATAGACAGATCTTTGACTCTGGAGTCAGAAGGCCTGGATTCCAAGCCCACCTCTTCCAATTTATTGCTATGCCACCTTATGCAAGACCCTTAACCTCCTTCAGCCTCAGTTTCATTATGTGTCAAATGAGAGTCATGAAATAGATGGCCTCTGACATCCCTTCTAAATCTACATTTATAATCTCATGACCCTATGCAAACCTGTCTACTCAGACCAGACAACCTAGAGCTCTGCTTCTTAGGGTGAGAGGAGGAAAGGTAGAGAGTTTCAACTGGCCATTTACTTGGATATCTTCTTAAAGGGGCTCCACACATAAATAAGGAGGGAAACAGCAGAAGAGCTTTTAGTCCACTGATTTCTAGTCCTAGTTTTGTATTTTGGATATCTTCTTGTCTCCAAGGACATCACTTTGGTATTTTGTGGTATAGGTAGGCCCTTCACTGATGTGAGAAACAGGCCGTCAACCAGTGCCACAAAATTATATAATTAAAATATTAAAAATGAATTCTCTCTCTCTCTCTCTCTCTCTCTCTCTCTCTCTCTCTCTCCTCTCCCTGTCTTTTCTTTTTTCCCTCCATTTCCTTTATTTTCCAGTACATCTCCATTCTTTGACCCTCTATGTCCTCCCTCAAGAGGGAGGTAAGTAGCACAGTGGATAAAATGCTAATCTTAGAGTCAGGAAGACCTGAGTTCAAAATCCAATTCAGACGATTACTTGCTGTGTAACCCTGGGTAGGTCACTCAACCTTGCTAAGCCTCAAATTCTTCATTTGTAAAATGAAGAGTTGGGCTTGATGTCCTCTAAGGTTCTTTCCAGCTCTAAATTTGTGATCCTATAATTTCTATAGGTTCCCCTTGCCAGTCCTCTGCTTTTAACTTTCCTTATTTCTTTCTCCTTTCTCTAACACATTATTTTACTAACCCTTTGGGTACTTTGGTGCTAGCAGATGCCATAACTTTGGTTTCTGTATTACTCTTTGTCTCATTTCAATTTCTAGTTGCATTTCCCCTAGGTTTACTACTGATTGGGCAGTCATGCAACTACCATTCCTAGAATTCTTATGCTTCCTCTGAAAGAAGGTTCACAGATGTACAACAGAGGACCCAATATGACATCCCAACATAACCTGGGCTGGTTAGAACCCACCACTAAATGCAGAAATGATCCTAATCTGAACTTTGAATGTAGTTTATGTTTCACAAGCTGTTGTCTTAAGTAATTATGATACCAGTGGGAGTGGAGGTGGGGGGGAAGACAAATAGTTTTCTGAAAATATCTCTTCAGGAAAAGACTTCTCCCCACTACCTATAAAACATTCATAACACCTTCATTGTGCTATAAATCCTTAGCAGGAGTTGATAACAGTGTATGAATTTTTAATGTAACATTTATAAATGGTTATTAAAACTATCTTTAAAGTAAAGTGTCAGTTTATTTTTAATTAACTGTTGGCCATTTAAGTTCCCCAATGGCCTGTGGGAAATAGCGATAGTTTCCCGTGCCAGTTTCCCCAGGGTCCCCATATTTAACCCCTGTGTGGTCACTGGCAAACGTAACAAGATATGAGAGATCAGTAAGCAGCATGAAGAAATTTTGGAGGTGAGGCTCTGTTAGGTAGGGTGGTCAGGTAGGGAACCCCAATGAGGGCTTTGACCTAGAAAGTCTCTATGGTCCTTTCCATTTTAGTGCTCTTTGATTCAGAGAAGCCCTGATTTTCTCTGCCTCTCAGTACACACCTGTCAAACCTCATCTGCCCACACTCAGTAGGACAAATAAGAATCAGGCAAAACAGAGCTCATCTTTCTTCTCCAATCAACTGTCCCAACTGTGCCAATGATGTGAACTTCCTTATCTCTGCTTGTTGTTGGATACTATCCCCTAGAATCAGCAAAATCTTTTCTCTACACCTCACTGCCAGAAAGCTACTTTCTGCCTATTACCTTGTGGTTTCCTCAGATGCTAACCCTGGCTTACTTACCCAGCTCCTTGCCTTTTTTCCTCCTCCTAGCTGTGTATTGCCTAAGCAGGGGTTCTTGATGAGTTCTGTGAATCTTTTTCTTAAGAAAATCTTTAAAAGTATCTTGATTATAATATAACTCATTTTCTTTGTAATCCTATGTTTTATTTTCTGTACTTATAATCATTAGTCTGAGAAAGGGCCCATTAGCTTCACAAAACTGCCAAAGGAATGCATGACACAGAATAAGGTTAAGAATCCCTGATCCAGGGGGCAGATAGGTGGCACATTAGATAGAGCACCAGCCCTGGATTCAGGAGGACCTGAGTTCAAATCCGGTCTCAGACCAGACACTTGACACTTACTAGCTGCGTGACCTTAGGCAAGTCACTTAACCCCAGTTGCCTTACCAAAAAATAAAATGAATCCCTGATCCAGAATAATAGTTTCTCTAGTCACAACTCTCCCTGTTTCACACCTTAAGACCTACCATAACCACTTGTCTAAGTTTGTTGACCATCCTGACTAATTTTTCTTCATAGCAGGTCTGGACCTGGTGTTGAGCTGTTGTATTCCATATTGGATTATTGGGGAATAGTTGTCATCCAGAATTCCTCCTCAAACAGAACCCCATCTATATGCATATAAATTCCTCTATTATAACTTGGATACTTCCAGATTGACTGAAGGGATCATCCTTTTGTGTCAATACTGTCAAGTGGGGAATGACGGACCATGGATGAATCAGACTTTTCCTACTGAAAGACTCTGTTTTTAACACTGGAATCAATTCAAGTCCACAGGCTTTTATTGAATGCTGATACTAGACCTAAACCTATACTCAAAATTTTAAGGGATAAGAGAACCCAGGGATCTGGCTTTTGAGGAAATTAAGGAAGTAAAATAACTCTCGTCCTTCAAAGGTAAGTTAATTTTCCATGACCTTTATCATGCCTTCCCAATCCTCAATGATGTCTCCTTTCACTGAATTCCTAATGTGTTCAATATCTATATTTACCTACAGTATTTTATAAGACTAAATCATATTTCTATAAAAATTTATAATTTAAAAAGTCACTTTTCTCATAATAATCCTGTAAGGTTGGTAGTGCAAAGATTACCATATTTATTTTATTTATCATGAAAATGAGATTTAGCTAATGGACTTGCCCATGGTAAAATAATTAAGTATAAAAAGTCAGGATTTGAACCTAAGGCTCATGACTTCAATTCTAAAACTTCTAAAATTTCACTGATATTTACTTATAGTAAGTTGTAGTAGGTGAAAAAGCATTACACTAAGAATCAGAAGACCGGGTATCTAATTCAAATGCTAGTAATAAGTAACGATAGCTGGGGAAGAGAAAAAATTTTGCTGGGTCTCATTTTTAAAATGATGAGATTGGACTGGATCATCTCCAAGGTGCTTCTCATCCTCAGCCTTAATGATCTGCCTTCTGAAGTTTCTTCTCCCACTGACATTCTAGTTTTTGTGGTCTCTTCCATACATTTTATACTTCAATGAGTGTATGAATATGTCCTCCATCTCCAAATAGAGTATTAACCTTTTGTAGTTCCTTGTCTGGGTATAATGTCCAAATATAAATTTTTATCATTCACTGTTGTTGAAAATGAGTTTCAGGAAAGATGTGGTCATCCCCTGTCATCTCTCAAAGATTAGAGATGTACTTTGGCCAGCTCTAACTTCCCTTAATAATGGGTTATGGATCTAGCACCTGCAGAATTATTTAAACCCTTCTTCATCCTATTCATAGACTAGTGAGAGCTTAGAGCCAGCAGGGAAATGTCAGGCTGCCAACCACATAAGATAATCTTTTTCCATTGTCACCAAGACTCAAGGAATTATTTGTTGCTTTTAAAATTAATTTTTAAATATGGGGGTGGAGGAAGTAGGGGAACAATTTCAATGGGGATGTTAACTGCAGCAGAGAAATACTACTGGGATAATTATGCTCTCTAAATGAACTTGACTCCCCAACTAATGTCAGGTTTTGCTAAATGCCCTGGGCCCAACTGAGACTAATTAGGATTGCATTAAATATTAAAGCTTTCTGACACCAAGGTTTCAATGGTGATGGAAGAGAAAAAAATACTGTAACCTAATCTGGACTCAAAAGGAGTAATTTATGTCCCCTTCTAATAACAAAAAAAAATCCAATTATATGGATAGATGAAAGATATATTTAAAGTTGAAGTTAACTTAAATATATATATATATATATATATATATATATATATATATATATATATATATATATATATACACTATACATAAAAATAGCATTAATACTCTCAACAGAGACAATTGCTGCCTACTACTTGGTGAGCCAAACATGTTGATCGCTCTCCTATAAACACATTGAGAAGAGAAATTACATATTTGCCTATAAAACAATTTGATATATTAGAGGAGTATGCTATCAAGATGGACATTGGCATCAAAAATAAGATGATATTACTTCTACTTTCTTGTTTCTTTTGTAAGAAATGGGTCAAATAATATAGACTCCAAATCGACCAGGGCTTTAAGTGATCTCCCAGACAGTGGTATACTGGGAAAACAACAAAAACAACAAAAAATCTGGGCATTGGAGTTAATTGGAACTAGATTCTAAACTAGTTTGGAACTTACTAGGTCTATGGATATGGGTAAGTAATTTAACTTCTTTAAGCCTCAGTTTTCTCATCTGTAAAATAGGAATACTCGTACCTATATTACTTCTCCCCACAGAGTGGGAACCATCGGGATCAATGCATAAGAAGATAATGCATATAAAGTGCCTTGCAAACTTAAAAGTACAGTAGCAATGTTAGTTATATTTTGACCTTCTAGACACCACAAGGTTCAAGAGATTTGGATTGGGTCCCAGATATAACAGCTACCTCTGGGATCTTAGGTAAGTCACCTCAGCTTTCTGACCCTCAGCTATTTCATCTATAAAATGAAAATAACACCCTATGCCTGACTAAGGGATTTGTTGTGAAGATCAAATGGTACAGAAAATCAAAACCTGCATTTAGAAGTTAAAGCCCATATAAATGTAAAGTAGTTATTATTATTGGTATAACTGATATTGTTTGGATTACTTTATCAAGTGAGTGAAATAATTGGACCCCAGTGCCCAGCAATTTCTTTTTAAATAAGTTTTGGTATAGGGGTCAGAGGATATGAGGACTAGTCATGGATTTACCACTTAGTGGTAGCTCTAGGAAAATTGTCTCCCTATTTCTTAGCCTCATTTTCCCATCTTCCATTTGATGCTTCCTTCCCATTCTACATCATTTGGGATCAGTTATTCAAGTTGCTTTAGGGAGATGCTTGTTAGATGGAGACACAACTTTTAGGCAATATCTTTTGTATCTGCCAGCAAACACGGAGACCATTCAGTGTCAATGTCGGCTCATACTTCCTAAGTGGGCAGCCACGTTGAAGTTCAAAAATAATTTGAGCATGGATAGGTCTTTGATTATCTTCATGACATGAGGACTTGACCAACTCTGTGCCTCATATCTGACCCTCCAAAGTTTCTGAGCTCCTGCTTACAGTATTTGGCAAGGCTACAAACATACCTCACTGTAATCCAACCATCTTTGAGCTCTGGCAGTTTGTCTGTATTAAGACTTTCCACCCCTTCTTCCCAAGCACAGTAATTGGATAAATCCCAACATTCCTGCAAAAGACATATTCAGCAATTGCCTTTTGTTCCATTCACTATCCCTGTAATTTCGCATAGTAAACCATCTCTCTTTGGTCGACATTCCACGAGTAATTTTGCTTTTCATTATTAGAATATATGCTACTTATGGGGAGGGACTGACTTGGTTTTTATCTTTGTATCCATAGGACCTAGAAATCATATTTATTAACTGTTGGCCTGACTTTTCTCATTCATTCATTCATTCATTCATGTATTCAAGCATTCATTCATGTATTCAAGCATTCATTCATTTAAGAATCTTTGGCACTATACAGTGTAGAGGGCCTTTTAGAGTACATGGTAAGATTTCCCTATACAAAATTGTTTAATCAAGTATTTTTAAATGCTGAAATCAGTTTCAGTTGTCTCTCTGCTGAATACAGAACCTTCAGAACTATGTCATGTTTTTCCACCCTCAGAAAAAGAACAACAAACACATTATGAAATTATGGAAAAGCTATTTTTTTAATCTACAGGAAGTTGTTGCTAAAAGTTGCTAAGGGTTACTACTACTGAAGCTGCTACAGGAAGGAAAGGCAAAGAATGCAACTTGGTGGAGGAGGGGGACAGAACTAGAATTTTTGGTAGGTCAAAGTACCCCAACCTATCCTTGAGAATTGGAGGTGAGGGATAGGGGTGGGGACCAGAACTAAGCCCATCACTGTCTCTACCATTTGCTGTCTATGTGCTCTTGAGGAAAACCATTTCACTTCTCTGGGCTTCTGTTTCCCATCTGTAAAATGAAAGAGTAATACTGGATGATCTTTCAGGTTCCTTTTAGTCCTAAACCTATGATTCTATTAACTTGTAGGGAAACTGAGCAAAAACTTTCCCCAGAACCTTGGATTCTTAAGCACTAGAACATCAACTAACTCATTCGGAAGCCCATGTATTCAAGTTCAAGATGATCCTGCTTCATCAACCATGTCTTACCTTATGAACATCTCTATCCCCTAAGTTTTATCTTGGGCCTTCTTTTCCTCTCCTCTTCCTTCTCTTCCCTTGCCCTCACTTCTCCTCTTATTTTTTACCCTTTCTCCTTGGGTAATCTCATCAGCTCCCAGTAGTTTATCGTCTCTAGTCTGATATCTCCCAGATTGATATATTTAACCAAAGTCTGTCTGTTAATTACCAATTCCACATCTCCACCTGCCTACTAGGCATTTTCAAATAGACATCCCATAGGCATCTCAAACTCAATGTATGTAACACATTACTCATCTCCCCCTCCCTTTCCCCTCAACCCTTCCCTTTTCCCCATTTAATTTCTTGAGGGAACTATCATTCAGCCAGTCACCTAAGCTTCACAACCTGATAGTCATCATCTTCTTTATTCTCCTTCAACCTCTACATCTATCAATTGCCTAAACTTTCCAATTCAACCTTTATAACAGCTTTGACATTTGTGTTCTTTCCACATTCATGGCCACTACTCCAATTCAGGACCTTGTTATCCCTCATTTGGGACATTATAACAGCCTACTAATTGGATTTTCTGCTTCCAGTCTCTACTTGTATTGATCATCCTTCAAAGAACTGCTAAAATAATCCTGCTAAAAAATAGGGCATGGTTATGTGACTTGCCTACTCAGGGATTCTCAGCAAGACTTTTTTTTACACTAGAATAAAACCTAAATTCCTTTGTTTGGCTTTTGACTTATTTCATGGTCTACATCCAACCTCTTTTTCTACATGCATTGGCTGTTACTCTCCATAAATTCTATCTTCCAGGCAAATTTGCCACTATTACTTCTTCACATGTAACATCCCATCTCTTATCTCCATATCTTTGCAAGGTTGCTCCCTATGCCTGGAATTATCTCCATACTCTCTTCTGCTCTGCAGTCTCCCTAGCTTTCTTCCAAGTTCAGTTCCAATGCCTCACCTTTCTTGATTTTCTGACTTATTTGCTCTCTCCCTGAAGAACCTATTTAGCATCTATTAAGTTAAGGTGCATTTTATAATTTTTTTCTGTGCAAGTGTAAGCTTCTTCAGAGCCAGGGAGTGTTTCATATTTTATATTTTTGTCACTAGCACCTAGACCAGTAGGTCTAGATATATTGCACATAGAAGGTGGTCAATAAGTGCTTGCTGAATGATTGAAATAAGAAATAAGTTGAAACTAGCTTTTAAAAAAATATTTAAAGTGTTGGAAGTGGTGTGTATGAGGCATTCACAAACACTTTCTGACAATGAGAATACTGAAAAAGTGTGGTGTGGTGGAAGTCATCAAGAGAATCTTCAATTGATTTGCTGGATGGAAGTACCTCCCATGAACAGGAGAACTATTCTTGAAGAGCATTCACCTTGCAAGGAAAAGATGATAGACCATTCCTATTTACAACAAAGAGTCAGGGAGAATGGGTTCTTTTCTGATATCTTCCATTCTTTTGGCCAGTAATTTCTGTGGGCAATATGTCCAAAACAGTGTGTAACTCTGTCTCTTTCTTTCTGTCCCACAAAACCATTTTTTAGGGAAAGGAAATGAAAGTTGTTGATTAGGTAGTTAGTGTCCCAAATTGTAGCTTCCCCTGGTTCCAATGTCTCACACATCTCTTTACTCATACACATTTACATGATGGGAAAAACTATTAAAAATATCCTGCTATGGGGCAGCTGGGTGGCACAGTAGATCAGCTCTGGCCTTGGAGTCAGGAGGACCTGATTTCAAATGCAGCCTCAGACACATGATACTTACTAGCTGTGTGACCCTGGACAAGTCACTTAACCATGATTGCCTCACCAAGAGGCAAAATAAAAATACCCTGCTACCCATAACAAATAGAAAATAAATTTGAAGTAATTTCAGAAAATAAAGTTCTAGTAACTGGGGAACTAGAAAAGTACTCATGCAGGAGGTGAAACTTTAGCTAAGCCTGGAAGAAAATGAGAGAATATAAAAGGGAAAGGGAAAGGAGGTGAATACAGAGAATATGCAAAATCAGAAAGAGAAGAATGTCATATAGAGTGAAATAAATGAAAAACCCCAAGAAACAGAGCTTCTGGGTAATTAATCATTAATTTATTAATTAGGCTAGCCAGCAACCAATAAATCAATGGTCAGTGGTTTATCTCAGTAACTAAAGATGCAAAGGAAGACCATGAAATGCTTTACATCCTTTCTGAAAGGGAATTCTCCTGACAAGTGAAACTCAACCTTGAGTAGTGGACATTTAATGAAGAGGTGGGCTAAAAGTCTTAAGCTCCTTCTGCTGAGAATGTGGCTTGATCATGAAACTCAGCAGCCTCCAGCAATCTGGGCAAGGGAATGTATCTCCATCCTGACTTCTCTGGCTGGTTTTCTCCTTTATTAGAAAGGTCAACCCAAACTCTAATGGAGGAGAACAAGGACAGAGGATCATTTCCCCAGAGTAAGGACTCACCCAGACTGGATTCTATTAATACTCTAAACAGAAATTAGGTCTCCTAGTTGGGTGGGGTATTGACCAGAAATGAAGAGCATGTTCCTTGAGAGCTAGGAGTATCTCAACTATCAGCCATATCCTTCAGGGACTGACTTTAACAAGAGCAGGTCTTCATGAGGAAATAGCAGAAGAAAAACCTGGGATACCAATTTAATAATGAGTTATTAATATAATGATAATTTATCTCAATAGGGGAAAAAAAAAGGCAGTTTGGCTAGAATGCAGTGTGTTCAGGAAAGCAGTGCCTATTTAGTTTGCAAAGGCAGGCTGGTGTCAAATTGCAAAGGATTTTAAAAATCAAATAGAACATTATGTGTTTATCCTAGAGATAAGAAGGAACCCTAGAGGGAGTGAGGGGGCCAAACCTTTTCTTTAGTGATATCACTTTGGTACCTGTATGGAAGATGGATGGAAAAGGAAGGAAACTAGAGTCAAGGTAACTAATTAGGAGGATATTTAAATAGTCCGGATGAAAGGTGAAGAACTAGTGGACATGTGAGTAGAATGAAGGAGACATAATCTAGAGCCCTTCTTGTACTAGAAGAACTAAGACATGACAGCAAATTGGATACCAAACAACATGTAGAGAAGTGAGTGAAGGATGACTCAGGCTTATAACCTGGGTGACGTGAATGATGGTGGCGCACTTGAATCATCGGTCATAGAAAATGATCTGTCACTGTAATCACACTAATGTTTTCCAGTCTTTCCATGATGTCCAAGGCTCTTCCCACTCCAATCCATCCTCTAGCTGTGAAAGTGATTTTCCTAAAATTCAGGTTCAACCATGTCAACCCCATATTCAATGGCTCCCCCAAACTGCAATACCTCCCTATCAACTCCATGATCAAATACTAAATCTGTTTGACAATCATTTTAAGGTTTTTGTACCCAACTCCTTCTCCTTCCCTTTTCCTGTCTTCTTATATTTTACCCCTTGCCATATACTCTATGATCCAGTGATACTGGCCTCCTTTCCACTCCTTGAACAAGACACACCAATTTCAGCTCTGAGTATTTTCTCTGGTGGCCCCTGTGCCTAGAAAGCCCTCTCCCTCCTCATCCCTGCCTCCTGGATTCTCTGGCCTCTTTCAGATTCCAACCGAAATTTCATCTTCTGCAGGAAGCCTGTTCCAATCTCTCTTAATTCTAGTTTATCTTGTTTATAGATTGTTCAAATATTTGTTTGCTTGTGTCTCTCCCATTTTATTGGAAGCTCCTTGAAAGCAGACATTGTCTTTTGCCCTTTTTTTTGTATCCTCAGTGCTTAGCACAGTGCCTGGCACATGGAAAGCACTTAATAAATGCTTATTGACTGACTGTTGACTGAATGACAATGCAGTCAAGGACAATGCAGATAACTAACAATGTAGTTTCCATTGCAGCAATCATCCAACTTTGTATTTACTGAGACTAGGATCACAGAAGAGTTGAGATCAATACCTAGAACAGAAATAAAATCTACTGCTGGGATCAATTAAAAAAAAACTTAGAAGAAAGGAAGTTTTGAGTGGAGGATAATTAGTTCTGCTTCAGAAATATGGACTTTAAGATATCCATACTTTGTGTCTTTATATAGGCCCATCTGAGGTCATGGATTTTATCAGTGGCTTTCTTGGATTTTGTATCCTTTGTACTTATGGATATCTTTAATGATGTTCTTATTCCTAAATTGTAGCTGTGTTCTATCACATCTGGTAGAGTTCAACTAAATAGGTAATTTTTCCTTATACTTTCCTTTTCTGTTTAAAGCATCTTTGAATGGATTTGCATGAGTACAGTTAAACGTATTCTTATCAGACTTTGTTAAATACACCTGATCACTGGCCAGGAATCTGTCACTCCTGTATTTTAAGACATGCATTGTAAATCTAAATCCAGTTTCCAGACATCTTTTTAACCAGATGTTCACTTCCCAATATTTGTCTTTCTCTTCAGAAAGTCTTTGCTTTTGATTGGCAGCAGTTATCAAAACACCACCTGTGATCCTAAGGTCTTTATTTTCTTGCATAAAGCTTTACAACTATTAGAAATGTTTTTAGTTTGGCTTAGTTATTTTTATTAGCATATTAGCATTATTTGTGACCATGTCAATGAACTTAAGAAGATGTTAATCATTTGTTATAGTATGTCTTGGGATGTTCTGTGACATGTTAGTTACATGTCTCAGAAAGAAAGTAAATTTTTATATTAATGTTATTAATTCAAGAAATTGTTGCTTCAGTTCCCCCTCAGGAGGTAGTTGACATTCACCACTATTCGTTTTTTCCCTTTGATGTTTACTTGATAATCTCTTACCTGACTACACCAAGAGAACCATTTAATCATTCCTTAGAGGACAAATGGAAGTTTCATCTTTATAACACCAAGATTCCTTCTCTTTGAGAATAGCCTAATATCCATCCCTTAACTTAAATTGTTCTATGGTTCTTCAACTCCCCTCCCCTTCTCTTCTTGTGTCATTCTTCCGTCTTCAAATTCCCTGACACAATTCAGAACTTTCTGTCTCTTTAAGATATTTTTTTCATATTTTTCCACATTAATTTTCTTCTTCATTTATTTATCTATCTGGTTGTTCATTTGTTTATTTATTACTTGAGATGCACTTTATTCTCCCTGATAGCCAGAAGAATAAAGTCTTCCTTTAATTCTTTTGCTTCTTATTCTAGGAAGGAGACAAGCTTTCACTTTGAAATACAATGATGTGTGAACTACTTAGGACAAACAATGATTTTTGATACAGTTTTCTTTTGTGACAGCAATGGTCATTAGTGTGTGCTGATACAGAATGTCTGACATTAACTAGATGAAACTGGATTGAACATATTTTTTGACCTTTGATTGGGCTGTCAGTTGAGTCCTGGATTTTGTGCCAAATACATGTTGTATTAGTCTCATCTGTTGTGTTACTAATTCCGTAGTTTTTAACGTGTATATTTCTTCAATAAATTGCTAAATTTATACTCTTAAAGAGCACACTTCAATGAATGTTAGAGGTGATGTAATGGCTGTTGGTATGGCTATATCAAGCACTTCAAGCCCACAATAAAACAAGCTCAGTCACACAGAAGCATAAAAGAAAACATGCTTGAAAACAACAAATTTTAAGAACTTAAAACATGTTTTTAAAAGCCTAATTTATCCTCAGAAAATAAACATATACTACAAGAGAGACATGATAACTTAAAGAGTTCATTTTGATTTCTCCGTAGCATGGCATAGGCTCCTTGAAGATATAAGAGCCAGAAACAAAGTATAAAAATTACTAACATTTGCTACAAACAAACGAAAAGAAACATAAAACATGGATTCCTGTCATGGATTAGGCTGAAGTAGTAAGGCAACCTGAGGGAGAAACAAAAGGTCATATATACCAGGGGAGTTAAACTATCATTACCAATTTGGATACTAACTCTTTTCAGACCTGAATGGGGAGAGTCTTACACGCTGAGGCCAAATGGCTCAAGAATAGCAGTCACCCTATCTCAATACCCACACTGCTTTCAACCGAGACTCTGCAGGTATCACTGAGGGAAGCAACCCTCATAGAAAATGGAACCATTATTCTTACCATCACCAACACCAGCCCCTGATCAATTACCATCAATTGGCAATTAAATGTAAGAGCCCAGAAGACACCTGTGCTGCCACCCCATACACCCACCCTAGCCTAGACTACTGGCCCTGTCAATAGTCAATAAATAATTATTAAAAACATACTATGAGTCAGGCACTGTGCTAGGCACTGGAGATACAAAATAAGGTAGAAAAAGGCCCTGCCCTCAAGAAGCTCACAATTTAAAGGGGGAAACAACAAACAAACATCTATGAACAAGCTACAACTAGAATAGGAAATATTAAAGAGAAAAAACTCACTAGAATTAAGAGGGCTTGGAAAAGGCTGTCTGTAAAAGATAGAATTTTAGGCTAGTTTTGTAGTCTAAAGATATTATTGAGGAGAAAGAGCTCACCATCTCTACTAACTTCAACCCCTAGAACAGGCAAACCAGCCTAGGAGAAGCAACAAAACACCTAGATGAAAGAGACAAGAGGTGGCATATACCAGAGAAGTAAAGATGCCACCAATGCCTTGACTACCACCTTCCTTTAGACCCAGAAGGATAATCCAGAGCCCTTAACCCAAGATCCCTGGGAATGGCAATGACTTCAAACCACTGGGCTTACATACTTCCAGGCAAGCCCCACAGCCAACATGCAAGTAATCAACCCTCGTGGAGATATGACCTGGTAACTACTTCTGTAGGTATTGTAGTCCTTGTTTTCTTGGTAGCCACAGATACTAAAAATTTGGAGAATAAAGTTCTCATAATCCAAATCCTTGGTAATATCAAAAGGTTCAAAATCAGAAACTGATGTAGTTTTTTGAAATAACATTAAAGAAGATGCATTTCTATCTGCTTTGCCACTGTACCCTAAACATAATTGAATCTTTCCATCTGACTTGCAACTGAAATTCCTCTATATGCACAAAGATAATACTATTCTCCCCTTTCAGAACATGAGCTCTTCTCCAGTGTTTTGGCTCTCTAGATATTTTTATTTGTGTGCTTAGCACTTAGTAAGCACTTAGTGAATACCAAGTCTTTGACTCATTTATTTTTTTTTTAAGGAAAAAAAGACTGTGACACTAAAGATTAGAAAGTAGATTTTAGTGATGAAATTATTCTTTTTCATGAAAGTTTATATCAAAAACATGATCAGAAATCAGAATTAGCTTGGGCTTCTTCATCAGAGTGAAAAACACTAAAATACTCAGAGGATTCTTATTTTATTTATTTATTTATTAAACTTTAGTGGGTCTAGAAATCTTGTCCAGATTGGAGGAATAAAAAAAAAAAACTTTTAAAAATGTACTAACATACTGAAAAGGAGAATTGTTTGACATTTATAACATTTCCCAAATAGAGATGGAATATTGCAACAAGAACTTAGAAGATTCTGCACATCATGAAGGATTAAGAAAATTATCCAAGAGATAGAGATAAACATGCTTCAGTGACTTAAGAAATCACCTGATTTAAAACCTATTGAAAACTCCTGGACTGTAATACAGGTTAGACTTGGAAAAATGGACTTTTCATCAGATACTTTTGCTATTCAATGTGACAATAATAGCTAACACTTATATAGTACTGTAAGAATTGCAAAGTGCTTTTACAAATATTATCTCATTCGATCCTCACGACAACCCTGGGAGGCAGGTACTATTATTATCCCCATTTCACAGTTGAGGAAACTGAGACTGGGAAATGTTAAGTGATATGTGCAGGATCATACAGTTAGTGTCTGAGGCAGTAGTTGAACTCAGATCTTCCTACACTGAGCCATCTAGTTATGATTTCATGAATTAAAGAGCATGTGTCAGAATACTGTGGACTCAATGCTCTATCACATAAAAAAAGTGATTGTAACAAAGGAGAACATATTACCAATTAAAAGGTTTTTAAAGTCACAAAATTTGTAAATTTCATTGCCCAAGTCAATAAAATTAACCATTTTTCTTTTCCTGGTTAATTGATAGTAGTGTATATAATTGGTCACTTGGCACTGACAGTGGTACATGTATCACATGCTCTATGAATGTTTTTTGCAAAATTTTTGCTGCTTTTCATATTTGCCACATTTGCTTCAGTATTTTGTCCTTATTGCTTAACATTCATCCAGCGGAACTACTGGGACAAACTTTTTTTATGGAATTCTCCAAACTGGAATTGTCATTCTCCTTTTTACCTCATTAACTCATTGGCAACTTGACAACCAAATTTGAATTCCTATCCCTTTTTCTTACTAACCTCTTATGTTATTGCAACGACTTGGCTTACTTACCTTGTCTTGTCAACAGCTTCCAATTCTTTGTCTTCTACTTATTCTCTTCTGTTTGTTTTTGACTTTATTTATTTTAGTTTATGTCCTCCTTTTACAATCCCTACTTCTCCTCCTACTTATACCCTTTAACTTGAGCCCTTCTCCTTCATTTTGAATTCTTTCCAAATTTTAGCTCTTGACTTTCTCCTTTTCTTCCTTCAACTGCTCCTTACATACTCTCAAATTGCTTCTGCCTAAATTCAATCACTGCCTTATTCACAGTTCCCAAACATTCCAAATCACTCAGATATTCACTCTTCTCTCTCCTGTTTCCTAAGATCAAGCCTTTTGTCTACTATTCCTACCTGATCTTTTCCCATGGAAGTCATAAAGTTTGTCTTTTTGTTGTTATTCAGTCATGTCTAACTCTTCCTGACCCCACTGGAGTTTTCTTGGCAAAGATACTGAAGTGATCTGCCAATTTCCTTCTCTAAATCATTTTATACATGAGGAACAGCAATTAGGGTTAAGTGACTGGCCCAGGGTCAAACAGCTTGTAAATGTCTAAGGCCAGATTTGAACTCATAAAGATGAGTCTTTCTGACTCCAGACCCAGTACTCTATCCACTGTGCCACATCAGGAGATAAAGGGATCAATAATTTATGTTAAGAATGAGCTACAGGATAAATTGAAATGTGCATTGGTAGTGCCCATAGAGATCAAATCACAGATGTTTGGAGTACATTGTCAATATCTCATTTTTCTTATATGTTTTGATGGAGTTGAGATATTAATGTTCCAGGGACAAGTGACTAACATGCTATTACTATTTTATACTTAGTATTCAATGGATGATTAAGCATATAAACTTTTTTTTAACTTTAAAATATTTGAGTATAAGTTCATCTTTCATATAATTCTAGTGGCTGATACTGTTCCAACATGATTTTTATTTCTCCTACTAGGTCTTTATGTTTTGAAAGTTTTTCATTACACAGAACTTGGAGATAATAGGTAGTCAATGTGGAGACAGCTATTAAAAATCCTATTCTTACATTGTTATGCATTAAATTTAAGTCTGGGATATTGTGGGCAACATTTTTTTTTGTCTTCAGTAATGACATAGTCTCAGTTCAGTTTGTTTATTGAATTCTAGAGGCTATTTTGAGGTCTCTGTTTCTGTATGGGAATTTATCGTCTGGTGGTTTATAAAGGATAGGCAGTTTCTGTTATAAAATTCCAGCCATAAGATTGTGTCTTTTAAGGTACTTGTAAATGCTAATTTTTTTTGCAAGCTTAAATGATATGGTACATTTATTAACACTTCATTTTGTAATCTGAATTGGTCAATAAATCTGTTTTCCTTGAGAATAACTTTTTGTAATTTCTGGTGGTGTGACCTGATTCTGAGTCTCTATCATAAATGTCTTCATTTCCATAAACAATTTTTATGACTTCCAGTCCCATTTAACTATTAACATTCAGATTAGCTTTCTCAAAAGAATATTTGTTTTAAAAGTTATAGTAACAAATATACAAACATACTCCACATGAGGTAAAGTTTCATCCCTCTCTCCCTTTGCACCATATCAGTTTCTGGGGAGGAGAAAGGGTTTAGGGTAGCTCAGCTGCTGCAGAGCACATAGTCCCAGTTACAAGTTCAAAGCTCCACTTTAGGCCCCAATCCCAGGTACTCTGGCTGTTCCAAGCTTCCCAGCCAGGCTGAATGGTTTCACCATCCTGCCTGCAATCCTGACTCCAAGGTTGCCATAGTTCAAACTCCTGGGTCCAGGTGCTTCTAGTGGATCCAGTGGGGATCACTTCTAGTACCTAAAACTGAGAAAGAGAGAGAGAGAGAGAGAGAGAGAGAGAGAGAGAGAGAGAGAGAGAGAGAGAGAGAGAGAGAGAGAGAGAGAGAGAGAGAGAGAACACAGAATTGGTTCCAAGCTCATTTCTCAAAGCCAATGTAAAAAAAAAAAAAGAAACAGGGAGAGGTATCCCCATTTCCAGTTCAGAGAGTGTTTGCACTATGGGTAAATTGTTAGCTTTATCCTTTGGAAGCTGCAGAAGAGAGCATGCAGGAAAGAGTATGAAAGAAAAATCATAACTGTCTTAATTTGGCCAGTCTTAAAGACTTAGTCTTTTCAGTCTTTTCCATCTAGGTACCCAATCAAAGGAAGATACTCATGCCTACGTGGTAGGGGAAATGAGAGAAGCAGGGTACCTCCATGTTAAATGAGCTAGGCATGTTCCAATATCTCTGTCTCTGTCTCTCTCTCTCTCTGTCTCTCTCTCTCTCTCTCTCTCTCTCTCTCTCTCTCTCTCTCTCTCTCTTCAATACAATTAGTGTAGGTATTCTTATTCCCTTTTTATTAAGGATGAAGAAACTGAGGCTCAAAAAGATTTAGTGATTTGCCCAAATCAGTCAATTGCCTAGATAGTATTCAGAATCCTGAACAACCAATTCCCAGTTCATTCTCTTCCCACTATACTCCTAAAAAACTTAATCTTGTACTGTCAGAGACAACTTTTCAGTAACACCTTTGAAATTCTTGGGTGTCAGAGCAGAGGGGACGGGTTCTAACCCAATAGTTATATTAAAAAATGTCTAACAGCCTTGTTTTGTTTGGTTCATTCGTGTCTGATCACATCCCCTGTTAAATCAGTGTAGAGAAATACTGGTGTGGAAATTCCTCCTGTCAGTGAAACTTTCATTCTTAGAGAGTTGATTGGGGACAATGAAAGGTTAATGGGCTTTCTCAGGGCCACATGATGGGCATCAGAGGTAGAGCCTGAACTCAAATCTTCCTGGCTCCAAGGCCACTCTCTAGGCACTAGAACCCCTGGCCACTACTTCACAGTGTCCCTCAGCAGCCTTAGATTAACAATAAATCATTTTAAAATGATTGACTACCACTTTGGCTGAGAGACTCTTTCCTTTGGGATTTATTCACCATTTCCCAGGGTACTGTTCCTACCCTCACTCTTTCTGACCCCCAAATAATTTTAGGTGCCACTCTTCTTAAATGATAGGGGCAAAGTGGTAATAGTGTATAAATTAGGCTTTGGTGTCTCACTTTCCAATTCCTGGGGCTGGAATAAATGCAAAATGAGCCTTAAAAAATCACTTATTGCCTAAGTGAGCATTAATAATTAAGAAAGGAGAAAAGAGAGTATTTGAAAAGCAAGGATGGTTACAAATCTCAGAGCAAAGCTCCCTGCAATATTAACTAATGATCAAGGAATCAGGACAAAAATCATTTTGAAGATTTAAAACAGTTGTTTTCTTATTCAATCAGGCATTCTTGTCATTCCATGCTTAAATATTTACCATCTTTCTGGAAGCAAAATTTGCTGTGGGAGTGGACAAATTATATGGCATTTGTCTAAAATGATAGGCCTAATTATTGCTCTAAAGACCTGAAATACTTTCAAGCTCCAGCTTGAAAAGTCAAATGCAAAGAAATTAATAATATTCTTGAAATGCATTCAGAGCAACATTTGGCTATGCTTTAGCTGGAAAAAGGAAGATTGACGATAGAGTGTTCAAAAACTGGGATTTTCCCCAGCAGTGTGCTTACAGAGCTTGGTGGGAGGACAAGAAAGAGAGTTATAGGTGCTTGGGGAATGTGATTCTATATTGAGGAAGAACGGCTTCCAGGCAAATAGACTGGGAATGTGCTGGATAGATGGTTGAATGGAAAAGACTTTAGACTGGGAATTAAGAGTATTGTGTTCATGATCCTCCTCTACATTTAATAAATAAATTGTAGTATCTTGGATGACTCATTTTCCCTCTTTAGGGGCAAATTTCCCCATTACATTCACTTCTAAGGTGATACCATTTTATAAATCTATAATTCTGCTAAAGTAAGAAGAAAACACAATCTGCATCTGAAGACGGAGACCTCTGTGACCCCTTGTATTCATAAATACTCCTTTAGAATATAATATGCCTGCTATATGCAAGGCAGACCCTGTATTATACCTCCCATTCACTTCAGAAAACAACCCCAGAAAAAACATATATTGAAAACCTACTAACATTTTCCACAAACTTAATAAACTCCTGATTTGCAGGAAATCAGTGATGATGTGTTTAATAAAGCAAATAATTATATTGTATGTCAAATATTCACAACAAAATTTGTCTAGTTTGTAATAATGGATTCAGGCTGGGGAGGGTGTACTAAATCAGAAGTTCTTAAACTTTAGTGTAACCCTTTGGTGGTCTGGAAAAATCTATGTGTGTTTTCCTTGAAGTGTTTGGGAATGTCTTCAAGGAATAAAACAAAATAAAAAGAATCACAAAGGAAAACAAATATTTTGAATAAAAAGATGTATTTTTTCCCATCTAAATTTAGGGATCTACTGAAATCAACCACAAACCATTTGCAAAGCAGTGGACTCTAGATTGAAAACTGCTGGACTGCTTAAGGCAGGTCGGTGGTACAGAGCAGCCTCCAGCACTGAAATTAGAGTGAGGAAAACCTTACTTTGAATCCTGCCTCCTTCATACTTGGTCAAGTCAGTTAACTTCTATTTGCCTGAATTTTCACATCTGTAAAATGCAGATGACAATAGCATCTAGCACCTAGGGTTTTTGTGAGCAACAAATGGATAATATATGTAAAGAACTTTGCAAACCTTAAAGCACTATATAAATGCTAGCTATTATTATTGTTGTTAGATGAACCTTAGCTCTTTTTCAGCTCTAGAATTCTTTCTTAAGATGAATTCCACTTCTAATATTCTGTGTTCTAAAATCTTCCAGTTCTAGCATTCTTTGTTCTAAGCTCCCTCTAGTAGCCATTTTTAGCATTGTATGTTCTCTGATCTAGAATTCTGTGACCTAACATCCCTTCTAGTTCTAATGTTCCATGCTCTATTAAGTCTATGTTCTTTAAGTTTCAAAATCTTTCCCAACTTATTGTTTTATATTCTATAGTTCCTTCCATCCATAACTTCCTGTGTTTGAGTATTCTATAACCTGAGGTCACTTTCATCTAGAAAATTATGTGATTCTATGATGTCACTGCTGTGAGTTTTCTCCAGGTGAAGCAAGCAATATGCTGATATTGGCAAAGATGAAGTGGCTGATACAGGCAGTAATGGTAGTGGTATGTGCAGTGGGGGCTGGGGTGGGGAATGGAGTCACAATGCCATGTAAACCCTGTAAATGATTTTGCCTTGTTCACCAGATAGATGATCCTGGTTATTTCTGAGCCTTTTTTCCCCAGAAATTTGTATTTCTGGAAAGCTGGCCGCTAATGACCAATGCAAGATAAGGCCAAAACAGCTTGGAGATTAAATGCCTGAGGCACCTGGCCTAGCAAACCTGAAATATGAATCTTAAAGTAACCAAGCTGCCTGGAATTTCTTCCAAAGGGCAGCTCCTCTGAGCCTGAATTACTGGCCTCTTTCTCTGGGTTGCTTTACCTCTGCTCCAGGATCTTGGTGAATTCAATTGCCTCATTAATTACTCTTCGCTTAGGGATTAGATGTAGCTTTCAGGGTTACCCCCTTTGGGGGAAGGGAGGGCAGAGTGGGTATTGGAATGCAAAAGGCAGCATTGAACTCATCACATAGGGGGCTGCAGGTTGCAGGTGGCCCTAATTTCACAGAAAAAGCAATATGTTTGCCAAAGAAAGAACAGATGGCACAAGTCAACAGTTATTTATTTCTATAATTAGCAGCTTGCTGGGATCTCAGGTCTTAAAGAAATTGCCATTTCCTATGGAATTTCTCCACTCATTTCCCTCAGTTTCTTCATCTATAAAATTAGGGGGTTGAACTAGAATACCAGATGATCTCTGAGGTGGTTTCTTATTCTACTCTTCTGTGACACTAGGATTACATGTGGAAACTGGGAAATTGGGTAGTGGAAAAACCACCACCAATACCACCAGCACCACCACTACTACTATTACGACTGCTACTACTGCTGTTGTTACTACTGCTACTACTAGTACTGTAGCAGCTGGGCAGTTAGGTGGCAAAGTGGATAGAGTACTTGACTTGGAGTCAAGAATAGCTGTGTCCAAATCCTGCCTCATACACTTACTAGTTGTGTGATTTCAGGCAAGTCACATTAACTCCTGTTTAAGTTTCATCAATTGTAAAAGGGGGATAATAATAGCACCTACTTCCCATAGTCCTTATGAGGATCAAATGAGAAAATAAAGTATAAAGCAATTAGCACAGGGCTTGGCACATAAGTATTATATAAAATTATTATTATTATTATTATTATTATTATTATTGCTTTTTCTACTACTGAGGCAACTAGGCAGCCAGGTTGCACAGTGGATAGTGTTGGGCCCAGTGTCAGTAAAACCAATTAACTTAACCTTTTTTTTCCTCAGTTTCCAAAATTGCAAAATGTGGATAATAATAATACTCATGTTCCAGGGTTGTTGTGAGGATAAAATGAAATAATATTTGTATTAAAACTGTCTGGCAAATAGTAAGTGCTATATAACTGTTACCTACTACTAGTCAATCAATACAGTAAATCAAAATTTATTAATAACCTACTGTGTACTACATGGTGCCAAAATATGAAAGATAGTCCCTACCCTCAAGGAGCTTACAATCTAATAGAAGGGGAGGGCTTAAACATTTGTATAGCATCTACTATGTGCCAATCTCTATATCTTTTTAATCCTCACAATAATCCAACCAGGTAGATGTTATTATTATATACATTATACATTTGAGGAAACTAAGGCAAATAGAGGTCAAATGCCTTGCCAAAGGTCACACAGCTGGAAAATGTCTGATATAGATTTGAACTCAGGTCTTCCTTATTTATGCCCAGAGCTTTTCAATGTGCTACCTAGCCACCTTCCCCTAACCAGAGAAGAAAATACACAAAGAAAGCTTTAAAAGGGTGTGGTTAGGAGTTAAAAGTACTAACGAGGCATGAGTACCAAGGCTGATGCAATATTTCAGGGTGATGAGGTTCCTGATGATATGGTTCCTGTGGGCATGATGGAGAAATCCAAAGTAGGAAAGCTAACTAAAAATTGTATAGTACTTTAAGGTTTGCAAAGTGCTTTGTATATGTTAACTCATTTGATTGAAACTAGTGCTACTCTGATTTCCCATTATGGTATCAGGGTAAATCTAAGCTTTTCAAGGTGATTGTCAAGTTCTACCAAGCTAGATAAGGCTCAAAGTAGGGTCCTAATGCCAAACAGGGTATTGTGTACTGCCTGAACACTACTAGAGGTAATCATAGACTCAACACAAGGAGGTTGGCCATTAGGTAATTCACTATTTGGTCATGGCAAATCAATGATGAAATAGACAAATAAAGACTGACACCCATATGTGCTTCTATAGAAATATTAGCAGAATGAGGGAAAAGGGGGCTTAGGACACTCATAATCAGAAATATTTTTTTCAGTCATCTAGAAATATTAATTTAACTCATGGTATTCTATCTAAGTATGTGATCCTTGTCCAGTGCCCAATATATTCTCATAGTACTGCATGGAGTGAATCATATTGGCATGTAAATTATCACTATTCCTGAAGCTGAAATGTATGAGGAAATTGTAACAAAAGGGAAGGATGATTCTAGGTTTATCACTGAGAAGCAAAGGTAGGATTTGGTTTCATCATGTACCGATAATATATCATTTCATGGGTCACTTGTTCACGATGAGCATAAGCAAAGAAGACTATCACGAGCCCACTTGTAGATTGAATACCAAATTCTTGTATGGAAAATGAAGACCCTAATAATAACCTCTCACTCAGATGAAAACACATACTGACACTCAGTGACTTCAGTGCCAAGATGAGCATAGGAGAAGATGGTAAAAATTATGTTGAAAACTATGATTTAGAATTAAGAAATGAAAGAGACTTACACATTACAGAGAAACCTCAAGCCTTTAAATCAGTAATAATTCCTTCAAGAAGATAACTGGAAGATAAAGGACATGGTGTGCAAGGAACACCAAGAATGAAAAAGAAATTTGTTAAACTTTTTCATGATATTTTAACTTCATTGGAATAGGGCACTGATGGAGAGAAAACTTCCTCTATATCAAAAGAATTTGGAGCACAGAGTTGCCCAGAGACATTCAGCTAGTATTTTAGGTTCTGTTCATTGGCATTTGAACATACATCCAGATTACACATTTCAACCTATTTCCCTTAAACCTTGATGCTGCTTTCATCCTCCTTTTCTACTATATATGCACATATATACATGTATATATAATGTATGTGTATTTTTCATGTGAGATTCTATAATGGGTGAGTGTTGATCTAGACTGTTGTGTCTTTTTACTTGGTAAAGAGATAAAGTATTTAATGGCTGAGATGCTGTTTCTGTTGTTGCTAATTTTTGCCTTTTTTAACATATGGTGTGAATTGCTTTAGATCAATGTAATATCTATAGGAAAGAGTGATAATATATGTCAATGTCTTTTCCTTTATGCACTTTCTATCTTTCACAATTAGTAGCCTCTCAGAATAGCTCATGTCAGAGTCATTGTAATTACAGTATTTTTTTTCTTCTTATCCTTTCTTATAATTAGATACTGATTTTCACCTGTGCTGTGGAGTTAGTGATTTGCCTGAACAGACACCTGGTGTAGAAATCACTGTTGTGTGTGTAACTAGTTATATTATATCTTTTAAGGTATAGTCACACAGTCAACATGCAATAGTGAAAAGAGGCTGGTTTCTTAATCAGGAAAGTTAAGAACTAGGTTCAAATCTTCCCCTTGATAATTACTACCCGCATGGTTTTGGGCAAATCACTTAACCTTGATGGGTCTTAATTCCTTCATCTGGCAAAACTGGGAGTTGAATTCGATGACTCTGAGGCCCCTTTGGGAACACTGATCCTTTGGTTATGAACAATATTATATTAAAAGACAGTGAATATTAGTGGAATAGGGGGACATGCTACAGGTTTAGCATGAGATCCCTTACTTTCAGTGATACCAAGATACACTGTGACATAAAAAGCTACCCTTTTATAATATTCTCCTGATGATGGTATGTAGAAGCCAATCATAGCTTACCATGATTTGTGGAGACTCAAAACTGTAGGTGAGCCAAATGGTAATAGAAAGCCTATGTGAATCATGGCATACTTCCAACAATGACTTGTGGGGGACTGATATAAAAGATATCAACAAAGATGTTTATAGTCAGAAAGGGAGATGGGCTAGATGAACAACAAGATGAAGGCACAATAATTGGATAGCTTAAGTGCAATATTAGTACCCACAAAATGTTAAGATTCAAAGAAAATTCCCGTTATATTGGGCAGACACTCTAAGAAAATTTATAGAGGAATGTGGACTAGGATCACAAGAATATGAGCACACAGAGTGAGAGCATGTGGTTAAGTTGCAACTTGAGTCATTGAAAGTAGTACCCATAGTGTTTAGTTCATAAATCATTTGAAGTAGTAATAGCTAATATTTTACAAAGATGATTCTCAAAGTGTAAAATACAGTTATAATGAAATAATCCACATACCACAACACTGTACATTATGCATAAGCTATTCCTGAAAAGTCTTTCTCCATTCAAAAGTGTAACCATTAATGGTAATAGATAATGTATCCGAAGTGCTTGGCAAGTGTTAAACCCCATATAAATGCAATCAATTGGCAGTAGTCATTATAGTCATATTTGTAGTCATAGTTCTAGTTCACAATCGTAATAGTAGTAGTAGCAGTAGTAGTAGTAGTAGTAGTAGTAGTAGTAGTAGTAGTAGTAGTAGTAGTATAGTAGTAGTAGTAGTAATCCTAGTCTCAGTTCTCTAATTTTATTTCCATCTACTTGCTAATCTGGAATCTGGAATCTAGTCAGGCTGTTTTCTCTAACCCACATATTCTACATTCATTCTTACATTAGCCCAAGCCCTACTTTTTCCATATGTAAGATAATTACAGAATAACAGAATTGATAGATACCTCAGAGTTCATGGAGTGTCAGCCACAAAGCTCAAAAAGACCTTATAAATCCTCTTGTTAAACATCATAGTTTTAAAGATGAGGAAACTGAGGCCAAAGAGGCTTAGTTCACTGCCGTGGGTCCCACAAGTATCAAATGATGGTGCTGGAATTTGTCCTTTGAATTGATCTTTTTTTTTTTCTATACAATGCTATGTCCAATGAGATCTAGTCTGACTCATAACTAGGCAGAGGTATTCCTTCTACATAGCATTAAGTTGTCATCAAGCCTTCATTTGAAGGCTTTCAGTGATAGGAGCTCACTATTTCCCAAGATAACCATTTATTTTTTCTTTTGTATATTTCTAATCGTTAGAAAGGTTTTATTTAAAGAGAGCCAAAATATTTCCCATGACAACTTCCACTAATTTCATCTATCTTCTTCCTCTAAGTACAGCAGTCCACAGAGCATTTATGTATTTTAAAGTTCCTCTAGCACTGAGTCCAAACCACACATTTTAGCACTTGATTATACTACGGAATTTTGTTCTCTAAACATGAATATGTTTATCTTGACTCTTCAACGAGACTATAAATTCCTCATGAGCAGAAACCATGCCCTTTCTCTTTGCATATACTATAACCCTGATATAATACCTGACTATATTCCATAGGGCCATATCTCAGAGAACACCTCTTTCAATATATCATCAATGCACATTAATAGCTGAATGGTATTATCAATGTGAGTATTCCCTCTTTTGGTGCAAATCACAGCTTGTTTATGTTTTATATCCTATGCAATTATTGTGGATGTATCCTTGTAGATTACTACAGAGAATTATGCTTCATGCTGGAAGCCTTTTTCTTGTTTTTTTCAACATTCCTTTGGTTCCAGTAGAGCATTTCACCTGCCATCTGCTACTTCTTGCCCTCCCTACATGACTGACCCACCTCATTTGCTGATCACATATTTCTTTAATTATATTCCTTATGTCACTTCTTGCATATTGCATTGTACTTGTGATAATCCCAAGCTGGTACTTAGTGCCCAAATCCATCTTTTGAACAATATTGTTCTCTTGGTGATTCTGTAGACATGCTAATTTTGAATCACCACAAACTCCCAAGAATCAAAATTGCATGAGATCTACTGGATTAAGTTAGATTTCTGTGACTTTCTGTTAGAATCACAGGTTCTTGGCATTAGGCCTCAGAGATTATTTAGTTCTATCTCAGAATCATATAGAATTTCAAAAGTTAGAAGGGACTTCTAAGATTATCAAGTCTAATCCATATCTGAAAGGATCAAAAAATGCCACATGAAGCCTTTGGTAGGAGATTGAGAAGCCATTACCTCCCTAGGCAGACTATTTCACTTTCTCATATTGCAAATTGTGAAGTTTTCCTTAATCTTAAATTTGCCACTTTGGTGTTGCTTTCTGTTGTTCTCAATTCTCACTTCTGGGGGTGAATCAGAATAAGTCTAATTCCTTTTTCCTATGATACACATTTAAGTATTTGTAGATAGTTTTTTTATCCTGCCTGCCCCTTATCTCCTCCCCCATAAATCCTCTCTTCTCCAAGCTCGTCATTCTCAACTCCACCATACAAATTTAAGATGCATTTTTTTAAAGATGCATTTTGATGAAGGTTTCAGAATGAGGGAGGTTGTTACTCTATTACACTCTGTCCTGCTGAGACCCCATCTGGAATATTGTGTTCAGTTCCAGGTGCCACATTTCAGGAAAGACATTGACAAAGTGGCACATCCAGATGAGAATGAGAATGGGGAGAGAACTAGAAACTACTATATGAGGATCATTTGAAGGGTATTTGTATGATTAATCTGGAGAAGACTTGGGGGAGAGGGACTAGACTATTAAAATGGCTTCCATGTGTCTAACTTGGTTTATTTTGCTTTAGAGGAAAGAACTAGGAATGATACCTGGTTGTTGCTGAAGGACAGAAAGACTCTATATAGAGAAATCCTTCTAACAATTAGAGGTATGCTGAAGTGGAATAAGCAGCCTTGGGAAGTACAGTGGGGGAATCCTGATCATTGAAAATCTTCAGTTGGAAGCTGGATAGTGATTTGTTAGCAGTGCTAAAGAGGACATTCCTGGATAGGTATGGATTACATAGGTGATTGATACCTTGAGGGCTTTTTCAAATCAGATATTGGGACTACAACCCAATAATGAAACCTCTCATTATCCCAGTCACTGTCCTTTATGCATTCTGAAATTTGCCAATTTACTTCCTAAACTGTGGCAACCAGATTCAACAGGAGACATTAGATGTGGTCTGACCAGGTATTCACCACCTTCACTCTAGACACTGCTTCTATTGATAAAGTTCAAGATCATTTTTAGCACTTTTGTCTTCCTCATTGATTATTGACTCACATTGAGCATACAGGGTACTAATATCAGGAGGGCTCCTACAACATAAACTTCTATCAAGTCACATTTATTATCATAATTCTCATTCTAATTTTGTACTTAGGTCATTAGTTACTTTTTTGAACCTAAATGTTAAACTTTATAATTATTCATATTAAGAAAAGTTGGTTGATTCAATTTCCTTCCACGATACTGCTTTGTCCCCCCAATTTTTTCCACCCCCATTGGATTCTCTTTTTTTTTTTCTTTCATACATAGGATACAAATACATCATCAAAGAATTTCCTCATCACTGCTCCATGTAAGAGACTTCCTGATCATTGCTCCATGTTCACATCTCACCTGGGCAGCATGGCTTGTGTTTAACATGATGGATGGAATAAGAAGCATGTTCTTTTCACAGCCAAGTTCAGGATGATGTATTGGGAGAGGGAAAGGAAATCACAATGCAGCAAGAGCCTGTCTTCCCATTTATCTGTTTACCCTAACTGGTATTTTATGTCTCTTTCCCCTTAAATGAGATTCAGACTCTGTAATATCTGATGTGTAATACTTCAGAGTTTTCCAATGCAACTGAGGACAGGGAAATAAGGAATTGGGATTGGAGGCAAGGATATTCCAATAGATATTAAAATTAGGCAGCTATCAAATGGCAGGGATATAATACTGGAATGTGAAGTATGGAATTCAGCAATGATGCTCACTACTGGTGTTAGCTATAAGTTGAGATTGGAAACCCACAAAAGATCTGGCTCACTTGGCTGCTATAATACTCTAATTTCCTTCTTTGGAAATCTGCTTCTTTTATTTAAAGTGTTGAATATTTGTCTCCCTTATTAGAATA
Organism: Phascolarctos cinereus; assembly: GCF_003287225.1. Classification (NCBI taxonomy): domain Eukaryota; kingdom Metazoa; phylum Chordata; class Mammalia; order Diprotodontia; family Phascolarctidae; genus Phascolarctos; species Phascolarctos cinereus. Next base: position 308,049,264 of record NW_027555625.1, on the reverse strand, counting down.
CAAGCAATAATAATTGACCCTTCTACAACACATTAAGACTTCCCTCACATTCTCTCTCTTTCCCATCAACAAACTTTAAAGCCAGGTAGCCTAAGTATGGTTATCTTCCCAATACAGATGAGGAACCTGAGGCTCAGAGAAGTAAAGAAATTTGCCCATGGTCACACTGTATCAATAACATCCAGGCCAGGCTTGAAATCTAGGTGTTCTTACTTCAGTCCTATGGTTCTTTTTTCTATGCTATGCCATCTTTCTAGAAGAATAAACAGGAATTGTGCCAGTTATCATAGGATATTAATAGATTGTCATCTCTTGACATTTATCAAGATTCTGAAACAATGGCAATAAACAAGGAATTAATTATTGACCTAAATAAGGTCCATAGGAAGAGGAAGGCAAAAGTCTACAATTGGGAACCATGAGCAGCTGGGAGGCATCATAAGTTAGGGAGTTGGGAGGCGTAATGCTGTACTTAAAGTCTAGAAAAAACTGAGATAAAAAATCTTTCGTCAGATGCATATCAGCTATGTGACTGTGGGAAAGTCATTTAATATTTTTGCCTCAGTTTCTTCATTTGTAAAATGATAACCATAGCAGTGCCTACTTCACAGAATTCTTAGGTGGATCAAATGAGAATATATGTCAAAAACTTTGTAAACTTTAAAATCCTTTGTAAATATTAGCTATACCACAATAATTACTGTTTGCTGCTGCTGCTGCTACTATTACTACCATTGTTGTTATTTTGTTATTATACTGCACCTAATACATGTTTAACAACTTTTAAAGTTGAGAGGTACTGGTTCTTGAGAGATACTGAATAGGGTAGAGGACAAACAGTGGAAAGAAAAGAGACTACAGAAAGAAGTGAAAAGTTACTACTGACCAAATTCAGAAGTTTGCTTCAAGTTTGCATAATGTACTCTGGGGAATTTTGATTGCTTTACATCCTCTTAAAATGGGGCAATAAAGCGGTTTAGAATTTTTGTTTTGTTTAAAAATAATTGTATTGATATATTTTCTTTATATATCACTAAAATTTTCCACTACATGCCATCCGTAGTCCCTAACAGAAAGATATGCTTAATGAAATAAATCAGCAAAATTCAACAACAAAACAAAACAAAAAAAGAATCTGATGTTATCTGCATTGTTCTACAGCCATGGTCAAGCAACTATGAAAAGATGCATTAGCAGATACTTGCACACATGCACACACACATATTAACTAATCTTGGTTGTTTTAATTTCGCAGAATTCAGTTTTGTTATTATGTTGTTGCTATTTTATTTTAATTAAGTTGATGTACATGGCTAACATGGAAATATGTGTAATATAACTTCACATGTATAATGAATATCATTTTGCTTGCCTTCTCAATAGATAAGGGAAGGGCCAGAGGGAACTGAAAATATTAATTAAAAATAAAAATAAACAAAAATATGTTATAATCATTATGTATATTGTTTTCTTTTTTTCAATGTTTTCATTTCCTAAATTTATTTTTAATATATATTTTTAAAAATTTGAGTTCCAAATTGTCTCCTTCTTTCCAAGCTCTCCCCTACTCACCTCACCAAGAAAGTAAGCAATAATACTCATTATACGTGAAAAATCATGTAAGAGATATTTCCACATTAGTCTTATCACAAAATCATGAAAGTAAAAAAAGTAAGAAAATTATACTTCAATTTGCACTCAGAGTTCATCAGTTCTCTTTCTGAAGATAGACAGCAATTTTCATCATGAATGGTTCCAAATTACCTTAGATCATCATATTAATCAGAGTATCTAAGTCTTTTACATTTGTTGATTATTATAATATTGTTATTATTTTGTAAAATGATCTCCTGGTTCTATTCACTTCACTTTGTATCAGTTCATGCAAGTCTCCCAAGACTATTCTGAAACTATTCTGCCAATCATTTATTTTAGCACAATGGTATTTCATCACAATCATATACATAAATTGTTCAACCATTTGACAACTGATGGTTTTTTCTCAATTTCCATTTCTTTGCCACCACAAAAAAAGCTGCTATAAATATTTTTGTACATATAGATCTTTTTACTTTTTCTTTGATGTGTTTAGGATATAAACCTAGTAGTAATATTGCTTGGTCAAGGGGTAAGCACAGTTTTAAGCAGTTTAGGCATAGATTCAAATTGTTTTCCAAAAAGGTTGGATTACTCTACAACTGCAATAACAGTGCATTAGTGTCCCAATGTTTCCACATCTCCTTCAGCATTTGTCGTTTTCCTTTTCTATCATATTAGCCAGCCTGATAAATGTGAGGTACCATCTGAGAGCTGTTTTAATTTTAATTTCTCAAAACAGTAGTGATTTGGAGTATATTTTTCATGTGACTCTTAATACCTTTTATGTCTTCTTCTGAAAACTGCCTATTCATATCCTTTGACCATTTATCAATTGGGGGAATGGCTCTCATTTTTTTAAATGTGATTAATTTATTTATATATTTGAGAAATGAGGCCTTTATCATACCAAAACTTGGAATTTTTTTGTATTACTTAATTTTTATGGTAAATTTTTCAAAATATTGTTTCCCTAGTTTCCTCTTTTAATTAAATCTCTTTTTGCTTTTGCTTTGTTGGAGATCATGATTGCTACTCCTGGAAAGAGTGGCTGAACTTGTAACTAGGAAGATCTGAGTTCAAATCTGGCCTCACTGTGTGATCCTGGGCAAGTCACTTTTTGCCTCAGTTTTCTCATCTATAAAATAAGATGGCGAAGGAAATGGGAAACCATTTCTGTAAATTTGCTAAGAAAACCCCAAATAGGATCATGAAACATCAGACATGACCGAACAATAACAACCTTTCTCTCATCACTTTCCCCTTGTAGTTCCCTTTTGGGTAAGATAGATTTGTATACCAAATTGAGTGAATGAGTGAGTGTGAGTGTGTGTGTGTCTATCTATCTACCTATCTATTTATCTATCCATCTATCATCTCTCTTTGCACAAATTCTTTCTTTTTTCTTTCTTTATTTCTGTTCTTTTTTTGGGGGGGGGTAGGCAATGGGGTAAAGTGACTTGCCCAGGGTCACAGAGCTAGTAGGTGTTATGTATCTAAGGCCAGATTTGAACTCAGGTCCTCCCTAATCCAGGGCCAGTGCTGTAACCACTAAAACTTCTAGCTGTCCCCTTTTTGCACAAATTCTGATAAGAGTAAGGTTCAAGCATTGCCTCACAGCCCCTCCCCATTATCTCTGCAACTGCATAAGCCCTTCCTTGTGTGCTTCTAAATTTTTTGAGATAATTTCCCCAATTCTTCTTTTCTTTTTCCTCTTCTTCCAGTGCATCCCTTTCTCATCCCTTCATTTTTTTGAGATCACCTCAACATAATCAACTCACACCCATTCCCTTAGTTTATGTAGACCTCTTCTAGTTGTCCAATAATAATAAACTTTTTAGCAGCTACACGTACCATTTTCCCATATAAGAATGTAAACAGTTTAACGTTATTGAATTGCTTATAATTTTATGCTTCTGTTGAATCTTGTGTTTGAATGTCAAGTTTTCTATTCCGCTCTTATCTTTTCATCAAGAATATTTGAAAGTTTTCTATTTCATTAAATATCCATTTTTTTCCCCCTGAAGAGTTATACTCAGTTTTTCTACATAGGTTTTTCTTGGTTGTAACCTTAGCTCCTTTGCCTTCCAGAATATCATATTTCAAGGATGCCTGTTTTTCCAGTGAGATATTTCATATGTTGTTCTGTTTTTTTTTTCATTCTTTTAACTTTGTTTTATTGTTTCCTAATGCCTTATGAAATCACAAGCTTAAATTTACCTAATTCTAATTTTTAAGCAATTATTTTCTTCAGTGAGCTTTTGTACCTCCTTTTCCATTTAACAATTTTTTTTTTCAGCAACAATGCTCAGAAGTCTTCAATTTCTTTAAGAATTCATTTTCCTCCTGAAGGATTGTATTTAGTTTTTCTTGGTAAGGTATTATTGGTTATAATCCTAGCCTTTTTTTTCCTTCTGGAATATCGTATTCAGAGTCATCCAGTCCTTTAATGCAGAAGCCACTAAATCTTGTGTGATCTTGAGTATGTCTTCACAACACTTACTTTTTTTCTGGCTACTTGTAATATTTCCCCCTTGACCTGGGAGCCCTGGAATTTGGCTAAAATATTCCTGAGAGTTCTGATTTTGAGATATTTTTCAGAAGGTAATTTGTAGATTCTTTTAATTCCTATCTTACACTTTGGTTATTGAATATTGGGTCAGTTTTCTTTGATAATTTCTTAAAATTTAACATCAAGGCTCATTTTTATAATGGCTTTCAGGTAGTCTGATAATTCTGAAATTATCTCTTTTTGTTCTATTTTCTAGGTCCCTTGTTTTTTCAATGACATATTTCACATTTTCTTCTCTTTTGTTCATTCTTTTATTTTATTGCTCCTTGATGTCCCATGGAGATTTAGTTTTTATTTGCCTAATTCTAATATATAAGCAATTGTTTTCTTCAGTGAATTTTTGTGCCTCCTTTTCTATTTGGCCAATTCTTCTATTTAAGGAGTTTGTTTCTTCCATGGTTTTGCTTCCTTTACCGTTATGCCAATTATGTTTTTTAAGGTGCAATTTTCTTCAGTATTTTTGTACTTTTTTCTTAAGCCAAGCTGGTAATTCTCCCCCCCCCATAATTTTTTTGCATCACACTCATTGCTTTTCCCAGTCTTCCCTTTACAACTTGTCTCTTTTGTTAACTCTTTCAGCAATTCTTTTTTGGATTGGGTCCATTTAACATTTTTCTTTGAGGTTTTGCTTATAGTTATTTTCATGTTTTTGCTTTTATTTGTAAACAATGTCATGTGAGGTACCAACCTGAGCACCTTTACTTTTCTGAGTGTATTATTTCATTCTCTTATGTAGATTCTCATAGGTAAACAATAATCTTATTTTTAATGTATATTTTTTTCTTTAGAAGAGGTCTTCATACTGGCTAGTAGTAGAAGTTGTTATTTTTTACTAGAATTGTTAAATTTACAATTATGTATCTTTGAGTTTAAAGTAGAGTGTTTTATTGTGTTTCCCCATCTCCCCTTGGAGGCAATCCTATAGAGCCTTTCAACTGGGCTTTGTTTTCTGTATACTATCTATCTATCTATCTATCTATCTATCTATCTATCTATCTATCTATCTATCTATCTATCTGTCTGTCTGTCTGTCTGTGTCTGTCTATCTATCATCTATCTATTTATCTATCTATCTATCTATCTATCTATCTATCTATCTATCTATCTATCTATCTATTGTGTTATATAGCTATATACTATTTTATTCACTTATTTAAACATTGTGATTTTTTAAAAAAAATATATTTTAATTCTTCTAGGAGATGTATGATAATTAAAATATCTTAGAAATCTAGCTTTCAATGGCAATGCCTTTGGGTGCAATACAGATCTTGTGTTCTTTTTATTATTATCTTTTCCTTCTCTTCTTCCAGATTTTCCTCCATTAGTCTTTTTGTATTCCATATATAGTAATAACTCTTTCATGACTTTGAGGATATGCCACAATAGAATATTTTTCTAATCCTCTGAATTTTTAATTTCACTGAAAGCTCTTAATTCTGACATGAATTAGCAATTTCTTCTTTTATAGATTTTGTAGATTTTGTATAATTTCTGTTTTGAACCATTCTGTAATTGTTTTATCTTGTTCCATGCTATCTTTGGATTCCAGATGATGCTATGTTTTATCATGGATTTATTTACTTTCCTTTGTTTTATGCATTTGTTGAAAGGGCTTTGTAATCTCTTTGAGGATTTGGCTCTCATGCATCATTCTATTTTTAGGATATTCTATATTAATTTTTTCTAGCATGCTGAGTTTTTAAAAGGAGCTTTCCTCTTGATATGTTTGGTAATTCAGACCTCTCTTTATCGCTCTGTAACTAATTTTCTAATTCATCTCCCCTTTGCTGTAAGTACATTCCCAGGTATGAATTAGAAGTGTTCCTCAATCTCTTCTATTATTGGAGGACTGAATTTTCACTGTCCTTGTGTCTTGTCCTAAGTATCTTCTGGACCATAGAACTCATTCCATTCCTTTTTCCTTTCAGTTTTGTTTAGCCATAAACACTGGCCACCTGCTAGAATTCCTTCCTTAGCTCTTCCCCTTTCCTGCTATGGATGGAATAAATCAGATTTTTTTTTTATAAGAAGCGTGGGAAGAGTGTTTCCTGGTAGAATCTATAAAGTTTTGGGGATCCCTGAGCTAGAAGTTACCCTAAGTAGAAGATAGTGTGTTTTCCCTCTTCACATAACTAAACAGAATCTGTCCTCTACATTTTTTTTTGGATTGAAAGTGTGAGAAAGCAGGAAAGGAGTTCTGCTGTCAATGTTTCTATATCAGGAGGGAATCCCAAGATGTTCCCAAGGACAAGCTTTCAGGCGCATTCTACATACCTTCCAGGGAGCATGGATGCTAAATGCTTGTGGAGGTGGGGGTACCAGATAGCTGTTTAGAGATTAGTATTCTTTAGTGCTACTTCATTAGGATTTTTAACCTGTCTGAATTATCTCCTTTTGTCCTGTCTATTCAGCTGCAATTACTCTATTTCTAATGCAAAATTGCTCTTTTGGAGATTATTTGAGAGTTAGTAGGGACTGGGGACAGTATGTTGTAGGCCACTTTCTTGGTTCTGCAATACCATTTTTGAAGCTTAGACTTTAAAGGGGTATCCAGACTCTTATAGGAGAAAATTATTGGACTTAGTTTCAGGAAACAAAGCTTAGCTTTGCCATTAGTTTATATGATATTTAGGCAACTCATTTAACCTTACAGACTTCCAATTTCTTCATCTGTAAAACAAAAAGATTTAACTCAAATTTAAGTATTATCCATCCTAACATTCCATGTCCTAAAATTTCTTTTAATTTTGACATTTTTTTCACCACAATCCCTTTCAGTTATTACTATCTATGTTTCCATGTTACAAGGATGTTTCACCAAATGTGAAAATCATTTTGTCTCAAAACTTGGCTATTGAGGTCAAAGGCCAGAGGGACCAATAGAGAAGGAAAATAAAGCTGAGACAATACACATTTCAATATCTACTCCCTGCTGGGTAGGTCTTTGGAAAGCCCCTTTGTACTGAAATTGGGGTTCAGTCAGATTTTGAGTGGTCCTGTCTAGTACATTCTTGCTTGTAAAGATGTAGGGAGGTTAGTAAAGGCTTTTTACATTACCTTGTCCTCCATAGCCTTTTATTTCAAATTAATTTTGTGAGACAGGTAGAAGATTCTGCCTTAGCTCTGTCCTTGAGAAAAGCAGTGCTTCTCTTGATTGAAGAAATATTTTTATAGCCTAAATGTGCAGGTTAAAGTAATTTTTTGACAGGTAAAATACTTGACTGTTGCCCACAGTGAATCCTTTTTTCTCTCTTCTCTTCTTTTTTCTGTCCTTTTAATATCTGTCTCTTTATTGCACATAACTGCCATATTTGTTCATTACTGGCTTTCATATACTTTCTGGCATCTTTAACACTATTCCCCAGCGCTATTTTTTCCCTTATTTTTCTTAAGTTAGAGTTGTAAGCCAGGTGAGAATGTGATTTTTGCCTGCAAGGTGATACCAACTGCATGCCAACTGTGCTGCTGGGCACATGTGTCATATTCAGTCTTACTATAGGGTGACAGGTGCCAATGATTAGGCAAACAGTTGGACCAGGGACAAGAGCATGTCTGCAACAGGATCCAAGTGACTATAACCACAGAATCTCATCTTTGATTACAGATTCTCAGAATTAAAAGAGAACTCAAAGGCCCCCTAGGGTAGCCGGGACATGAAAAGGAATCTTATCTCCCCTTTGATAACCCAGACAAGTGGTCATCTAGGTTCTATCTGAAAAGAGACCACTGAAGGAGATCACCTACTCGTGAGGCACAACAATGCACTGTTAAACAGTTTCAGTGGTTTGGCATTTGCAATTTACATTAAGCCCAATCACAGACTATGATATACATCTGTATGGTCAATCCATAAGGCTTTTTCACCTACACATAATCTTGACATTGCAGTTAGACAAGGAACTGGATTGAATAGAAAGAAGGAAGCATGCTGGATTGCATATGGGAAACAAGAAGGTGCTTTAAATGACCCCAAATTTCCTATTGCAGTGAAGGCTCCTTTTATAACATGTAAGTGCTAATATTGATCCTCTATGACCACAAATCACTGAATCTTATAGAGATTAAGAATTAAAGGAGAATTAATGTTCCTAGTCATCCAAAGGGCCAAAAATAGGATAGGCCAAGGACACACATGAGAAGGTAGAAATGCATTACCAACAAAGGATTACATAATAGAAGTGCTATAGCAGAAAAGGGTGCTATCAAAAGAATGTGTAACTGAAAGGAAAAAAAAAGTAGTTGGTCTATATTTATAAGAATAACTAGGGTGTGGCATTGTTGGCTACTCAATTTAAAGAAGTTGAGAGAAGTCCTTCAGCACATTAGGTAAACTTTCTGTGGACAGTTTATGGAAGAACATGAACAAGAGATTCATTGGAGAAGAAAGCATAAATGCTTTTGAATCTGTGCTATGGGAGAGAATTCAGATGTTAATCATTTCATAGATCCATTGGAAAACTGATTTTTTTTAGCATTTTAATAATTTATTTTGCTTTATCAACAATCACTTCCATATGCTTTTGAGTTTAAAATTTTTCTCCCCCTTCTTCCCCACCACCCTCCCCAAGATGGCACACAATCTGATATAGGCTATACATTTACATTTCTATTAAACGTATTTTCACATTAGTGAAGTTGTAAGTAAAAATTAAAACCAATAGGAGGAACCATCAGAAAGAGGAATTAAAACTCAACAGAAGAGAAAAAAAATAGCAATTGAACTTTCACAGTTATGATTTCTATCTATGTCTTTTTCTCCATCCTTTTCCTCCCTGTTTATGCTTTTCTTTCTCCTTTCTCCTTTCCCCAACTCAATAGTGTTTTGCTTTTGACCATCACCTCCTTCAGTCTCTCCTCCCTTTTATTATCCCTTTCCCTTTTCTTCCCCTTTGCCCTTACTGCTTCTTCCCTCTCTTCTATCTCCCCTCCCTTTTTTTCCCCTTTCCCCTCCTACTGCCTATAAGGCAAGTTGGATTTCTATACCTAACTGATTATGTTATTCCCTTCTTGAGCCAAATCGGATGAGAGTAAGGTTCAAACAATGCTCACCCTCCTCCCTTCTTTCCCTCTGCTGTAATAGGATTTTCTGTCTTTTCCTGTAAAGTAATTTGCCCTTGTCTGCCTCCTCCTTTCTCAGTACATTTTCTAAGATCAGACTAATCCAATTACTTGGATCCATTTAACCCACTTGATTAGATTTTTTTTTATCATTACATCAAAGTCAACTAATATCTACCCCCTTTTTGTATACTCCTTTAACATAGTGTAATAACAATGCAGTTCTCAAGACTTGCAAGTGTCATCTTCCCTTGTAGGGGTGTAAACAGTCCACACTTCTTAAAAATATTTTGTATCTTTTTTTCTCATTTACCTTTTTATATCTTTCATGAATCTTGTACTTGAAGATCAAATTTCTTGCTGAGTTCTGGACTTTTTATCAGGAAGTTTTGGAAGTCCCCTATTTTGTTGAATATCCATCTTCTCCCTTGAAAAATCATGCTCATTTTTGCAGTGTAGTTGATCCTTGGCTGCAATTCAAGCTCTTTTGCTTTATGTAATATCATGTTCCATGCCCTATGGTCTTTTAATGTAGAAGCTACAAGGTCCTGCGCAATCCTGACTGTGGTTCCATGATATTTAAATTGTTTCTTTCTGGCTGCTCGTAGCACCCTCTCTCTTTCATCTGGTAATTTTGGAATTTTGCTATTATATTCCTTGGTGTTGTCAATTTGGAATCTCTTTCAGGTGATGAGAAGTGTATTCTTTCTATGGTTTTTTTTTTTTTTTTACCTTCTGGTTCTAAGACTTCCAGGCAGTTTTCCTTTATGATTTCCTGAAAGATACTATCCAGGCTTTTTTTTTTTCATCATGATTTTCAGGTAGGCCAATGATTTTAAATTGTCTCTCATGGATCGATTTTCCAGGTTGGTTGTTTTACCTATGAGGTATTTTGTTTTCATCTATGTTTTCATTTTTTTTGTTTCTGTTTGACTGATTCTTGCTCTCTCATAGAGTCATTAGTTTCCATTTGTCCAATTCTAGTTTTTAACAGATTATTTTCTTCTGTTAGTTTTTGTATTTCCTTCTTCAATTGGTCAATTGTATTTTTAAAGGATTTGTTTTCTTCAGTGTACTCTTTTTCCAGTTTCCCAATTGTGTTTTTTAAGGACTTGTTTTCTTCAGTGTACTTTTTTTCCAATTGGCCAACCTGTGTTTTTTAAGGATTCTTTCTGCCTCTCTCATTAGACTTTTAAAATCCTTCTTGAGCTCTTCCAAGAAGACTTTTTGGGCTTCAGACCAGTTCATACTCCCTTCTGATGTTGCAAATGTGGGTTTGTTGACAATGTTGTCCTTTTCAGAATTTCTATCTTGATCTTCACTGTTCTCATAATATGAATCCATGGTACATTTCTTTTTACTCATGGTGTTTCTTTATTCCCTGGCCTTTAAAGAGATTGAGCTCTCCTGCTGAGGAACAGAGGGCACTGACCCAAGCTTCTTGTGTTGGGAGCCTAGGCCTTGTTCACTGGCCTTGTGTGCTGGGGCCTCTTATGTTGGCAATTGGAGGCTGTAGGGTTTTGGCAGCTTACCTCATGTTGGGCTGAAATCAGCAAGGCTGGAACTTTCAGGCAATTCAAAGGTTGCCTGCTTTTTCTTTCCTTTAGCTTTCTTCAGCTCCTTTTAGATGGGTGTTGCAGAGTGTTTATCTGCCTGGGGCCCCTTGCAATGCTGCCTCCCTCATTTCTGCTAATGCACTGAGAGATTCCTTTGTGGCTGGTGGTTTTCTGAGCTGGTTTCCACCGGTTTCCTCCACCCTCTCTGAGGCACCTGGAGGTCCAGGTGCTGGTGTTTGCCTGCTCTACCACCTGGGCTTCAGTATCTCCTCCTGGGTGACAGTTGGAAGCTGTAGGGTTCTGACAGGTTACCTGGTGTTGGGTTGGAATAATCAAGTCTGGGACTTTAGGAAGACTCTAGGTTGCTTTCTTCAGCTCCTTTCAGATGAATGCTGCAGGGTGCTTATCCACCTGGGGCCCTTTGTAGTACTGCTTCCCTTATTTTTGCTGAGGCACTGGGAGCCCTGGTTGCTGGGCTCCTGCACTGCTCTTCCCGGTCTTTCTTCTAGTTCAGCTGTTCCAGGGCTTTTTTATTTTTCTTGGGTGATATTTTTGGTGTTTTCAGAGGTTGATAGTTGAGGGTGAGAGCAACTACCTTTTTACTCCATCATCTTCACTAGCATTTTAATAAAAGGTCAGTGGCAATCTTTGCCAAAGACCAGAAAACTGAATTATTGAAACTAAATATGGTTTCTTGGAACAACTATTATACTCACCACTCCTAGGTCTTCCCTGAATAGTCAAGGGGAATAGGAGGAGACGGAAGGAGAGAGATATGTTTGCAGGAATGGTGATTCAGACTATATCAATATTGGATCAGGAAGCAAGATGTTTTCTTATATAAAAGTAAGTTAGTTCATAGGAATATAGATTTAGAGCTAAAAGGGAACTTAGCCTGTATCTAGTCTAATTCCTTATTCTACACGTGAGAAACTGAGGCTCAGGAAAACTAAGTGAGTGCTAAAAAGTTCCTTGGTAACACAGGTCTCATGGTGACAGAACTGAAACATCTATCCAGTTCCTCTAATTCTGAATTCTGTGTTCTGTTTGCATGTATCTGAAGTGCTCATTAAGATCCCTTCCAGTATGGGTATACCATGATTCTGTGCTTTTATAGAGGCCGTATCAGGGTATCTGATATACCTGTTATCCAACTCTCACCTATGACTTTAAGAAGCTGTAGTGTGTGCAGTAGCCATACTCAGTAAAAAAAAATAAATAATCTCAGCCGACAAGCTAAATCATGTTGATTGCAACCTACATGTCTCAAACCAGTTGGTGAGTTAGGGGAGTGTTTACCCAAGTATATGGAGACTTCTGCCAGAAGAAAGGGCAGATGAGAATAGTTTATTCCAATGGCTATCAAGGTGGCTGAAGCAGGTACCGTGGAGCAGTTAGGACTTAGTCAGAAATTAATGATGCCAAAGTCATCCAATGCCTCTCACGCAATTACCAGTAGTTTTGACTTTTGTCTGCCCCTGGGTTTAGATGACTGGAAGAGAGAGTGAGGCTGATGATTTTGTGCAACTCTGCCTCACTTCAATGCAATTCATGCAGAAGTCAAGATGTCACCCACGATGTCATTGGTCTTCTTCAAAAACAGAGGATGAACAACAGTAACAGGGACAACAAGAATCAGAAGATCTGTATTTTGTGTTACTCATTCCATCCCCCAATTCTTTGGTATCTTATGGCAGCTGCCTGAATTCTCCACTCCCACCTCATTTTGATGAGTCAGTACTTTTCAAGGAAAGGTCCACCATGCCCCTTCTGACTCAAGTTCCCCTAAGTTCAGGAATTCAGAAATTGGTAATTCTTGATATCAAAACTTGCTCTCATCACTGGAAGGTGTGGGATTTTACTAGCCAACATGATCTCATTTTGACAAATAAAATTATCTCCTTTCTCAGAGTATATCTTTGTCATTGAATCATATATTCTCAGATCCAGAAAGTCCTCAGAGGTCCTTTATTTCCCAGGACCATATGCTTCCTTATTTGAGTCAAAATTCCCATAATAGAGCCTCCTGATATTACTACTGGAATTGTTGTGCTTTTACATCACCAGTTATGTCCATTTTCCTCTTGATCTGTTGCTCCTGATGAAATTGATTCTTCTTCTAATGTTATGTAAACTCATGTATGATATCATTCTTTGCCTGAAATCTCTGTCTCACCCCACAGGGACTCTAAAATTTAAATTTAATTATGCTGCTTCCCCACCCATGCTATGGTATAACTAGTCAGAATAATCTCTGTTTTCATAAAGAAAACTGCCAGAATCTTAACCACTTTCTCATTCGAAAGCCCAACAACACATATGTCATAGTGGGGTATAATGGAAACAGTGCTGGACTTGGAGTTTAAAGAATAGTGCTAGAAAGCATGCTCGCATATTTATTGGGTATGTGACCGAGGATATCCCTTCTACTAGCAGACTTAGTTTGTTCATCTATAAAATGTGGGCAATAAATAACATATGCATTCCCTAACTTAAAATAAATAACAGCTAATGTTTAGATAGCATTTATCATTTGCCAGACATTTTTTGTGTATCATCTCATGTAATCTCAATAACTCTGTGAGGTAGGTGCTTTTATTATCCTTATTTTACAAATGAACAAACTGAGGCTGAAAGAGGTTAGGTAGCATATTCAAGGCCCCATAGCAAGTAGGTATCTAACTAAGGCACTAACTGAAGTCAGGTCTTCCCAATTCTACATCCATTACCTTATATCTGTTATGTCATCTAGCTGCCCATCTATCTTATAAGATTTCTGGAAGAAAAACAAAAGCATTTTTATAAGCATTATGTAAATGTTAATTGTCATTATCACTATTGATGAAGTAGGAGCCAAATACTTCACTCCCTATTATACAGCTGAGGAAAATGAGGAACAGAGAGACTGTAGAATCTAGAACTGTAACAAAACTTAGAGACAATTTATTCCATCTCACTCTCTCTCTCTCTCTCTCTCTCTCTCTCTCTCTCTCTCTCTCTCTCTCTCTCTCTCTTTTTTACAGATGAGAAAACTGAAGAATGAAGAGGTTAAGAGAAAGTATCTTGGCATATGGAGTGTTGGAAATCTGAGAGCCTCTGAAGCCAGATCCATACTTCCACTCTTCTCAGTATTCCAAATACTTGAGGCTGTATTCCTGGGGCAACAACTGTAATACAAATAATGCTAGATGTTGACTCAGCAAACCTGTGTTTGGGTCTTTGTTCTGTAAACTGCTTAGAGCATGACTTTGGACAAGTCACTTCCTCCTTTTTAATACTCAGTTTCCTTATTTGTAAAATGGGAATGATAATCCCTGCCCTGTCTACCTTACTTGGTGATTATGAAGGGAATGCTGTAAAGTAGATCCTACTGTTTCCCTGGGCTACATGTAAGGAAGAGGAATGCACCCTTGAACACACACAAGAAGGAACACACTTGCTTCTGTTGGGTCAATTCAATTGGGCAGGGTAGAGAAATGCTTTGAAAAATGAAGTTCTCTGTCATTAACTTTCATTCAAACATCGCATAAGGGAACTTTTGCATCAGATGCTGTGATAGGACCTTGAGGGGGAATGCCTGGGATGGAAGAGTCAGGTACTCTTACAAGATTGAGCAGATGGCTCCTCCACAGAGATCTAAATAAAGCTGTGATGGTGTCAGCCCTGTAAACAAAGCACATCTGAACCTTACTCTTATAAATAAAATGTGTTCCTGAAGAGCTGTGCTTAGATTAAGCCCCATTCCCCACCTCCACCTCCAAACCCCAAATTACATGATCAGTAGAAACAACCCTGGACAATAAATAAGACCTAGGCCTTTCTCACTGGCTGCATGGCTATGGGGAAGCCATATAATGTCTCTGAGCCACACTTTCCTTATCTGAAAAGTAGGGGTAATAATGCTTGTGCTACCACCTTTAGAGTAGTATTAAGAAAATCAAATTAAAAAGAAAATTATCTATAAGTGGTTGTAAACAATGAAGTGCCACATATATACAAGTTATCTTCTTCCTTCTCCATAATCTATTTTTATTCCTCTTTAACCTTCAATGGAAAATGGCATCTATTATCCTGGGGTAGACCTAGATTGCAACAATCTCTTCCTAACTGGCCTTTCCCCCTTATTCCCTCTAATCCATTTTCTTAAAACACTGTCAATCTCTAACATAGTTGAAGGAGACCTTGACAATGGAACGGGAAACTGTTTCTGACTTACACTGACTTAATTGTTGAATATATGTTGTCAAATCGCATCTGCTCAGCACCCCAGTTCCTTTATCTATAAAATGAAGTGGTTGGATTAGGTTCTTAATCTGTGCCTAATGAATTGCATGTTTTTGTAATATTTCTATAATTTTGTAAATGTTGTTTTTATATTTTCACAATTGAATTTCAATATAAATGGTTTCCTTTGTAATCATATGGATTTTGTTTTATGCATTTAAAATAATTATATTGAGAAGAGATCCAAAGACTTCACTAGACTACCAAAGGTGTCCAAGGCATGAAATGGTTACAAACTCCTAGATTAGAGTATCTCAAAGCTCCCAGAGAAGTCATATATGCTATGAAGCCATTAAATGATGGCTTTAAATTTTGTAGAGATGATAAAGGTAATTGGTTCCAATCTGTGATTTTAGGTGAACAAGAAACTGAAGCCCAGATATGAGGCAACTTTTTTCATGGGAAGCCTCAGAGGCTGGATTAGAACTCAGGTCCCTTGACTTCCGGTCTACTGCTATTTCTACTGTACCCAACTTCTGCTTTTAATATTTAATTTTCTAAATTCTTTTCCAACTCAATAATGTATATGCTTTGCTATATATTGAAATCTAAGGACCCTTCTAGCTCTAATATTGTAGGATTCCATTTGGAGCCAGGGAGTAGATCTGTACCCATACTCCTTAGGAAGCCTAGTCATACAAGGAAAGCCCTGTAACCTTCATGAATCTCTTCTCTCTTGTCCCTGGAGCAGGGCATGCACCTAATGAAAAACCACTTTGGAGATTCCACTGAAATAACATTTTGATCTGGCAAGTCACACTGGTGAGTGCAGTAAGAGGCCGATAGGTTTAGAAAGGAGCTCACAATGGAGCAATTAAGCAAGAAACATGATGATTAGAACATTTTCACATGAGAAGAGAAGCAGGATGATGGGGCAAGAAGGAATTTTAGTATGATTCTGAATGATGGGAACCTTTGATTCACAATGAAATGGTCCAAAGAAGGGGGAGGCAGAAATGTAAGCTGCTTCAGGGATGTGTTCAAGATAGGTGATAACTACAAACCATCAGGGGACTGGGACCTAGAAACCCATTTCATTGCTTCTAGTTCACATACATATATACACACAAAAATTTGCTATTATGACACAGGTTTGGAAAGAACCACAGAAATTATCTAATCTAATCCTTTGTATGGAATAAGAATGAACAGATTTAACAAAGTTGAGAGCCTTGCTTAAAATCATTCAGGTAAGAACTAGCAGAGCTGAATTTCAAACCCAGGTCTTCTGACTTCAAATCCATTCCTCCTCTACTACACCTACTGGCTCAGGTAATTCAATGCTCATTTCCACTAGCCCACTACACCTTCAATAGCTTTGAATTTTCTGTAGAAAATCATCAAAACTTTTTGCTCTGTCATTTAAAACTTTGGCCTCAGTCTACACAATCTTTACTTCCATGGCTCAGCTACACAAGGCTTACTTCCAGATTAATTGTCTCCATGTTGGTCCCTGCTCAAGCCATGAGTGATACTCAATTTGAATTCATCAATTAGTTTTCCATGACTCAAGAGTCTTGGGCAGGGGTGGGGAAACAGCAGCCTTGAGGCCACATGTGGGCTATAGGTCCTCAATTATGGCCCTTTGAATGAATCCAACTGAAGTTTTGATTTACTCAAGGGGCTGCACTTGATGACCTAGAAGGCCACAGGTTTCCCACCCCAGTACTCATAGGATATTGATATTAAAGAGATAAGGCTTTGTTTTGGCGAGAAATTTGGGGTATTTAAAGAAGCTGAGCAATTTCTAATAGGCAATCTAGCCTACCCTCTTCCTCCTGTTCAAATCTAGTGCCAATTTATTGCCTATTTTCAATGTCTCTCCATCATATAAACTGATGGATAAGTTGTACAGCTTGTCCATTGAACTGAAAGTTATGATCTGTACAATATTCATTATTCATCCATTCATTTTTTCCTGTGCACATTGCTAAGTTAAACACTTTTGAGTGGCTATAGATCTTGTCCAGGATGCTCTAGAACATTTGGGGGCTTGAAGTAACATTCATATCATCATTCTCAATTAGGAAGATCTATTGGATCTCCTCACATGTAGGGTTTTTTTTTTTCAGCTTGGACTCTAAACTGTATCTCTTCTATGACAATAAATGATAATTTTTGCAAATATACACTTCTCTATTTGATGCTCACTTGATATAATATTTAGAAACTTGTCAAACAATATTATTTCTGTGGTTATTTCTTCCATAGAATATTGGATAATTTTGATGTATAAATGGGGAGGCACCTTGTAAGAGAACTTTTAAGGTAGCACTTTGCTCTACTGAATCAATAATAGTCAATAAAAATGAACAGAGTTAAGTCTTATATTCCCCAGAACTTCTAGTCAATTGTGTAATTATAAAGATGTGGTTTCATTAAAATTTTATATAGTTAGGAAAGTAGGCATATAAATCATATTTTCCTTTGTGTATTAATAAGATCTAAGAATTCTTTCCATACCATTATTATCTTCTCCTACTGAACAGTCTGTGATTCAATCTCTCTATATCTTTACAATTTTGATTCTCTAGTAAACATCTCCTCTATGTACACTTGGTCTAATCCAGCTATTTTCTCCTCTTTGTTCTCTTTAGTGTCATTTCTACTTCTGGTATAAAGACATCTTGAACTGTAATGTTAGTGGCCAAGTATGGTCACTCCATTTTCTTTTATGTTGAATAAGTTTACTATTTAAAAAAAAAGGCTTGGAAGTCATTTTCATCTTTCATCTGTTTTTTTTTTCCTCCTTCTAGCTTTATCCTTAAATACCATTGGGATAACTTTGTTTAGTTGAAGATCTTACCAAGTGCTTTTTAAATTGGTTTTACCCTCATGCCCCATCACTTCAATTTTATGAGATAAGTCTGGTTCCATCATTCTTCTCTATAAGACTTTACAAATGAGTTTATATTTTAAAACATCATTATTCTAGATTGCCATCTTTCTCTATTTGGCAAGAAACTTAAATATTTCCTTGACAAAGTTCTTTTTAGAATCATTGGTGTCCTTATATTGCAATTGATTTAAATTGGCTAGACTTCCATATAAATTATTATAATTGAGGCCTATGTCATTTCTTCCATATAGACCCCACTTATCATTGTCAATAACTTATTTAAGTAGGTGAGGCTGAAGGTGGTTTTTATTGTACTCTATTCTTTTTCTGCATTTTAATTCCTTCTTTATCTTTGTATCAACTTTGAGCTTTGATCTAAGAATTTAATGATCTGCTTCAGGAATGACTCCCACACCATTAAAAACTTGTTTCCTGTCTATTAAAATATAATCAATTTAATTTATTTTTCTGATGTTATTTGGTATTGACCATGTCAAACACCTTAAAATTCATTTTTGAAGACAATATTCCTGATGTATAAGTATGAGGATTCTGGGTAGTGTACAGAACTTTCTCTTCTTATTCACAATCTCCTTATTCCTCTTTCAACAGTCATTTATTCCAATCTTTTCATTGAAACCACCAAGCACAATATATAGTTTATTTAATTTGAATCTTTTAATTTTAAAGGTCTTAGTGAATTCTTCTTTAATTTCTTTGCCTCTCCATCTTCTGCAACAGAAGTTGGTGCATAAGTTATAATGATTTTCGTAGTGGTCTATTTCAAAAATACTTATCATAAGTATTGCAATAAGAGATGAGAAAATGTCCCACAAAATGATGTCTTATGTGCTTTAGATACATAATAATGGCAACTCTGTCATTTCCTTTGTTTGCCTCTCTGAGAAGAAACTGTGAACCATCTTTCCATTTATCTGCAACTTCATTTTGTTGTCTGGCTAGAAGAATAGCCACAGTAATAACTCATATTTCTGTAGCACTTTAAAATTGACAAAGCTCTTCTTTTTCAAAACTCTGCATTGAAATTTTCAGAGCATGTTGCTCCCTTTTTAGAGACAGGAAACATAGCTTCATATAGTTGAAAAGATATGTCCAGGGTCATGAGACTAATGTTGTTGGAAACAGGATTAAATGTAGGTCTCCAGTCACTCCAAGACCAATGTTCTTTTTGTCTATACTACACCATTCTATCTCTCATATGTGAAGTCCCTGGGGCTTAAGAAAAGTGGCTAGCATGAAAAGAATATTAGCCAATGAATGGTGGTGAATTCCAGTATCAGACAATTAACTATTTCTTCTCTGAGCCTGTTTTCTTCATTTGCAAAATGGGGCTTATACTTACATTGCTTGGCTAGTATGACAGAAAAGGAAAATTATAAATGTTGAAGGAGATGTGGGAAAATTGAGACTACTACTGGTCTCAATTGCACTACTGGTAGAGTTGTAAACTGATCCAATCATTCTGGAAGAACAATTTGAAAGTACGTCCAAAAGGCTAGAAAACTTTGCATACCCTTCGACCCAGAAACACCACTACTAGATCTGTACCCTAAATAGATTTTTTATACATGGGGAAAGGACCCACATGATCAAAAATATTTATAGCAACTCTTTTTGTGGTGGCAAAGAATTGGAAATTGAGGGAATATCCATCAATTGTGGAATAGCTGAGCAAGTTGTGTTATATGATTATGATGAAAAAAGATTGTTCTTTTTGTTTTGTTTTTAGGCAATTGGGGTTAAGTGACTTGCTCAGAGTCACACAGCTAGTAAATGTCAAGTGTTTGGTCTGAGGCTGGATTTGAACTCGGGTCCTCCTGACTTCAGGACTGGTGCTCCATCTACTTTGCCACCTAGCTGCCCCAATACTATTGTTCTATAGGAAAATATGAGCAGCATGACCAATCCTGGGGAACAGAGTCAAGATGGCAGAGTCAAGGCAGGGACTTGCCTGAGCTCTCCTGAAAACCTCTCAAAATGCCTTTAAAAATTGTTCTAAGCAAATTCTAACTCAGCAGAACTCACAAAAAAGACAGAATGAAAGAAATTTCCAGTCCAAGACATCTTGGAAGGTTGACAGGAAAGGTCTGTTTCATCAGGGTGAGAGAAGAACATAGTCTAGCAAAGGCTGAGACAGAACAGCCTGGGCCCCAACAAACCCAGGGAAGGCCTCAGGGCGATGGAATCACTCACAGCAGTGGCTGTTTCCAGACTTCTCAACCCACAGATGCCAAAGACAACTTAGAACATCAGCAAGAAGGGTCTTGGGTGAGGGTAGAACACAATCCAGTGCAGGCCGTGCCAGCACAGCTCCAACCCCAGCAAACCAGCAGCAAGCCTTGGGAGTGACTGAATCAGCAGTGGCAGTGGAAATAACTGCTTACAGAGTTTTCAGCCCATAGATGGTAAGGGGGTCAAAAAACTAGTCAAAAGTAGAGCATGGGGCCTTTTTGTTAACACTGAGGCAGGACTTTCTTGTTTTGCAGCCACAGCAGAGGAGGAACCCTTTTCACATTTCCGGATCAGAAGAGAGTGCTCATGATCACTCATAGACCAGAGCACAGGCCAGGAGAGTAGTACTTCTCTCCTTAGGTCATAGCACCATGGAAGAAGTGAAAATTTACAGGTCACTGGAAGTATCTCTGAAAATAGTTTCACAAAACCCCTAAAGATTGAGATAGTGCACCCTCCATTCCAGAAGCAAAGCTCTACTTTAGAAGGTACTGTCCCAAGCTTCAAGGGTTTTGTGCAGCTGTTTTCAGAGATACTTCTAGGGACCTGTAAATTTTCAAATTTTCAGTTCTTCCAAGGTGCTATGATCAAAGGTGAGGTATTTACGCCTTTCCTGGCCTGTGCTCTTCTCTATGAGTGACCACAAGCACTCTTTTCTGTCTTGGAACTGTGAAGATTTTCTCTTTACCACCATTACAAGCTCCACCACTCCAGCACTCCTCCTCACCCCAGGACCACCACCCAGTACTGTGAACCAGATCCAAGCACCAGCAAAGCAAGAGATTCCTGCACTAGCATAGAGACCCCTGAAATCCCCTTCTGATCCGGCACTCAATTCCCCCTCAGTCTGTGGGCTGGAAGCTCAGGAGGCAGCCGCCGCCTACAGCCGAGCTTGGGGGACGGGCTGGAATGCTACTGTGCTTCTCTCTCACCACGGAGAAACAGACTTTTTCCAGACTTTCCAAGTTTCTTTGGTGTTCATGGGTTGAGAAGTCTGGAAACTGCCACAGCTGCCTGTGATTCAGTCCTCTGAGGCCTGCTACAGGTTCACTGTGGCCTGTGCGCCCACGCCAAACTGTGTTCCTCTCCCAACCCAGTGCGATAGACCTTTCAGATCAACCATCCAGGTTGTCTTTGGCTGGAAATTTGTTTCACTGTCTTTTTGTGGGTTCTGCTGCTTTAGAATTTGTCTAGAGTTATTTTTTAATAGGTAAATGGAGGGGTTTGGGGGAGAGCTCAAGCAAGTTACTGCTTTCACTCTGCCACCTTGTCTCCTCCCCCTCAATATCTAACAATTGTTTTTACATGTACTTGGGGAGAAATAAAATACTAAATAAAAGCTTTAAAAAACATAGAAAATCTTGGAAATGCTTACAGGAAATGATGCAAAGTCAAGTGAACAGTAGCAGAACATTGTACATAGTAGCAGCAATATTATAAATGATCAACTATGGTGGTGTAGTATATAGAGCACTGGCCCTGAAGTTAGGAGGACCTGAGTTCAAGTCAGACTCAAGATACTTGAGACTTGCTATCTATGTGATCCTGGGCAAGTTGCCTTGGCAAAACAAACAAACAAACAAAAAAACCCTTAAATAAATAAAGAAAAGCTATCCATCTTTCTTGAATTCTCTCTGTCTCTGTCTCTCATCTTTGTTCTCTTTTGCAACATGACTAGTATGAAAATATGTTTTGCTTTACTGCACATGTATAACCTATATATATATAAATATATATTTTGCCTTCTTAATGAGGAAGACAAGAAGAGAATTAGGGGGAGAATTTGGAATTCAAAATTTAAACAAAAAACAAATGTTAAACATTTTTACATGTAATTGAAAATAATAAAATATTTAAAGTGGTAAAGTAAATAAACTATTTGTCTCATAGGTTAGGAAGTCGTAAAAGATCGAGATACAGCATGATATAATAGAAAGGATGCTTAACCTAGAGATAGGAAAACTTGGTTTCAAATCCTGACTGGATTTTATTAGTTTCATAATCATAGGCAAGTTACTTAACTTGAGTCTCTTTCTTCAGTTCCAAAATGGGAGCAATTCTTCAGGCATTTACTAGTTATGTGACATTCTATAATATATGCATTACTTACCTTTTAGGATTGTTAAGCAGATAAAATGAGATAATGTTCATAACTTTATTTGTTTAGTATGAGATGTAAACTCCTTTTTGTGGTACTTAAATTGCTTCACAATCTGGCTCTTACCTTCCCCTTCTTCTTCTACTCTTCTCTACCTCAAGGCACTCTAAGATCCATCTACCATGGCCCTCACACTAGACACTTGTTTTGGGAATTTTACTTTCTTTTCATTCTTCTTACAACTTTTTGTTACTATAAATTTCACTTGACCAAAACTTGCCCCATTTAATATGAAAATTTACTTAGGGCCTTAAATATTCCTTAGATAAGAAGCCTGAAGAAGGCTCTCAACTCTTCCTGACTCTTTGGTTAACACTACAAAATTTCTTCCTCAATCAGCTTATTTGTAAATCTTCTAAATGTAGTTTAATCTGACTTTGCTTACCAATGGAGTTTGTTTGAGGAAGATTGTTTCCTTGGAAGTGTATTACTATGTTTAACTAAGTTTATTCAACTTGTATGACACTGATGGAAGCATTGGAATTGTGGATCTATCTCTTTAACTTTTATGGACTAAGAGGAATATGCAAGATTGAAATACATAAAATAATTGCTCATCACTTTGATGTAATTTTGTTTATAAGAAGCCAAATTAGTGTTCTATTGATGGTTTGGCTATTCTATGAGTCCTGAACCTATGCATGAGCATAATAATACAATTCATATTTTTACCTCAATAATTTTTGCATTGTGGAAAATACATATTTACAATACTTACCTACCTTAGGAACTCAGAGAGAAGATATGTCTCCCACTGCTTATCTCTCATCTTTGTACCTTTGCCCTGGCTGTGCCTCACATCTGGATTTATGCTTCCTCACCTCTACCTCACTGAATCTCTGGCTTCTTTTGTGACTCGGCTCAAATCTCTTCTTCTGCAGATCTTTTCCAGCCCATCTAGCTAGTAGAGCCTTTCATCTACTCAGTAACATATCTTGTATGCATCTTTTTCTTTTACATGTTGAAATTCTCATTAACATGTCTGCTCCTTGAAGGTAGGGATTAATTGTTGCCTTTCCTTGTGCTGGAACACTTAGACCAATGTCTGACATACAATAAGCATTTAATGAATGCTTATGGATTGATTGAAAGTCTTATGTAAATATCACCTCTTATCAGGATCCTGTTTCCCCACAGCCTCCCATTCTGTTGCTCCTCCTAAGCAACACATAATACGATCAAACTTTCCCCTTCCCTGCCTTTTCATTTGGAGTGCTTTTGGAGGCAGGGATGGGAGGGAGACTCTACATCTTCTCTCCACAATGGCCCTGCCCACTATTCCACTTAATGAGCAAGTCTCCTTTGTCTGACCTTAACAGCAGGCTCTTCAGAGACAATTGGAGGGGTGGATTTAACAAGCCTGAGCAGTTCTGATATTTATAGACTTCTAAGGAACTCCACTGATATTCCTCTTGTCCCCTCCTCCATATAGCTTTACTACTTCCCCATCCTGGCAAGCTAATAAGAGAGGGAAATAATTGATTATATGGTATTAAATATCATTTTTTGTTTGTTTTTCAAACCTATGAAAAAATCAAATGAGTTCAAAAGCTCTGGGAACTCAGCCCCCCTTGAACATAACCAAGCTTCCCTTTGGACTTGGTAGGTCTATGTTCTATCTTCAACCTA
Source organism: Phascolarctos cinereus (assembly GCF_003287225.1). Lineage (NCBI taxonomy): Eukaryota > Metazoa > Chordata > Mammalia > Diprotodontia > Phascolarctidae > Phascolarctos > Phascolarctos cinereus. The sequence goes on along the minus strand of NW_027555625.1, from coordinate 308,025,316 downwards.
CTTTGCATTCAAATAAAATATGAGAACTCAAAAGGTGAAAAGAAAATGAAAAAAAAATGATCCAGTCTAAAACTCTCATTTTACAGACAGCAAATTTAAGGCCCAGAGAGAAAAGTGACTTGCTCAAAGTCATAACAAGTATCTGGCAAAGGTTTAGAACATAGTTTTCTCAAAATGTAATCAATTGCTTTCTTCTTCATATTTCTTTGAATTCTTGTGTATTCTAGATCTTCAGAGTTAGTATCTTGTTTAGTCTTTGCTGGTCTGAAACCAAGTTTCTTGCTAGATGATATTCTTAGGTCTGGTGATAGGGTTAGTAGTTTTAATGTAATCCTAATTTTTCTCATTCTGTATTTTTCATCCTCTGTGGATGTGGAGAACAACAGATTTCGCCTTTGGTTATTTGGAAACTATTGAAATCTCCTTCAATTTCATTATTTCTAGGCTAAGCAATTTCGATTCATAAGATACGGAGCTATAAGAAATCCTAAAGATTCTATCTGTTTCACAGAGGAAATATAAGCTCAGTGGAGATAGGGAATTTCCATTCTTGTCTTTGTATCTCCAGCACTTAGTACAATGAGTTGCATATAGTAGGAGCTTAAGAAATGTTCATGTTTTTGTTCAAATGCAATATCCCAAACAGGACACAATGGTAATATAAGGCCAACCATAGTTCAAGATCAAGAGCACTGTAGGCAAACCATGAAGCAAGGGAGCCTGGTTTTCAGTTTATATCAGAATCATAGCCAATAGGGCAGAGGGAAGAAAATCCTGTGCTTTAAGCTCAAGAACTAGAAAAAGAATTTAGAAAGAGATAAGAAGACTTGGGAGAATATTCCTTGGCTTCTCCTTCAATTGATCTTGACTCAAAGGTTAACCTATTGAGTATTCCAGCCCATATGCTTTGGCACAGGGATTGAAAATGACCAAAGTATTTGATAATTACAACTATAGGAAGCCTACACCTTCAACAACTTTCTAATAGTTATACTGCCCCAAATCATTCCTTAGTAACGCATAGTAGTATATAGAAAGGCAGTGTAGTATAGCAGAATTAATCCTAGATATGGAGATTTGGATTTAAACTCTAGCTATGATATTTAGTTGCTGAAAAGCCTTGGACAAACTAGTTAGTGTTTCTGAGCCTTAGTTTCCTCATTAATAAAGCTGGGAATTATATTTGCACTGTCTAATTTATAGGATTGTGGGTGGGGGAGGGGCTATAGAATTCTCTCTCTTTTTTTTTTTTGTACTAGACCCATGTTCTTTGTGATAAGAACTGCCACTCTTACTGTTTCCTTTCAGCTAACCGAACGGGCCTTTCCCAATCTCCTGCTCCATCATCTTAGGCAGCTGGAAACTAGTTAGCGCCGGACAATAACTCTCTGAGGAGCCACTCATCTGAGGGAGATTCTGGAGCCAATAAAAGATGGCAAATCACTTTATGGAAATTAGCCTTTAATTATTCATCGGCAATTTGCAGTCAGGAACGTGTCCTGATAGGATGCTCCGGAGGTGATAAGTGGGACTTTTTTCCCCCCTTGTCAGGTGCACTCAATTCGCCCCTCAGCAGGACTGGCTGAAATTACCCTGTGAGAACAGCCTCAGAGAGGTGGTGACCTGTCTACTCCACACAGAGTAATTTCACTGAAGATGTGAGTTTTATTTTTTAACATTTTCACTCACCCTGCAATTCACCCAGTGTCGATGACTCTGCTCTGGGAGAGCTGAAGAGACAGAGAGACTGGATGGAGGCTGACAGAAAGTGGAAGAGAAAAAAAAAAGACATTGGCAGCATTTCATTAATGGTGTTCATTTTTCCTCTGTCCTCCAAGGTCTGTCATTAGGTAAGCAGTGACAGCACCCTAGGTAAGGTCGAGTTGTTTCAAATTAAAGTTTCAGAACCTTTAGTACCTGTCACTTTCCCTGTATAGTTTTAGGGCTTGTCACTTGGGGTACAGAGGTGAGGCTAATCTCTGAGTGTCCTACACAAATTGTTGTCCTCAGTTCTAGAATCCCAGAATGACTATAAATATCCAGAACCCTCCAGAAGATAAAATAACCTTATAGATCATTTTGTCTACTAGTCTTTCCTCTTGTCACAACCCTCTCTCTGTTTAGTGAAAGTCAAATGATATTTCCAAGATTATACAGATGGCACACGAGAGACTCAGAATTTGGTCCCAATTTTTTTTAATCTTATTGAATTCTTAGTATTTTACTTTACCCAAATTACATGTAAAAATAATTTTTAACATCTGTTTTTAAAACTATGAGTTTAAAATTCTCTCCCTTCCTCCCTCCCCACTCCACCTCATTGAGAAGGCAAGCAATTTGATATAAGTTACACATGTGTGGTCATACAAAACTTATTTCCATATTAGTTGTGTTGTGAAAGAAAACAGGGGAAAAAAAACCTCAAGAAAAATAAAGGAAAAAGAATCAAAAGTATGCTTCAGTCTGCATTCAGATACCATCAGGTCTTTGTCTGGGGATGGATAGCATTTTCCTTCAGAGTTGTCTTAGATCACTGTGTTACTGAGAATAGCTGAAAATAGTCATTCATAGCAGCTGATCATTGCACAATATTGTTGTTATTTTATACCTGGTATATTGCACTTTGCACTGGCTCATGTAAGTCTTTCCAGGTTGTTCTGAGAGCATCCTGCTCATCATTTCTTATAACAAAATGGTATTTGACCACAATTACAAAGCACAATTTGTTCCACTATTCTCCAATTGATGGACATCCCCAATTTCCAACTCCCTTCCACCAGAAAAGAACTGCTTTAAATATTTTTGTACATATATGTCCTTCCCCCATCCCCTTTTTATTTTATCTCCTTTTGGATACATAGTACTGACACTTCTGTATCAAAGGTGGTATACATGATTCTATAGCCCTTTGGGCACAGCTCCAAATTGCTCTAAAAATGGTTGAATCGGTTTACAACTACAACAATAGCGCATTAATGTCTCATTTTTCCTACATCCCCTCCAATATTTGCCATTGTCTTTTTTTGTCCTGTTAGCCAATCTAATAGGTATGGAGTAGTACCTCAGAACTGTTTCAACTTGTATTCCTTCAATCAATAGTGATTTAGAGCACCTTCTCATATGGATATAGGTAGGTTTATTACTTCATCTAAAAACTGTTCATATTTCTTAATCATTCATCATTTTGGGAATGGCTCCTATTTTTTTTTCTTATAAATTTGGCTCAGTTCTTTATATGTTTGAGAAATGAAGCCTTTATCAGAGAAACTTGATTCAGTTTTTTTTACAGTTATTATTACTAAATGTATTTCCCTCCATCCTATTCCCTTCCACATCCATTTATTCTATTCTATATCTTCTTTTACTCTTTTACTCCTCCTGCTTCTGACTACCACCTCCCTGAATCTGCTCTCCCTTCTATCACCCCTTCTTCTCTTATCCTCTTATCTACTTTCCTGTAAGGTAAGATGGAGTTCTATACCCGACTGAGTGTGTATGTTATTTCTTCTTTGGGCCAATTCTGATGAGAGTAAGGTTCACTCACTCATACCCACCTCCCCTATCTTTCCCTACACTGTAAAAGCTTGTCCTTGTCTTTTTTTATATAATTTGCCCCATTCTCTCCATCCCTTTCCTTTTTTTCCAGTGCATTCCTCTTTCTCACCACTTAATTATTTTTCAGATATCATCACTTCATATTTGACTCACACTTGTATCCTCTGTGTATATATATATATACACATAATATATATATATATAATATATACACATAATATATATATATAATACACACATTATATATATAATATACACATTATATATATATATAATATACACATTATATATATATATAATATACACATATATATATATATATAATATACACATTATATATATATATAATATACACATTATATATATATAATATACACATTATATATATATAATATACACATTATATATATATATAATATACACATTATATATATATATATATATATATATATATATATATATATATATATATATATATATATATAAAATATATTCCTAACTGCCCTAATAATGAGAAAGTTTTTATGAGTTACAAGTATCATCTTCCCATATAGGAATATAAATAGTTTAACCTTATTAAGTTCCTTATGATTTCCCTTTTCTTTTTACCTTTTTCTGCTCCTATCTAGTCTTGCATTTGAAAGTCAAATTTTCTCTTCCAGTCTGGCCTTTTCTTCAAGAATGCTTGAAAGTCCTTTATTTCATTGAATTTCCATCCCCCTCCCCAAATGATTATACTCAGTGTTGCTGGGTAGGTGATTCTTGGTTGTAATCCTAGCTCCTTTGCCCTCCAGAATATCATATTCCAAGCCCTATGATCCTTTAATGTAGAAGCTGCTAAGTCCTGTGTAATTCTGACTGTGGCTCCTTAATATTTGAATTGTTTCTTTCTGTCTGCTTAACCTGGTAATTTTGGAATTTGGCTATAATATTCCTCTCTTTCCCCGTTTGGCCAATCCACTTTTTAAGGAGGGTTTTTTTTAACTCTACACTTCTCTTCTTCTCTTTAAGCATATTGCTCTGAGCTTATCAGCTTATCATCTTGGAGCTATGATTCAGGCAGAAATAAGCTCTCTTTATCCAAACAGACCTGTAATATCACACCACAATTAATCTTCACTTTGGAAGTTCAATTTATTCATCATTATTCTTGAGTATTTACTAAGTTCATGGTGCTGTGCTAGGTACTGTGAATGAAACAGAGGTGTATAGAAAGAATTTTTGCCTTCAGGAAGCTAAGAGCCTAGCCAAGGATAGAAGGTATGGTGCCTTGAAAAGATATAAAAAAATACTTTTGTTGGATAAAAATTAAAGACAACAATATAGGAGATGCACCCATTTTGTTTATGGATAAGTGCAATGAATGAAACAGATAAAAATGAGATGAGTATAGTTGAGAGAGAGGCCACCTAGGACATGAACAAAGCTTTCCTAGCTGAGGTGGACTTTGATTCCACCCTTTGAGTGGGGATTATTCCAGAGGGATACTAATAAGAAAAGGATGGAGGCAAGAAGAGGTCCTTTCATGCAGTGGAAAATAGCTCGACTCTGGAGTCACATTGCTTTGCCACTTGACCAGTGGTCATGCTTATCCATACTTCTGTCTAGACTTTGTCATTATGCTTCAACTGCTTTCTCTCATCACCCCTATGATCCTTTTCTCCCATTGCTGAGTTCATCTAGGAAACTCCACTTTGGCGAAACACTTAATCATTCTTCAGTCTCTGGGACTTTGCCACAATGCTCCTTCTAGGAATCTCTGTCTCTCTGTCTCTCTGTCTCTGTCTCTGTCTCTCTCTGTCTCTCTGTCTCTCTCTCTGTCTCTGTCTCTCTCTCTCTCTCTCTCTCTCTCTCTCTCTCTCTCTCTCTCTCTCTCTTTCTCTCTCTCTCCTCTCCCCCTCCATTCCTTCTTCCCTCCTCCCATTTTCAGCTCTCTTTTATGTCTTCTTCTGCAATTAGAATGAAAGTTTCCTGAGGGAAAGGAGTTTCTTTTGTCCCTTTGTATTTGTATCTCCAGGGACTTAGCACAGTTCTTGGCAACAGTAAAAATTTAATAAATGCAGTTGACTTGTTTGACCTACTAGATGTTGAAAGATGTAAATTATATGAATACTCTAGACATGATATTCTTAGATGTTAGTGAAATGTATGTTTTCCACATTTGTGGACAAGTTGGAGAGATATAGGGGAAAAAATAATAGCATAATCAGGTAGATTCAAACCTGGTTAAAATAACTGGTACTCCAAAAACACAAAGCACAACCTATTAGTAGTCTGAGCTGCCAAAATGGGGACCCAGCTGGCCAATCCAGGTGGGTAACTCAGCTCAAGTCCCCTCTCTTCCCCTTACCTGAGGGTGTTCTGCCCCAAGAAAGGTAAATTTTGATGACCAAAACCAAATCTATTTCATCTGGAGTTTACTGGCTGGATTTCTCTCTCAAAGAAATGCCTTAAACCCAATTCTTTCTGGATCTCATTGATTGAACAACAATAGGTCCCTGCCAAGCAACACTTAATGGTTATTTTTTGGGCCCTCCTGGCTCAGAGTGAATGCAAATAATAATGTTTTTTTCTTTCTCTGCTAGCAACTCAGAGGGTCTTCCCCTCCCAGGTTTTTTTTCTTTTTTAGATTAAGGGGGCCATCCCTTGACTCATTTCTTAAGCAAGCCTGATCACTGAATGGGCATTGCCACAGTCAAAGTGAGTACTTGGAAAGACCTTAGCTTAAAAAAGGTCAAGGTCTCCCAATGCATTCTGGGCCATCTCCAGGTGTCCTGATCTATATCTGGCCACTGGACCCAAGATGTCTCTGGAGGATAAAGAGAAGCTGGTGACTTTGCACAGCCCTTCCTCACTCAAATCCAATTCAATTGCAAGTAATGCAATCATCTTCCTGATGTCATGTTCCTCTTTGAGAATGAACCACAACTACAACTGCTACCACAGATATAATAATAGTGCACTGACAACGTGAACAGAGATCTCTAGTGGAGTGCCCCAGGGACTGGTCTTTGAGCTACGATACATTTTTATTAGTGAGTTGGATAAAGACATGGATGGCATGCTTTTCAAATTTACAGATGGCATTGAATTGGGAAGGTTAGTGTTTCTGTGCATTTATGGATTTAAGGAAGAGACAGTTTATATTCACAAGGAACCTAGCTTGTAACAGTTTGTTGCTATCAAGACAAAAAATACAGTGAGGGAATACATATACTATAACCACTTGGATCCCCTTTGACTTAATTCAGGACAGGCCAAAGCATAGAAGAATCCAACAGAGGCAGATGAGCTTTGGCAAAATCAGACTACCCTGAATAGCTTCTGAACACTGGGGCTTTTACTTTTCTACATTCAGGAGTAATAAAGGCAGTTTGAATATTTTACAAAGGCAACAACCTAGAAGAGGCAGATAGAAGTTCTTCTGAATATAACAATCATGATCTAATAAAATAATTGTAGTTGATTAACCTGGAAGTAAAATAGTTATGGATGATGGCATGATCAAGGGTATGACTAACTGTGGGTAACTAATATAGAGAGTGGAGGAATAGGTCATGAAAATTGTGTTGAATGAGTAACTAGGAAGTTTGGGTATTTGAGAGAACTCTCTCTCTCTTTCTCTCTCTCTCTCTCTCTGTCTATATATCTACATCTATATCTGTCTATATCTAACTGTATCTATCTATATCGATATGTACACACACACACACACACACACACACACACACACACACACACACACACACACTGAGAAGGTAGTCATAAAGTCAAGGTTTTTATGAGGGAGCCAGGAATTAGTGAATGGCAGAGGTGGAAGGAATGAGAAAGGGGAAAAATGTTTAGAATGGAAAGAAATTTGTGAATTGTGGAGGGCACAGTGGAAGATATAGGCATATCTTATATAGTAATGTTGAAGTGGCTTAGTATAAGGGAGTAGGTAGTTGAATATGGGGAATACAAGTTGTAAATAGGCATCAAGGGGTTCAGAAACACTGGAATTGGGAGGGTATAACATGGTTTAAATACAGTAATGGTTGAGGAATGAATGGACAGACAGTATCAGTAACTAGAGAGAGATGTGTTAAAGGAGACAAGTGATTAAACTATATAGATTTTCTTTACAGATTCAGCCTGGCAGCAGATAATGATTCTGTATCTTTTGATGTCCTGGGAGTGTTAGGTACTGGGGATTCTGATCAGGAGGGAGGAGGTTGCACTATGAGGGGTAGCAACCTAAAGAAGTCCCTTGTGGTGAGATGGCTGGGCCTGGTGTCAGGATGGCCCTTCATGCCCTGAGAAAGGTTCAGAGGTGAAGATCAAAAGGGAGAGGGGTCATTTGCCTAATAAGTTTGGTCTGTGGATGGCTTCAGGAGATCTGGAGAAGGCCAAATCACGTGGAAGGGCTATGTCTAATTTTTGGATACTCCTTGCTCCATAACATCCAGCTTTTGAGAAAGCCCTGGGATAGAGAGAAGCCTAGAGCTGGCATCCCATGTCCCTTCTCTGCCTGTAGAAAATAATGTGGATTGATTTTACTTCTCTAAGTTGTAACTCTTCTCCTGCTCCACCCCCACCACACCCCAAGCAGAATATAAGTTTCTTGAGGGTGAATTTTTTTTTTTGCCTCACAGTACCTTTCAATGTTTTTATTTATTTCATTTTTGGTAAAAGATATTATATACAAAACTGCTTTACAGTTACACAGTTGACTGGATGGAACAGAAAACACAAGAAGTGCTTGAGAACCATTGCAAGAACACATATTTTGTATCATATTTATGGATGCACAACCTCTCATATAAATTTTTACCAGTCATTTTTCTTTTTTTAATCTTTTAAAAATCTTTTTAAAGATTCATTAATTAATTAATTTTTAGTTTTCAACATTCACTTCCACAAGATTTTGAGTTTCAAATTTTCTCCCCATATTGTCCCTCCACCTACCCCAAGATGGTATGCATGCTGAGTACCCTTTCCTCTAATCTGACCTCACTTCTATCTCTCCCCCTGCCTTCTCTCATCCCCTTCCTCTTCTATTTTCCTGTAGGGCAGGTTAGATTTCTATACTCCATTGCCTATATATCTTACTTCCCAGTTGCATGTGAAAACAATTTTTTAAGATTTGTTTTTAAAACTTTGTGTTCCAAATTTTCTCCCTTCCTCCCTCCCTACCCATCCTCATTGAGAAGGCAGGCAAATCGATACAGGTTGTACTTGTATAGTTATGCAAAACACTTTCATAGTAGTCATGCTGTGGAAAACTAACCATATTTCTTTTCATTCTATCCCATCCCCCGTTAATTCTATTCTCTCTTTTGACACTGACCTTCCTCAGAAGTGTTTGCTTCTGATTACCCCCTTCCCCAATCTGCCTTCCCCTCTATCATTTCCCCCTCTTGTCCCTTTCCCTCCTATTTTCCTGTATGGTAAGAGATTTCCACACCCAGTTAAGTGTGCATGGTATTCCCTCCTTAAGCCAAATCTGATGGAATTAAGATTCACTCATTCCCTCTCACCTTCCCCCACTTCCCCTCCACTGCAAAAGCCTTTTCTCTTCTGTTGTATGTGAGATAATTTACCCTATTCTACATCTACTTTTCTCCTTCTCCAGGCATAATCCTCTCCCACCCCTTAATTTTTTTCTCCAGATATCACACATTCATCTTCAACTCACCCTGTGCCCTCTATCTATCAATCTATCTATACATATAAACTTTTTCCCCTCCAACTACCCTAATAGTGACAAAGGTCTCATGAGTTACAAATATCATCTTTCTGTGTAGGAATATAAACAGTTCAACCTTAATAAGTCCCTTATGATTTCTCTTTCCTGTTTACCTCTTCATGCTTCTCTTGAGTCATGTATTTGAAAGTCAAATTTTCTATTCAGTTCTGGTCTTTTCATCAAGAGTGCTTGAAAGTCCTCTATTTTACTAAATATCCATTCCCCCCCCAAAGGATTACACTCCATTTTGGTGAGTAGATGACTCTTGACTGTAATCCTATCTCCTTTGCCCTCTGGAATATCATATCCCAAGCCCTCTGGTCCCTTAATATAGAAGCTGCCAAATCCTGTGTTATCCTGATTGTGTTTCCACAATACTTGAATTGTTTCTTTCTGGCTGTTTGCAATATTTTCTCCTTGGGAACTCTGGAATTTGGCTACAATGTTCCTAGGAGTTTTCCTTTGGGGATCTCTTTCAGGAGGTGATGAGTGGATTCTCTCAATTTCTATTTTACCTTCTGGTTCTAGAATATCAGGGCAGTTTTCCTTGATAATTTCTTGAAAGATGATGTCTAGGCTATTTTTTTTTATCATGGCTTTCAGATAGAGCAATAATTTTAAAATTCCCTCTCCTATTCTCCAGGTCAGTTGTTTTTCCAATGGGATAGTTCAGATTGTCTTCTAATTTTTCATTCATTTGGTTTTGTTTTATAATGTCTTGATTTCTCATAAAGTCACTAGCTTCCAATTGCTCCATTCTAATTTTTAAGGAAGTATTTTCTTCAGTGAGCTTTTGGACTTCCTCTTCCATTTGGCCAATTCTGCTTTTTAAGACATTCTTCTCCTTGTTGGCTTTTAGGACCTCTTTTGCCATTTGGGTTAGGTTATTTTTTAAGGTGTTATTTTCTTAAGTATTTTTTGGGTCTCCTTTAGCAAGCTATTGATTTGTTTTCCATGATTTTCTTGCATCACTCTCAGTTTTTCCTCTACTTCTCTTACTTGCTTCTCAAAATCCTTTTTGAGCTCTTCCATGGCCTGGGACCAATTCATATTTTTCTTGGAGGTTTTAAATGTAGGAGCTTTGACTTTGTTGTCTTCTTCTGGTTGTATATTTTAATCTTCTTTGTCACCGAAGAAAGATTCTATTGTCTGACTTTTGTTTGTGCACTTTGGTCATTATCCCAGCCAATTATTTGTATTTTTAACTCTTTGTTAAGGTAGGGGTCTGATTCCAGTGTGGAAAATGTACTATTCTAAGCTTTAGGGGTTTTGTGGAGCTGTTTTCAGAGATACTTCTAGAGACCTCTAAGTTTTCAGTTCTTCCAAGGTGGTATAACGGGCAAGGGTTTACTCCTTTCCTGGCTTGTGCTCTGGTCTATGAGTGACCATAAGCACTCTTTTCTGCCTTGATACTGTGAGGAGGATTCTCTCTAAACCACCACTGCCAGCTCCACCACACCAGCACCCTTCCTTGCCCCAGGATCACTACCCAGAATTGTGACACAGATCCAAGCAGGCAAAGCAAAAGAATCCTGCCTCAGCACCAGTAAAGAGATCCCTGCAATCCCCCTCTGACTAGCCACTTGATTCTCAATCAGTCTGTGGGCCAGAAGCTCTGGAAGCATCCACTGCCCTGGAGCTGTACCAGGACTAGGGCTAGGACCAAACGTCTCTCTCACCATGGTCACAGACTTTTCCTACTGACCTTCTAAGTTGTCTTTGGAGTTTGAGAAGTCTTGAAACTGACATAATTTTCCATGATTCAGACCCCTTAGGTCTGCTACAGGTTCTCTGAGTCCTGGTGTTTCCCTGTGCTCCCATGCTGAACTGGTGTGATAGACCTTTCTAATCAACCATCTCGGTTGTCTTGGGCTGGAAATTTGTTTCACTCTGTCTTTTTGTGGGTTCTGCTGCTCTAGAATTTGTTTAGAGCTGTTTTTTACAGGTATTTGGAGGGGTTTAGGGAAGAGCTCAAGCAAGTCACTGCTTTTACTTCACCATCTTAGCTCAGACTCAATGTTTTTTAATAAGCATTGAACTGAATTGGTCCCAGGGTCAAACTAGAAGCAATATTATATTGGGCATAGAAAGGCAGATTCAGAATCAATACGACAAACCTTTTCAAAAGTGAAATGGGCTACCTTGGGAGATAGTGAGTCCTTCTTTCCTAGAATTCATCAAGCAGCAGGGAGATTAGTACTCATGTGAAGAATTAGTAGAAGTGATTATTGATCACTGTTTGGAAGTGCAATTTAAAACAGCTGGATTTGTTGCTAAATGGAGCTGAGTTTAAATTGTGATTCTGTCACTCTATCTGTGTGTGACCTTGGCTGAGTCACTCAAACCTGTGAGGCTTCTTTTTCCCCACCTGTAAAATTAAAATCAACAGGCATTTATTAAGATCCTACTATATGCCAGAAACTTCATTGAGTACAGAGCACACAAAAGAAAAGCCAAAAAAAGTCCCTGTTCTCAAGGAACCCACAATCTGGTGGGGGAGAAAACAACAATAGCCACAACAACAACAAAACCGAGTACATGTATAGGATAAATGGGAAATAATCAACCCAAGGAAAGCACTAAGATTAAGGAGAAATGGGGGAAAAAATCTACTCATAAAAGGTCAGATTTTCACTGAGACTTGAAAGAAGTCAGGGTAGAGAGGAGCAAGGGGAAATTTCCAGGCAGCAGAGATAGTCAGAAAAAAAAATAGGCAGTGAAAAGGAGTCAGAGAAGGAATATCAATGAACCACTTAATCAACCAATAAACATTCGTTAAGTGCCTACTATATCCAAGTTTCTGTGTTACACAGTGGAGATAAAAGAAAGGAAAAACCCAGACCCTGCCCTCAAGAAGGTCACAGTCTAATGTTGGAGACAAGAAATAAACAAATGTATACAAACAAGCTATGCTCAGGAGAAATAGGAAATAATTAACGATGGGGAAACACTAGAATTAAGAGGGGTTGAGAAAGACTTCCTATAGAAGATGGGATTTTAGTTGGGACTTTGGTGTGCAAGAAACAAAGAGCACACCATCTATACTCTGGATCACAGAATATGTGGATGGGAATAAGGTGTAAGAAGACTGGAAAGTAAGGTAGAGGCCAAGTCAAGCCAAAACTATACGACCTTTCAGGTCTCTTACATATTCTTTATAATACCTTAGATCTATGGTTCTATGATTAGATAGCCTCACAGGTTCCTTTTGACCTTGAACTTCTGTGATTCTACTAGGAACTCCCTTTCAAGATCTGTCACGCAAATCCTAGTATCCTATAAAAGTTCAGGGTATGTTCTGGGATGCAATGAGAAACCCACTTTGACTGGAGTAGAAAGTTCCTGAAAGGAAAGTTATGAGAATAGAAAATGCAGTTGGGACTAAATTGTGAATAGATTAGAATGCTAGGTTAAGAAATGTGGAAATGATCCTGCAGTCAATGGAAACATGACGAGGTGAGGTTCTTGAGCTTAAGAATGTTAGCCTGACACCATTTATGAGCTTTGGAATGTTTCTCATTGGTGAAAGCTGAGTCCATCCCCTTTTAGAGAGAGCAGCTTCTCAACATATATTCAAACCCATGGCAAATCAGCTATTCATAGATTTTTTTTTTGGATTCTAAAGGCCTTTAGAGGTCACCTTCTAGACCAGAAGTATCAAACAGTAGACCAGTCTCTAGTGCGCTCCAGACAGATTAAAATGTAACTAGGAAATGTTTAACAAAATAGTAAAATACAATGGAATATAGATAATGTTAATATGTGTTTTTTAAGTCAATATGGATCTTTATATACAATTTAGGGATCCCCATTTCTATTTGTGTTTGATATCCCTGTTGTAGACAAATTCTCTTATTTTATAGATTAGGAAACTGACTCAAAGATGTAAAGCAACTTACTCAACATCATAGAACTAACAAGAAATAGACTCAGGTCTAGAACCTATGGCTCCTAGGTCTAAATACAATATTATTTCTATTACTTCATACATTGGCATGTGGCATTCTCTGTCACACAAGCCCTAGAGCAGCTTCCCAAGAACTAAATGGATTTGCTCTCTTGATTGCCCCATTAAATGACAGTATCTTGTATATTTTTCTAGTGAAGTAAGAGTAACAACCCATCCTTTTCTCAACCAGAAGAGGAGGGAAAAAAAGGAGGAGGAGGAAGAGGAAGTAGAGGAAGAGGAAGACAGAGAAAGAGACAGACACAGAGAGACAGACACACACACACACACACACAGAGAAATTGCAAAAGAAACAGACAAGAAAAGGGAGAGAGAGAGAAAAACAGATAGAGATAGATACAGAGAAAAGGACAGACACAAATAAAAACAGAAAGGGAAAGAAAGAGGGAAAAAAAGAGACTTAAGGGGCAGGGAGGAACTACTTAAAATTCTTTGGACAGATGGTCAGCGCGTGGTGAAGGGTCAAAGAAAATAATTTTGTGTCAAAGCCAACATCAGATTAAATTAGAGGACTTTAAAGAAAATTATAGTGAAATTAAACCTAATGGAATTGAGAAGGGCAGACAGGAGGGGAAAACAGGAATAGCAAGTGATGTGAGACTGAGCTAGGAATGGGGGCAGGGAAGTCAGGAAGGTAAAAAAATAAACCAGAAAAAGGATAGGAAGACACCAACCTTCTTTTGCAACTTATGAACCTATAATTTGAGAATAGATGGAGAAAGAAGTAGCAGCAAAGAAACAAAAGGAAGAAAATGATTAAGGCTGGGTAGCTTGGTATAGGGGAATGGGCACACAATTGGGAGGGGAAGGCTCTAGTCCTGGCTTGGCCACTAATTCAGAATATGACCTCAATTAAGTAATTTCCTTTCTCTGGGTTCTATTTTTTTTTTCAATTGTTAAAATGAGGGATGTTGAACTAGATAATTCCCAGGGACTCAAACCTTGGCATCAGTTGAACTGGATTACAGTCCCAGCTGAGCCACTCTTTATCTATGTGACATAAAGCAAATTATGTTCCCTCTCTGGGACTCAGTTTCCTCATGTGTAAAATAGAAATAATAACCTGTGCTCTGCCTACCATCCAGGGTAGTTATAAGGATAAAATGAGAGAACGAATGTGTTGGTTAATATGGAAATGTTTTGAATGACTTCGTAGGTAAAATCAATATCATACTGCTTGCCTTTTCAAGTGATGGGCAACGGAAGAGAGAGGGGGATTGAATTTTGAAACTTAAAATTTAAAAATAATTAATGCTAACAAAAGTTTTACATGTAATTGGGAAATATTAACAAAATAAATTCCATATATATGTATACATATATGTATATGAAAGAAAAACAGAATGAATATGAGAGCATTTTGTATCATAGAGACCTGAGTTATTGTTTTTCCTATAGAATTCCTTAGAGAATTCTTGGGGAAGGAAATGCAAAGTCTAGTGGAAAGCACAAAGATAGTGAACTAGAGGTGCTGGTTAACAACATTCTTTGGTTTTTCTTCCCATTTGAATCTCTGTTCATTCAATTCTGAAATGAGACCTCTCTAGTTCAATTCAGTCATTTCAACAAATCTTTATTTTTCTACACACCACCTGATATCTTTCTCAGTTTCTTTTTTCTCTTTGTCTTTGTCCTTTACCTCTCATCATCTGACTTTTTCTCAAGTCTTTTTAAAAATGGCTTTTTCTCATTCTCCCATCTCACCTTAGTGTTGATTTCTTTTCGTTCCTGTCGTCAGACGTCCATGACTCATAGCTCCCTGTTCTATGGAGGAAAGTAGAATTATAATCTATGGGAAGTTGAAAGTACTTGTTTGGTGGGATATTTAATTATTTGAATCCTTGATAAGAATATAACTTTTTACACTCACAAACCATAAATTCTGGTAGTATCTAATTTCTGATCTCTTTGAGGACAGAGTAAACCTACTGAATCCAGGTTGTGACTGGAAAATAAATCTAAGGAGAAGAAAATGAAGAAGAGAGTAGTTTATCTCTGCTTGCATGTGTGTGTGTGTGTGTGTGTGTGTGTGTGTGTGTGTGTATGTACATGCATAAACAGAACAGTAACCATTCTAAAGGGGGGGGGGAGAAGAAAGCCCTTGTCTGGATTATCTTTTCCTATCAGCATCACTTAAATAAACACAATCATTTGCCAAAGGAAGGTAATACGTGTCAAAAGACTTGGATTCTAATGTTTTAGCCTTCTGATGTGTGGTACACTTGAGCACAACATTTCCATATGAATTTCCATTTCCTCATCTATAAAATGAAGAGACTGGATTACATAATTTTTCAAGTCCCTTACAGCTTTTAAATCTATATAATCCTTGTTCAAAATTCCCTTCAAGCTCCAAAACTCAATGAGAAAAGAAAAGGAAAAACACATACACAAAATAAGCTATAATGTGTAACTGATGGTGATAAGATAATAAGTAAAATTCCTCACCCCAACTTCAACCCAGACTTGAAGTCTCTGTGATACACTGTCTTCACTCTAAAAACTCTAGGGATGTCAGATAAATGCCCAACAACAATAATAACCACCACCATCCCACATACACTCATATTCCTCTGTGATTCTCTTTTTTCTTTTACAAGTAAGATTTTTCTCTCTTTTTTCTCCTCCCCCTGTCTTGCAAAGACATTGACATTTTGTTTACTTCTAATATTGAAATAAAGAAATCCCATTTCTCTTTTGCTGTCAACACACTTAAAAGAAAATGTTCGATACATCAAAGACACTAACTAATTTAAAAATATGCACACATATAGACAAAGATACCAGAAATATGCTATGCTCTGACTGAAATTAAACACAAAGACACACACACACACACACACACACACACACACACACACAAACATATATTCCAAATGTCAGTGAGTTTCTTCCCATAGTTTTGGCTCTGAGAAAGATACCTTCTGGGGAAAGCAAGTCTCACTTACCAGAAATGAAACAACACATAAAAAACTTGTGTTTTCTCAAAAAGTCTCTCCTGGTGAAAATTTCCCAACACTTGGTTATGTTTACCTAAGAATTCATTCTGACTATCTACATTCATTACTTTTAAATCTGAAAAGATTTCAGAGTAGGGTGAGTTACTTGGAGACAGAGTTGGTTGGTCTGAGCGGGCCTTTCTAGGGCAGGTTTGGGTTCTTCTGTAAATGCCTCAGTTGCCTCATATATAAAACAGCTTTAAACATTTTTTTTCATTTTCTACAGAGAAAGACAAAAAAATTAGTACTGTTCCATTATAGGCTTACCTTGGCAATAAATGTTGCTTTGCTTAGAGAACAGAATTTCTTCCCACTTTTTAAAGGACATTCTTCATTTTTTACCTCTTAACACCTTTCAATACTTTTTTTTTTGCTTCATGGTTTCTACCATTTCATTTTTCTATCCCCATCCACATTTATTCTGTGTACCTCTCTTTTTCACTCCTCTATCTTCTCTTCTTTTTTTCTCTTTCCCATTTGACTTGAAAAACAAAAACAAAAAATTAAAAAAAAATAAGTTCAAGTTATTTATGTATGTGATATTTAACCACTTAATTTTCAGTTTCTTTATGTGTAAAGAGATTTGGAATAGAAAATACCCAAGGTCCATTTCATCTACAAATCCAATGATCTTGGCATTCTCTCTTTTTCTCCTTTTTTTTTGGTCTCTTCTCTTTCCCTTTCTCTCTCTCCCTTATCTATTGCTCCTTAACATTCTCTCCTATTTTCCCTTTGCTTTTATGTTTGTTCCACCTTCTTCCTTTCCTTTTGTGTTTTCATCTTTCTGCCTCTTTCTTCACTTCTCGTGCCTTGTTCTTTGGATGTTTCTGTGGTGTTGCCACTTGACCAAATCTGTCTACCTAAATTATTAAGTTAAATGGGTTTGTATTTGCTTTTAAATAATTGTCAAGAGGGAAATCCACTGGCATGGTACATGAGCCACAAATAGTCTGTCTTGATAAAGACTAGGTTAGAAATGACCCACACAGACCCACTGCAAGTAATCTCCTTCTGACTACATTGAATTGCTTGACACAGCAGAATTGGAAGGAGGCCTGAAAATGGTGAGTAAAATAAGCAAAGCAGATGGGGGTGGGGAGTTGTTAATTAGCAAGAAAATGCCTCTGCCAGAAATGGAGATCTACCTCCACCTCCACATTCACCATGTAGCCAGCGAGCTGTTGACAGGCATTCTCATCATTAGACCTCCAGGCCAAGCTCATGATTGGCTCACAGTAGGATGAGAAGTAGAAAAAGGCAGCTGAAAATTTGGACAGCAAATATTTGCTCTCTAGGTCCTTCGTTTGTTTCTGAAGACCTCTTTCTTCATAAGCCAATCCATTCCAATCTTTATATCATTTAATGATTAATGAATTCTTCTTTAAATTGGCTGAGTGGGAGGAATCTGCTTCCTTGTCATTTCCATGTGTTAGTCCTACTTCTGTCTTGTGGTATTACATTGAAAAGTTGTTCTTTGTTTTGTGTGGTATCCCAAAACATCCCCAAGATTTTTGTTTGTTCCTTTGGGGTTTTTTTTTTGACTTTTTGTTTTGTTTTGTTTTGTTTTTACTGATTCCTCAAGTAAAATAGCTTTTAGCCTCTGCGCCATCCTACCACCTTGACTAGCCTATTCAGAAACTTGGCTATTAATGTCCTATCTTAAAATGAGGGGACCAGTAGTAAAGACACTATACCAGAAGTGGTCTAACCAAGTTAAAGGGGATGGGACTGTCATCAACCTCATTTAGGACCTATTTTTCTAGAGTGTAGCATTGTAGAAAAGCATTGGGCTTGGAGTCAGGAAGTTCTGGGTTCAAATCCTACCTCAGATATTTACTAGCTATTCATGTGACTATGGATAAATCACTTAACTTCTCTGTGTCTGTAATCTATAAAATGAAGGCGTGGGATTTTAAAGTTCTTTTCCTTTAGCTGAACCTATGATGCTAACACAAAACTAGCATATTCTCTTATTTTCTTTGCCTCAGCCTTTGTTACAGAGAACTGGTGAGAACATCAGACTGGCTGAGGAAGAGGAAAGGAAGTAGATTAGCTCAGAATACATATACTTGACTGTCCCTAGTGTCAGCCATTATATTTCAAATGTCTACCCTCCCAGAAAGGCTGCCAGGAAGGTGAATTGCTTTTGTGCTACAGAGTGACCTGTAGTTGACATATATCCACTTGGGCTGTGGTTTTAGGGATGACCAGGCCTGCATCTCTTTTCTATCCCTGGAGTAGGGGAGGAGGTGAGGTTCATCTTGAAACACACACACGCACACACACACGTACACATAATCTATATTTATATCTATCTCCTACTCAAACACCTCTCTGATTAAATACTATGGCTGTTTGCAAGGTCATTTAAGAAAATGTAAAATTGCTGAAAACAGCATGTTATTGACAGATTCAAAGTGAGGTGTTTTTCTTGTGTGTGTTTGTCTGTGTGTGTGTGTCTTCAAGGCAGTGTTGATAGTTCTTTGTTCTAAAGGGCAGTTCTCCACAGAAGTGGATGATCAGTCAATGTCACTGTTGGGGGAGGAGGTGGGAGGGAGGGTTGTAGGGTGGGGACATGCCAAGTTTGCCCAGAATCCTCATTGCACAGTACAATTCACACAGCTGTTCTGCACCCAATGTAAATATGGACAGCCCCATTCATCACAGCCCTCACTTCCCCAGCACATGTCCAGAGCCAAGGGATGATTTAGTGCCTGCAGCTGGAACTATACTACGTTTCTCTAAAACAGCAGTGTTTAAAAAAATGAGAAGGTTGGGGGGGAGGGAGTTGGGAAGACTAATTTCAGGAAAGTAGGAAGAAATGGATAGAAGAGATGATGGCCTAAATGTGCTGTTTTGATGCACCCTTCTTATCCCTATAGTTAAGTAGGAGGTGTAACTGGGTCTGGAGTCCAAGGTCTTGATATCAAATCCTAGCTCTGCTCTTCCCTGACTGGCTTAGATAAGTGAGGTGACCTTTCCTGGCCTTATTTTCACTTTTTTTGAGTAAATACATGGTTTGTAGTAAATGATCTTTAAGGTCTTTTGCAACTCTAAAACATGTAATTGGGGCATTTACAATTGACTTGTTGCTCTGGGCAATGCCATAGGCATATTCTCTGTTAAAGTATATGTAAATATTTCCCTCTTAAATTTCCATATAATTTTATTTTTTGTTCTGAACTTAACAAACAACAAATAAAATTGACATTATTACATATATCAGGGTTTTTTAACTTACAATTCATGGTCTCCCAAGTGGTCCATTGATTTTAGAAGGTTACTGAACTTGCATGGGGAAAAAAAAATCACATCTTGATTTTTCACTAACTGAAATTTATCATTTCCTTCAATTCTGAATATAGGTAATGAAATTTATTCTGAGAAGGGTTTCACAGGCTTCACCAGACTCCCAAACTGGACCATTATGGAAAATGATTAAGGACACTTGATATAGATTATAGAACAGGAGAAGACTACATGAAACTGGATGTTCATTGAAAATGCTATTGAAGTCTATTGCTATCTACTCTCCGTGTCTTCACAGCCCTTTTTGTTATAAACAACTTTGGCTCTTTAGAGAGTATAATATTCTAAGATTCTCAAGCATAGACTTTCACCAGTAGAAACTTTATGTTTAAAAAGATCAGCCATTTAAACTAAGTAGCAACTTGTGACCATTAAAATCAATATGCTATTTCTCAAATATAATCTATTCAGTTCTGGGTTAATACAGTGTCCTTCTACAATGCTTCTCACAGATGTTTAGCCATAGTATTGATCCGAATCATTGTATCTCTTAGTGTGATTTTCATAATCACTATTTCATAGCAGACAGTGTCTTTACCATTACATAGCAGACTGAAATATGTAGCTGTTATAAAACCCTTTGATGCTTATTGTTTTCTGACCTAAAACCACATTTAATTCATCTTCAGATGAACATCTGGAGGGTCTCATCTAGGGCAAATACCACCTTAAAGGTTCTTCTTCCATAAAGTTCATGCAAACAAAGTTTGACATGCATATGACAAAATTCTGCACAGTTTCTTGAAAGATGCCTTGAAAGATGATGAGTTCCAAGAAATGCCTCCAACTAAACAAAGAGCCCAAGTTAGCTAATCTTCATTCCCCTCTTTGTTGTGCTTCTAATTTTCCAGACTTCTATACTGTAGCTTAGAGGCAGTCTCACCCCAGAACTTCCTTTAGTCTCCTCCTCACTCTGAGAAATCATTTGGATTTCCTGGCCTTTTCATTCTGTACTGTCCCTCTGACATGTCAGCTCCCTTCTCATATCATTGAGTTCCTCACTCAACTTCCATTTGGAGAAAGGGACCATGCGAGCTAACTTTTTATCCCTTCTTGGTGGTCTTTCTGACTTTAAATTTCAGCACAATCCCTCTTCCCCCCACACGCAGGTACTTTCATGTCTTCCTCTAATATTTGGCTTTTTTTTTGTGGATTCTATTTCTCCATTAGAATGTAAGATCCTTTAGGGCAGGGTCTTTTCCTTGCAATTGTATACTCAACACATAAAACAAAGATATGCACTTCTACCAAATGTAGTCACTAGGGTCATGGAGAGGAATTGGCAGAGTTCAAGATTAAAAGGGATTTCCTACAGATTGTAAGGCTCGCATTCTTCCTTTGTAGAAGACATGGGAGTGATTGTAATAAACTTGAAAATATTTCAGAGACTCTTATTTAAGATCAATAAGTTTTTAAAAGAATTAAATCTAATTATTAAACAAGAATAACTTAGAGTATAAAAAAACTTCTATTGCCCAGATTACACCATGGAGTTGCTTGAGCAATCTAGAGAGCTTATGAACCTATGTCTCAGACACTGTAAATTGGTAGCATACTGGGTCTAGAACTAAAAAAAAGAGAAGAGGCTAGATTGCCTTGGGGGAATTTCAAAGTTCTTCTAATGACTCCCAAGCTTCTCCCTAAAACAAAACATCTTTCTTTACTACCACAATATAACATTTGTTTTTGTTGTTCATTCCTTTCAGTACTGTCATGTCCAACTCTTCATAACTCCATTTGTGGTTTTCTTGGCAAAGATACTAGAGTGGTTTGCCATTATCTTCTCCAGCTCATTTTACAGATGAGGAATTGAGGCAAAAAGGGTGAAATGATTTGCCCAGGGTCACACAGCTAGGAAGTGTTTGAGGTAAGATTTGAATGCAGGAAGTTGAGTCTTCCTGACTTCAGGCTCAACATTCTATCCATTAGACCACCTACCTGCCCCCTAATATAACATAGTTATATGAAAAAGTGGCAAATCATGAAATACTACAGCTACAGCAAAAGAAAATGTCATCCTACCGACAATTTTGAAGAACATGACTGGCATGAGCAGGTAACAAGACATTATAATCAAAGAAGTATGCAGGATAAATGGAGTAAAGAATGCTATGAAAATGATGAAACAGAAAATGATATGGACTAGTAATATAGCTGGAGTGAAGAGAAAGAATTGGACAACTTGTTATATCATTCTTATTATAATGTAAAGAAAACTCAAGAAAGTCTCTTAACACATTGAATAGACCCATTGTGGTGACCTTATAAAACCACAAACAAGAGTTACTACTGATTCATAGGTATAGATAAGTGGAAATCTCCATCATTGAAGATAGCACTCACACTGATGAAATTAGAGATCTGTTTGAGTATTTTTTGACAACCAATTTTAAAGTAATTGGGTATATTTTTCTCTTGATTAAATTTTTGTCACTTTACATTAGTCTAGACAAGTCTTCCCAACTTTCTCTGTATTCCTCATTTTAGTATTTTTTTGTGGTGCAATTATATAATTATATTCAATGATATTGTTATACTATAATTTGTTCAGAGATTCCCCAACAAGTGGGCACCCACTGAGTTCTTTCCCCTCTGCTTTTTTGCACAAACACAAAAAGTGTTGCTAAAAATGTTGGGCATATATGTTATCTTTCTATATTGAGGCATATGATCAATAGTGAGTACCTCAGGTTGATTTAATCATTTTTTTAGCACACTTTCATGTCAGTGAGTAAACATTTATTAAGCGCTTACCATTTGACAGTTCCTGGGCTAAGCACCAAAGATGCAAAGAAAGACACAAGACAGTCCCTGCTCTCCAAGAACTTACATTTCTAATGGGGGAGACAACAGGCAAATAATTATGCACAAAGAAACTCTATGTAGGATAATTTAGAGAGAGATTACTGTCTAGAATGGTTGGACCAATTCACTGATTCATCTATTTTTCAAAATATTAGAATATAATAGATATTACTCCAGTGGCTTTTCTTCCCACACCCCTAAGGTAGTCAGAGCAAGGGTTACCATCCCAATTTTATAAATGAGAAAAATGAAATTCAGAAGAGTAAAGTGAGTTGTCCAAATTATATAAATAATAAGGGACAGAGATAGTACTTGAACACAGATAATTCAAATTCAAGGCTCTTTCTACTAAAACATGCTATGTTCTATGATTCCTTTTAGCTGTAACATTTTACGATTCTACGAATCTCTATTCCACATACCCCCCACCTTCAAATGTTCATTCCTTTATTTCATGATCATGCATGCATGGAATGTTTTTAGGTATGACTTCATTCCTCTCTAAAAATAATATAGTCTTATTTCTCTTGAGGGCTGAGAGAGTCTCTAGCTGTTACTTAGGTATTTCTCCAATAACAAATATAAAGACAATATCCTCAGGCTTTATACACAATGAATTTCTAAATACATTTTATATAGCCGGATAAATGCATTAGTTGTATAATCTTCCTTAGGCATAAATGGCTATCCTTTGCAAAAATTGTTGACCCGATGTCTATGACATATATATATATATATATGTGTGTGTGTGTGTGTGTGTGTGTGTGTATCTGTGTGTATATATCTGTGTATATATATGTGTGTATGTATGTATGTATATGTATATGTGTGTGTATCTATATGTGTATGTATGTATATGTGTATATGTGTGTGTGTGTGTATATATATACATATATACATATATATATATATATATATATTATTTCAATGTAACAGGCTTTCTTTTTAATCCTAATATATTTTGTGTATTAGAAAAGAAGGGAACAATATTCTGAGAAGGGATTTGTTGACTTCAAGAGACTGCCAAGAGGTCATCAGAACAGAAAGGGGAAAAAAAGGCTAAAGGACATTGAAGAGTAAGGGTAAGATTTGAACTCAGGTCCTTTAATTCTGAATCTAGTAGTCTTTTCCCTGTACCACTCTGCCTTAGATAATGACAAAGTTAGCACATTGTTTTTCATAAAGTAGGCGCTTAGTAAATGAGCTTTCTGACATAGTTATTGTTTTTTGGGAAAAAACTCTGGATAGGGAGTCAAGAGACTTATGAGTTTGAATCTTGCATTCAATTTATCAGTTATTTAACCATGGACAAGTCATATAAGCTCTCTGAGTCTTGATTTCCTCATTTATAGAATGGTGATTATCATACTTGCCATACCTATCTCACAGGGCACTGTTGATGAAATTGCTTTGCAAATCTTAAGGCAATTTCTAAATGTGAGATAATAGTGAGGAAGAAGCTGAATATGAACAGCCTCACCTTCCTCTTCCTTTTCCCACTGGTAATTGTTTGCTCTATTCTTTCTCTTATGTGCTAAAAGAGCCTCAACTGCTTATCTTCATCTTCTTTAGGATTTACAAACCATGAGAAAGGAAAAAAGATCCCTCATCCATGATCTATCTGACTTAAACAAAATGCTGTATCAGCCACCTGTCCCTGGGTCATCCCTAGGCTGGGCCTAAACTGTACATGTCTTGGCTTCAAGGACCATCTGTACTTTCCTATCTCTATCCCAGACCAGCAGCCTGGTTGCTTATCTGGGCTCCTGACAGGCAGCTCCAAAGTCATGATATGTAGGTAAGTCCCCACAGGTCCCCTTTTACTTCTGGGTTCCCTGGGGTTGCTGGAATCATCTTGGGTTGTTGCCATGTGGTGCCAACAGCCTCTCTTCCCCCACAGGTTTACTCCTTGGCTGGCTGAAGAGGCCTGGTTAAAATGAAGTAATCATATCCCACATCTCTGCAAAGCCTCCCACTCACTGCTCTCTGAGCAGTCAGGTAACAAACAGTTCTGGGCTCTAGATCATGTCTAACATTCAACATGTGTACTTTTCTTAAAGAAGAATCTGGATTTATTCAACCTGAGTTAATTATGCCCTTGACACAGGAATGAGAACTGCATGAGTCTGTAACAGTGTCAGGGTGATAGAGGTTAATTAACACTGAGGAGATGATGATTGGCCCCATGTGAAACCTTCTCTCAGGTCTGTAAGATGACTCCTGTTATTTAATCAGATCTAAGACATTGAAGGGGGTGGGGAGGCAGGATCAGGGAGGAAGCTATCTTTCTGTTGTTTGTCTATTAATCATGACTTTTAAATATCTGTACATCATAGGGGAAATGGAACAAGCATTTGTGTAAGTCACACAGTTGATAGAATGCTGGGTCTGGAATTAGGAAGAATTGAGTTGAAATCAGACCTCAGACATTTAATAGCTGTGTGACCCTGGGTAAATTACTTAATCTCTGTTTGCCTGACTTTCCACATCTATTAAAAAGGGGATAATCATAGCACCTACCTTTTAGGGTTGTTTTGGGGATCAATGAAATAATTATTGTAAAGCATATTTTCTGGCTCATCATAAGAGCTATATAAAACTAGCTATTATTATTACTACTACTATGTGCCAAGGCACAGTGCTAAGTGTGTTACAATGAATAGCTCATTTGATCCTTACAGCAACTTCACTAGATAGGTGCTAGCACTCCCATTTTACAGTTAAGGAAGCTGAGGCAAACAAAGATTAAGTGGCTTACCTAGAGCTACACAAACCAGTAAGTGTAGAAGGCCAAATGTGAACTTAGATTTCCTAATCCAAGGCCTTGAACTCTATGCACTGAGCCATTTAGTGGTCAATTATATGATTTGTGATATTCATATCTATGTGTTATATGTATGTAACATGTATGTATTATATATGTATATGCATATGACATGTACTTAAAAGAGACTTCTGCAGGATGGTCATGATTTGTTTTATCTTGCCAAGTCTGTCATTATTGCCTCGGTCTGAATGCTCTGATTTCTTTCTCCTGTTGGTCATAGCTTCACTTACTTATTCATCTACACATCATAGTTTCTTCTCACATTATATTTGTTATTTCTTTGTTGGTTTGGTTTATCTTGTCTGAGTGTTAAGACTTTTTTTTTAAACATGGCTTCTCTTGTCTGTCCGGAATGGCTTCTTTTTTGTGTCTGTCTGCTATGACTTCTTGTCTGTTTCCTGTTTTTGCTTTTATGTGTGTCATGGATTCTTTCATCTACCTGTATTTACCTTTATTTCTCTCTTTCTTTTCCTGCAGCCCAAGATTACCTCTGCAGCATTACATCAAAAGGACTTTGATTATGTTAACTCTGGCAAAAGGATCTTAGAAATGCAGCCACATGGAAAACAACAGTGTCTTTGAATTTCATAGAACTATGGAGCCGGAAGGAGCTTCCAATCCTCTGATTTTACAAATGAAAAAACTAAGTTCTCCAGAGAGGAAATGACTTGTCTTAGGTCATGCAAGGAATAGAAATAAGTCTGGGCATGGAATGCAGATTTCCCAGTGTTCTATCCACTACATCAGGGAATCAAGATCCATTCAGAACTACCAGCAACATGAGCTTTCCTCTTCTTCCTCCTCTTCTTCTCTACCACATACTATGACATTTCTGCCTCTTGTTAGACATCCCTGAGTTTTTTCACTAATGAGAAGGAAAGGTATCTTTTATTTAATCTTTTTTTCCTGAGTTTTTTCTTTATTCTATCCAATTCAATGTATTAGGTATTTATTCAGCACCTTTTTGCATAAGTAACATTATTCTTGGTGTTCTGAAATACGCAGGGAAGTAAAAGACATGGCCCATGCACAAAAGAGCTCCTGACTCAACTGCAGAGACTAAATGCTCCTGAAAAGGTTAGTTGACTTTATAAGGCATTATATGAGGCAGAAGCAGCAGCTTGATATATAGTGTATCGGGAGTTGTTCTTGGATATGGCAAGACCTGAGTTCAAGTCCTGTTTCTAGACACATACTAGCTATATGATAATGGCCAAATAAACTCAAGGTATTCTTTAAGACTTAAAAATTACCAATGTGTTCCAGATCTGCATAATGTAAGTTTCCATCCCACAAGGAAATGACAGGACATAGTGATGCATACAATGAAGTCAGAGGAGGGAGACATTTGCATGGTGTGATGTGGGCAAAAAGACTTCATGGAGGAAGCTCTCATCTCCTCGTTCATTTTTGATTGTGCTCTCAGGAGATACAAAATCCATTTTATTCATGTTTTATATTTTTTCATAATGATAATTGTTATTGTAAAGTCTTTGGGAGTCCTGAATAATTGTTCATATTTAAAATAACTGCCTTGGTGTCTTCTCCAGCTGAATTGCCTATTGAATATTTTACAGTGGCCCAGACAAAATATTAAGGCCTGGTTGTCTTTTAAATCTCAGATGATAAAATCCTGACAAAAACACCCCTTAATCATCCACTTGCTCCAGGGCTAGACTAATTACAATGGAGCAAATTGTGCACTTTGAGGGAGAACTGAAGCTAATAATTCCAGCTACATGAGGCTGTTATTTGGACAGGGAAAAAGATGCAATAACTGATTTATAATATGAGTTTTGATTAAGTGGAAGGACTATGCTAATCGCACCCTCATTTTTATCCTTAGGTGACTCTGGAATAAACTAATGTTCCCTATACTTGTAGACAGGTACCAGTCTCATCACAGTAATCCTATGCCTTAAAAAGTTATATTTTTGCCTTAAACTAATATATGGTCCTGCATACCTAGGTGGCTCAGTAGATAGAGCACTAGGCCTGGAGTAAGGAAAACATGAGTTTAAATTCTGACCTCAGACACTTACTAGCTGTATGGCCCTGGGCTAGTCACTTAACCATGTTTACCTCAGTTTCCTCATCTGTAAAATGAGCTGGAGAAGGAAATGTCAAACTACTCCAGTATCTTTGCCCCAAGAAAACCCCAAGGTATAGCACACACATTTGCCCATCACTTTCCTAATTTCATAACTTTTTTTTTTTACATGGCCTACCCTGTAGCTAAAATAAGCTCCCTGGTAACCCCTAGCCCCAGTTCTGAATGTTGATATGCTACCCATAAATGATGAGCAAGATCAAATATCTCCTCCATGAAACCTTTCCTGATTTTTCCAGTTGTAAATGATACCAACCTTTTTTTTTTTAATTTTCCTTATCTTAAACCACATCATGGAAAACTGAAAAGTGAACTGAATTTGTAGTCAGAAAATCTGCAATAGAATCCTAGTTTTGTTACTTGTTTGATTTTAGGCAAAACATTTTCCCTCTTTAGATCTCAGTTTTCATGTGTATAAAATGAAAAAGTTGGGCTAAATGGTGTTGAATGTCCCTTCTGGCTCTGACATGGTATGTACTTTGTACTTATCTTATTTACTTAGACCTACTGATCACATTCAGGCAGCACCTTACATTTTAGAAAGCACTTCCCTCAAGAACCTGTGAAGTGGAGGTTCTAAGTGTTATTATTCCCACTCAACAGATGAAGAAACTGAGCTCTGAAAAAGGAAACAAAACCACTTGTTCCTAGTCAATTGGTATTAGGACCAGACCTTACTTGTCATAGTCTCAATTATATTCTGCTTATTCTTGTGTTTTTTTCATCTTTCTTTCATGCAAGTCCCTTAAGGGCATACACTGTATATTTTTCTATTTTTATTTTTGCATCTCTCTCAGAACCTAGCAACAGACCGGGCACGTGGTGAGTGGAAAGTCAGCTCAAACACTGAAAAGGTCTTGAGAGGCACACATACATAAGTAAAAGGAGGAATGAGGCTTGATCTGGGAGTTTCGTTCTAGTGCCTTTTCCCCTTCCACTCACTGACTTGGGAAAGAACATGGGTTTTATTATTGACAACATAGGGTCACTAAACCCAGGAGCCAAATGTGCATAATGGCCAGCTGTAGTTCAGGTGCCAGAAATTAAACTGGGAGCTAAATTGACTTTTTAGTCCCTGGCTATGGAAGAGTATCTGTCAAAGACTGTAGTGAACGGGAAAAACAAAACAAAACCAAAACACCCAAGAACAACCAAAAAAACCCAAACCGACAGATTTAAGGCACTAGTTAGCTGGAAGGCCTTGCTTGCTCTTTGTTGCAGAAAACTTGGCTGTTGGGACAAAGACTGCTGGGGAGTAGAGTCACATACAGACAGATCTCTGAGACATAGAAAGACCACTCTGAAGAAATAAGTGGGGAAGAATTCTGTTTTTCTCCCCTCCAATCTCATAGCTGAGTGTGTTAGCTTTTTTTGCCTTTCTAAAAAAAAAGTCAAAGGAGGAAAAACATCAACAATAAAACATGGACTTTAAGCTAAAGGGGCAATAGCAGATTTCACTTGTCTCTGATAAAGGAGAGATTGCATCCCTGTACCTGAAGCTGTAGTCCACTGATTCAATTCAATTCAACCAATATTTATCGAGTCTATGAACTCAAGGAGATTGTATTCTACTGGGGAAGGAGAGGGATGGCAAGCATAATTTTAAAAGTAAGTTATAAGAGCACTAATATATTGGGGGCAGGGGAAAGGGATTAAGAAAGGCCTCTAGTAAGAGGTATCATTTGAGCTGTCTTAAAAAAAGAAGGTAAAGTTTTTTAGACTTGGAGGAGAACAGGGAGAGAATTCCAGATATAGGGGTTAGTTGGGCAAAGACCAGTAAGAGGAAGATGGAATGTTTTACATGTAAAACATCAAGTTTGGGTGGAGGCAGAGGGTTTGAGGGGGAGTATTAGGTGATCTGCCTAAAAGAACAGCTTGGAACCATATTGTGAAAGGGTTAAAATTTCAGAGTAATTTTTATTTTATCCTAGAGGTAATAGGGAGCTATTGAAGATTCTAAAATAGGGTTATGATATGGTCAGACCTGTATTTAAGGAATGTTAATTTGGCAGCTATGCAGAGGATAGATGGGATGGAGGAGACTGGAGACTGGAGATAACCCTTAGAAGGATGCTTTGATAGTCCTAAAGTGGCAAGGGTCTGAGGTAGAACAACATCTTATAGCAGAAGAAAAGGTGATTCATGTGAGATATAATGTGGAAGAGGAATCTAAAAGATTTGGTAATTGGATGTGGAAATGAGAGAGGAAAGAGAGTGAAGAGGAGACTTCACACCTGATCTGAGCCACCCTACTGCCTTTGTCAACTAGCCTGCAAAATCATATCAGTATGATGAGGAGATATTATGTTTGCAAAGTCCAGTCTGACCAAGATTATAAGTGCTGAAATATCTAATGACAATATATGCCTTCCTCAAATCTCCTCCAAAATGAGTTCCATAAGAACATGTCTAGCACCTTTTTCCATTGACCTACCTAGGATGGCACAAAGGAATAAACAATATTAAGGATATAGATATAGATAAGGATATATGTGTATATGGATATAAGGACATATATAAAGATATATATATATATATGTGTATATATAAATATATATACACATATATATATACACACACACACACATATATAAAGGATATGTATATATTTAAATGACATATTTTATATAATTATATTATGATATATGGACATATATGGATATATACATACATACATATATATATATACATACATACGTACACACGTATATATATATATGTATATATATATATATTTTTTAAACTAAGATGTTGTATAAACTAGTTATTTAATGAGACTATCTAAAAGAATTTACTGGAACCAGTCGTTCTGGGGACATATTTCACCATACTCCCCACAGAATCATAGAACCTCGTGTTTTGAAGAGAGGCCACATTGTTTAACCTCTACCTGAGTAAGTACTCTCCTTTGCAAAATCCCTGAAGAGCAGGCATTCAGTCTCTGCTTGAACACTTCCAGTTATAAGGAAATGCTATGTCCCTGAGCAGCCTGTTCTCCCATTGGAAAGCTATAATATAAAAGGGCAGTTTTCCTTTGCATTGAACAAAGATCTCCCTCTTTTCAACTTGGGACCTTACATTTAGACCATGAGGCTCATCTAGTTCAGGTCTTCTTCATTTTTTTCCACTTGTGACCCCTTTTCCATTTTGGCAGTGTTAGTTGGTGTTTCATGACCTGAGGGGCGTGTGCAGTGACAAATGTGCATGCTTTGTGTTCAGAATAAGGCTGCAGTGAAGTTTCTCAATACAACAGCAAATGTTGCCAGAAACACCTCAGATTCAGTACGTGTTTGATTTTTAATTAATTTTTGGTCATTGCATGTTCAGAAACCTTTTACTGGTCTCAAATTTTTCACGACTACATATGGGGTCATGGCCCATAGTTGAAGAAGTGCTGATCTAATTCAACTTGTTCTTCTTAGGAATGAGGAAATTGATACCCAGTGAAGGAAAAATGACTTGTCCAAGTCTTAAGGACCAGAACAGCAGAGCCCAGAATAGAATTCAGGTCTTAGCAGGCTCCAAATTCAAGATGCCTTTCACTGCACTGTATTACATCTCAACTTCCACTATTTGCTCTTGTTTCTGCTCTTGGGGGACATGTTGAACAAGTATCATCTATCTTCCTCCTGATAACCATTCATATCATTGGAAATTGTGAACAAGTCTTCCTTGAGCCATCTCATCTCCAGGCTGAGTATGTTTAGTTTCTTCAAATAACCTTGTATGCCATTGTCTCTAGCTCCTTAATATTGTTTACTCCTTTGTGTGACCCTGGATAGGTCAGTTATGTTCCCTGGGTCTTAGTTTCCTCAACCATAAAATGGGAGGGTCTCTTTCAGTTCTATGTCTAAAATACTGTGATCTCATGATCTTCTCAATGCAGCTAAAGGTTGTGTTTTTTAGGACTGTCATCACCTACTTTTAATAGTGAGCTTAGAGTGATGCTGAGTTTAGAATTGTTAACCTTCCCAGTTGTGGGGGTGTTGGGGGATGGGCAAAATGAGGTCTCCAAGGTTATTATGTAGTTTAAAATCAAATAACTTGCTAACACATCACTTTCTTCAACCCCTAGGCCGTTACCTTAACAAAGATGAAGTTTCTCTGACAATAAATATCAAGGCCTATTATGTATGAAAGATGAGGGAAGGGGGGCAGCTAGGTGGTGTGGTGGATAGAGCACTGACCCTGAAATCAGGAGGACTTGAGTTCAAATCTGGCCTCAGATCAAACACTTGACACTTATTAGCTGTGTGACCCTGGGCAAGTCACTTAACCCTAATTGCCAAAAAAAAGATGAAGGAAGGGAAGAAGAAAGAAGGGAGAGAAAGAAAGAGGGAAGGAAGGAAGGAGAGAAAGAAGGAGAGAAGGAAAGAAGGAAGGCAGAAAGGAAATATTTATTAAGCAACTACAGTGTTCCAGGTGCTGTGCTAAGCACTTTACAAATATTATCTCAAATAATTCTCTCAATAACCCTGAGAGGTACATGCTGTTATTATTCTCATTTACAGTTGAGGAAACTGAGGTAGATAAAGGTTAAGTGATTTGTCTGGGGTCACACAGATGGTAAGTGTCTGAGGTCAAATTTTAATTTAGGTCTTGCCAATTCTAGACCTGGAGTTTTATCCTAGAACCCTATGCTCTGTTGATTTGCTAGGAAATATACAGAATTTAGATTAGACAAGGCCTTTACCCCTATTAAACTTATCTAACAGGATGTTAAGGCACAGAGAGATAAAATGTTAGAATCGTAGTCAGTCAGTCAGTCAATTAGTGTTTATTAAGTGATTAATATAAGCCAGGCACTGTGCTAAACTCTGAAAATATATAGAAAAGCAAAAGATAGTCCCTGCCCTAGAGGGACTCACAGTCTAGTGGGCTTAATATCATAGGCTCAACAATCTGAGATTTCAGTCTAGAAGGAAACTCAGGGATCAGCTAGTCTAATGCTTTCATTTTACAGATTAAAACAGAACAAAACAAAATAAACAAGCAAACAAACTGAGTTTCATAGGAAGGAAACAATTATTAAGCACCTACTATGTGCATGCACTTTACAAATATTTTCTCATTTGACCTTTGCAACAACTTTGGGGATTAGGTGCTAGTATCCCTATTTCACATATAAGACAATTGAAATAGGAAGAAGTTAGATGACATCCCTAGGACTCACACAGCTAACAGGTATCTGAGGCTGGATTTGAACTCGTCTTCCTAAGTAATCTCTTCTCCATCTCTGACTCCAGGCCCAGTGCCCTCTCCACTATGCCACCTAGCTGTTTCATCCAGATGAAACAAGTTATAAGGGGTCCACTTCTGGGAGGCAAGATGGCAGAGTAAAAAGGTAGTTGCTCTCACTCTCCCCCTATCAACCTCTGAAAACCCAGAAGATATCACCCCAGAAAAAAACCTGGAACAGCTAAACTAGAAGAAAGACAGGGAGCAGCAGTACAGCAGCCCAGCAAATGGGTCTCCCAGTGCCTCAGCAAAAATAAGGGAAGCAGCACTACAAAGGGCCCCAGGCGGACAAGCACCCAGCAGCATTCATCTGAAAAGAACTGAAGAAAGGAACCTAAAGTCTTCCAAAAGTCCCAGCCTTGCTGATTCCAACCCAACACCAGGTAAGCTGTCAGAACACTACAACCTCCAACTGTCAACCAGGAGGCAATCCTGAAGCCCAGGTGGTAGAGCAGGCAAACACCAACACCTGGACCTTTGAGTGCCTCAGTGAGGGCAGGGGAACCGGTGGAAACCAGCTCAGAAAACCACCAGGTTCCTCGGCACTCTACCACAAAGGAATCTCCCAGCGCATTAGCAGAAACAAGGGAGGCAGCACTGCAAGGGACCCCAGGTAGATAAACACCCTACAACACCCATCTAAAATGAGCTGAAGAAAGCTAAAGGAAAGAAAAAGCAGGCAACCTTGAATTGCCTGAAAGTTCCAGCCTTGCTGATTTCAGCCCAACATGAGGTAAGCTGCCAGAAACCTACAGTCTCCAATTGCCAACATAAGAGGCCCCAGCACACAAAGCCAGTGACCAAGATCTAGGCTCCCAACACAAGAAGCTTGGGTCAGTGCCCTCTGTTTCCCAGCAGGAGAGCTCAATCTCTTTAAAGGCCAGGGAATAAAGAAACACCATGAGTAAAAAGAAATGTACCATAGATTGATATTATGAGAAGAGTGAAGAACAAGACGGAAATTCTGACGAGGACAAATCCACATCTGCAACGTCAAAAGGGAATATGAACTGCTCTGAAGCCCAAAAAGCCTTAGTAGAACTCAAGGAAGATTTTAAAAGTCAAATGAGAGTGGTAGAAGAGTCCTTAAAAAATACATTTGGCCAATTGGAAAAAAAAAATACACTGAAGAAAACAAGTCCCTAAAAGACACAATTGGTCAATTGAAGAAGGAAGTACAAAAACTAATAGAAGAAAACAATCTGTTAAAAACTA
Organism: Phascolarctos cinereus; assembly: GCF_003287225.1. Lineage (NCBI taxonomy): Eukaryota > Metazoa > Chordata > Mammalia > Diprotodontia > Phascolarctidae > Phascolarctos > Phascolarctos cinereus. Next base: position 307,991,563 of record NW_027555625.1, on the reverse strand, counting down.
GAATTGACAAATGGAAACTGTGACAGCAAGAATCAGTACAAAGAAACAAAAAATAAAAAAATAGATGAAAATGTAAAATACCTCATTGATGAAACAAGTTATAAGTATTTCTCAATCAGTCAATAAACATTTATCGATTTTCTACTATGTGCCAGGCACTGTGCTAAATTCTGAGGATGCAAAAAAAGGCAAAAACAGTCCCTGCTCTCAAGGGGATCTCTGTATTATTAGGGAGACAAGCAAACACATGTACAACAAGTTCTATGCAGAATACATTGAGAATAATCAACCCAGTGAAGGCACTAGAATTAAGAAAGATTAGGAAAGTTTTCCTCTAGAAGATGGAATTTTGGTATTGAAGGAAAGCCAGGAGGCAGAGATAAGGAAGGAGAACAGGGCAGGAATTTGAACCTGGGTATTCTGACTCAGGGCATGAAGGTGGTACAGTGGATAGAGTACTTGGCCTGGAGTCAGAAAGATCCATCCTCCTTATTCAAATCTAGCCTCAGAGACTTACTAGCCAAATTACCCTGGGAAGGACATTTAACCCTGTTTGCTTCAGTTTCCTCATCTGTAAAATAGACTAGAGAAGGAAATGACAAATGGCTCTGGTATCTTTGCCAACATGGCCAATGTGGTCATGAAGAGTTGGAAGAGACTTAAATGACTAGAAAACAACAACAACAACAACTCTGAATCTAGATTTAGTATTGTTTCCACTGAGTGATACTATAACTTTTCTTGATAAGCAAATTAAAGAAATATGAAACAAAGTATTGAGGTCTTAGGGATAAGGTTATTATCAGTTCAAGTGATCAGGGCAGGCTCTCTAGAAGAAGTAATATTTGAGTTTAAATTTAAAGGATAGTTAGGAATCAACATGCAGCAAGGTAGAGGAAGGGGCATCCCAGGTATAGGGAGTAGTATGAACAAAGGCACGTAGAACATATTTGGGGACAGAGAGTAATCCATGTAGGCTAGAGTTGTTACCCTTTGAGAAGGAAACAATGTGATATAGGGCTAAGAAGTTAGGGTGTCAACAGATTATAACGTCTTTGACTGACAGAGAAGTTAAAAGTTTGTTTGGTAGCCACTGAATACTTTTAAGCACAGGAATTATATTAGGATTTCTATCCTGCCATGACCTTAGTATTTTTAAGTGGAATACATGATCATTCCTTTTCCATGTGCTTAAAACCATTGCCTTAGGAAACTCATAGGGCCTAACTCCATCTAAGTAAATAAAAGATGCTGGGCTCAGTATCTCCATCTTTACTAAAGAGAGATCTGTTGCCTCCATTATTCTTTGGTTCCTGGGTTGCTCCCATATTTCAACTGATACAAAGCCAACCTTCACATTGATGGTACCTTTGCTGTAGTTGGACCTCCAAGAAGCCATAAAGAGGAATTAGTCCAGCTTAGGTGGATAATTGATGGGTGTCAAGTGTCCATTTATGAAACTGTTTTAGCTTCTCCTCTGATTGCCTGAGGGTGGAATAGAATCCTTAGAGAGAGCCTAAATACCTTTCCTGACTTCCTCCAAATACCTGCATTTTACTCTAGTATAACCAAGGGCCCCGATAGCCTCAGGGTTAGTGATGTTTAATGAGAATTCTGTAGTTTTCTAGAGTCATCTGAAAAAGTCCTGAGCACAAAACTGAGTCTTCTCTTGGAGTGAAGCTTCTGCTTTACCACTACATGATGAAAAAAAACGAATTTACAGGTTTCATAAATTCTCATTGGGCCTGCACAAAAATCAGTGTTCTTTTGACAGCCTGAATTGATCCCTCTTAATTAGTTAATGCTTGGTTCATGTCACGATTGCCTCCAGCAAGGCTTGAAGCACACGTAGCTTTTAAATACAGACTACACATTCAGAAAGACTAGGAAGGAAATACTAGGTAGATAGGAGAGCACTTGGCGTTATCCTGTAACCAGAGACAGCCCATAGCATCTACCCTCTCAGTTAAGAATATAGAAAATTACAGGCCTAGTGAGAATTTTCAGAGGTTATATTATCGACCCCCTACTTTTAAGAAGGCCTAAATCTAAATTAAACCACTTCTAATACATTATTTTGGCCTGGAGATCATCATAGTTTCTCAATGGCCATGCTATTTTGAGAGCTTGAGAGCAAGCTCTTATAGGCAACAAGCATAAGGAGGCAATATTTCTGCCAGACTAATTAAATTCAGAAAGGCTAATCACAAAAAGTTGGCTAAAGGGTGATGATTTCAGATGGTCAGAAACTACATGCTTCCCTCTATGGCTACCTTCCATCTAGCTTCCTGTATGAACCTATTTATATGTATACTGTCTTCCCTACTAGAACAAAAGCACCTTGAGCACAGGGGCTAGTTTTGTCTTCTCTTTGAATCTCCAACTCTTAACCTAGTGGGAGGAACACAAGTAATAACCCAATAAATACTTGTTGATTAATTGCTATAGTACTAAGGTTGAAGTTTCATGATACTGATTCATAGAAAAAGGATCAGAACCAACAAAATAAGACTCAAAAAAAAATCGGAACCAACAAAAGATTTTGGAGAATTAAAATAGCATTTTTTAAAATGCCCTCTATGATGATGATAGGAAGTATCATCACTAAGTGCCTCCTATGTGCCAGGAACTGTGCTAAGTGCTAGAGGTGTAAAGAAAGGCAAAATACAGTCTGTGCTTCCAAGGACAGTGTAACATCAGAGACAACATGCAAACAACTATGTACCAAAAAAAGACCCCAACAGATATAGACATGTTGCATTGACGATTAACAGTGGAGGGAAGGCTCTAGCATTAAAGGGGTATAAAGAAAGGTGTCTTGTAGAAGATGGGATTTTAACTGAGACTTGAAGGAAGTCAGGAGGCAGAGATGAGAATCATAGGCATAAAGGACAGACAATGAAAATGCCTGGAGTCAGTAGATGGGGTTTCTTGTTCAATGAACAGCAAGATCAATGGCATTGTACTATAGATTACGTGGAGATTCAAAATGTATAAGAAGGCTTGGAAAGGAGTCAAATTATGAAAGGCTTTGAATGCAAATAGAGGATTTTATATTTGATCCTGGAGGTGATAGAGAGCCATTAGAATTTGAGTAAGAGATTGGGGGTGTCCTGGTCAGACTTACACTTTAGGAAGATCACATTGACAGCTCAGTCGAAAATGGACTGGAGAGGAGAGAGTCATCTTCTATCTTTACAAATGAGGGTATTCTAACTAGACATAATCAATCTGAAAAAAGTCTTTATGTTGTACATACACATGTCCAGGGTTTGGAAATACGTGGCTGACTGTCTGCTCTTTAAACCTTACAATCTAGCTGGGAAGAAGGAGCTAACAGGAAGCCACAACAAAGAAGATGTACAGCTGATAGGCATATACTACTCTACAAAGGTAGCAGGTGCTTGATAGATGTTTGTTGAACAATGTAAGGATTGTTATTACAATTTTACAAGTGAGGAAATGGAGGCTTAAAGAGGTAAATTGATTTGCTCAACATAACAAGGCTAAACTTGAACCCAAATTTTATGACATCATATCCAAAACCTTTTCAGCCATACCACAGATGCGTTTAGTAAGTAAATAACTTTAAATGCAGAAGTAAAAACATTAAATGCTATAAAAATTCTGGGCAGGGAGGGGGAGACGGAGAGATGGGGTCAGGGGGAGAGGAGGAGAGGGGGAGAGGGGGAGAGGAGGAGCGGGGGAGGGAATGAGGGGGAAGAAGGGGGGGGCAGCAAGGGGCAGGGAGTGGAGCAAGAGCTCACCTACCTTCTATCCAATCCAATCCAGTTCCTATCCAATAAACTCAGGTTTTACTGGAAATGTCTTTTGTAAAACTTAATGTGTTATGTCAGTTTGAATGATTAAAACTGAGAGATAGTGAGGTAGGGGTAGATGGTCTCAGAAAATGAATCTGGAATTTAGGAACCTTTGCTCAAATACTACTTCAAGTCATTAGAAGCTGTGTTAGCTGGACAAGTCTTTTAACATCTCAAATTCTAAGTTTACTCCTCAATAAAACAAACAGAATGAAAATCTTACTTGCAAATGATGTGGGCTATGATACTCTGAAGTAATTCTACTTAGAGATTGTTATTTCTCTGCCTTTCAGTCCCCCATTTATTTATAAAGGAGACCAAAAATAATCTTATGATTATGAATAGGACAGATTTAGACAATCCTTGGTGTTTTGTTGAATGGGAAAACACTAAATATATCTGATACCACTAAAATGTCTCTAGAGGGTTGCTCTTTGGCAATCAACAATTAACCTGGAGTTAAAACACACACACACACACACACACACACACACACACAGAGGTATGCACACATGCACACACAAAGAGTTTTCTAACTTTAAGTCAGACAGCAGATTGGTACAGAGGTGTTGCCTTTGGTAAGCAGAAATTGTGTTTAAAACATAAACTTACTGCTTGTGGATACTCTATGATATAGGTGAACTTGATCCCTGGGACTGGGTTTCTCCTTTTGGAGAAGAAAAGTTTATCACAGCCAAGCTTCTAAGGATTGAAATATTTGTCTTACAGGGAAGGAAAAAAGGTGGCTAAGGATTTTCTTCTAGTCCAATGACTATGCATGAACTAAAGCTTAAGCTCCTGTGCTCTGAAGTAAAGACAGATTGAAGGGTTCACTTTGTCTTTTATAGGAACAAGTAACACCTGAGCTCAGGACTCCAGGTGATTCCAGAAACTGAAAGCTCCTCAGCCTCATGCCCAGCGAATTCATGCCTGGCAGCACTCAGCAACAACTAGCAACAGCCACAGGACCAGAGGAGCACCAGTCAACAGCTGCTGCAAGAGAACAACAGGGAGCTGTGTATACCAGATGCCGCTTCATGTATCTTGCAGCAAGCACACGTGAGGCAGAGACTGAATAATACCACAGCAGACCAACAGAGAATAGTGTGATAACATGCTCAGAAAATGTCTTTGTCCCTCCACACACAAACCTGAATTCTGGTAATTGTTTCCTATTTATCCTATAGACAACTTACTTTGTATATATCTGTTTGAGTGTTGCCATTAGATTGTAAACTCCTTGAGGGTAAGGAAAAGAATTTGTCTCTTTTTGCTTAGTACTGTGCTTGGATCATACTAAGCACTTAAATAAATGTTTATTGATTGATTGTCACTTTGGATATATATGCTTTCTATCTATGCATTAATCTATGTGTGTGTACCCTGGCCACGTGAGTTTCTTTCATACCTCTCTGCATTTGTTCTGTGGCTATGTCTGCCCTTCACATTGATAGTGCCTATATTTCTGAGACAACATGCCCAAGGGAAATGTTCAATTACCACTTCTCTTAACTGTGATATATCATTAAATACCTTTAAAAACCCATCAGTGGGGGATTTCCCCCCTTTTCTTCTTTCTTTCTTTCTTTCTTTCTTTCTTTCTTTCTTTCTTTCTTTCTTTCTTTCTTTCTTTCTTTCTCTCTTTCCTTCTTTCTCTCTTTCTTTCTTTTTTCCTTCCTTCCTTCCTTCCTTCCTTCCTTCCTTCCTTCCTTCCTTCCTTCCTTCCTTCCTTCTTTCTTTCTTTCTTTCTTTCTTTCTTTCTCTCTTTCTCTCTTTCTCTCTTTCTCTCTTTCTCTTCTCTTTCTTTCTTTCTTTCTTTCTTTCTTTCTTTCTTTCTTTCATGGTTTTGGAAACATGGAGTATCTTGAATTTAGGTAAACCAATTTGAGGCCCTGTGTAAGAGTGCTACATGCAGATGAAGCAACTGAGGCCCAAAGACTCTAAGTGCCTTGCCCTAAATCATACAGCTTGAAAATGGAAAAGCAAGAATATGAACTCAGATTTTCTTGTTCCAGGTCTAATGCTCTGAGGTGTCTCCTTTGTCACTACACCCTAAGGACCAGAGTATCTTTCCATCTGACTTGCCACTGAAACCTTCCATACGTGAAAAGTTGTCTTCCTGAATTAGAATGGGAAGCTCCTTAAGAGCAGTAGCTGTTTTATTTTCTATTTGTATCCTCAGTTCTTTGTTGTTGTTGTTGTTGTTCAGTAATTTCAGTTGGGTTTGACTCTTAGTGACCCATTTAGAGTTTTCTTGGTAAAAATACTAGAGTGGCTCACCATTTCTTTCCCAAGCTCATTTTACAGATGAGGAAACTGAAGCAAACAGGGTTAAGTGATTTGCCCAGGGTCATACAGCTGGTAAGTGTCTGAGGCCAGATTTGAACAAGGAAGAGAAGTCTTTCTGACTCTGGGGCCAGCATTATTTACTGTGCCATCTAGCCTAAATGCTTAGCACAGTTCTTTGCATGTTAAAATGCTTAATAAATCCTTCCTTCCTTCCTTCCTTCCTTCCTTCCTTCCTTCCTTCCTTCCTTCCTTCCTTTCTTTTTCTTTCTTTCTTCTTTCTTTCTTTCTTTCTTTCTTTCTTTCTTTCTTTCTTTCTTTCTTTCTTTCTTTCTTTCTTTCTTTCTTTTCCTCCCTTCACTTATTCATTCATTCATGCTGTTCACTGCATTACACCATAAAGGTCCTTAGGGTCAGAGCAGCCCAAAAGAACCTAACTCTTTTCACTTCTAATCCAATGTTTGCTTCACTACACAATACCATAGCCTGCATACAGCACTACAAAATTAGACTGTGAAGTTTAAGAGAGAAAATGTCAATCAAGTCTCCATAGGAAGTCAGATATAAAAATAGACTGGGGAGTAGCCAATCCTGCTGATTAGTGTAGCTTAATTCAGCTGTATACCTGTTTATACCACACTATCCTGCTAGATCCAGCATTTTCTGTGGTGTAGGCTTCATACACAAAAGAATCAATACATCATTAGCCTGTAAGAAGTTGGTTTCTGGGTACTAAGGAGCTCCTGGGAGTATCATCTGAGTCATAATGACAGGGGAAGGGCTATGCTAAAAGTCTTGAATTATACCACATTAAGAAACTTCTCTCTGGGGGGATAGTGAGCTATTTAAATATTCCCTTCTGTGGCCTCAGACTTAACTATCAAATATTTACCATGGATCTCAGCAAGCAGATTTCACTCATCCCAAGATTTTTCTATGGAACGGAGAGCTGGTATTACCACCATTTTTACAGATAAGGCCAGAGGCTCTGAGAAATTTAACTGGGCACTTAACATCCACAAAGACAGCAAGGCAAGCTTGTCAGATCTTTCTATTGTTCCAGGCACAACCTCTTCCATACCTACCTTTCACCTCTTTCTCCACCCTACTGTGGGGACTGGATTTTGAAAATTCATCTCATAGGCAGTTTCCAGCTGCTTTCTCCCCAAATCCATTTGAGATCACAACCACTAGCTGGCGTAAAAACCCTTTCTGCTTTTCCCCCCGATTGTATCCAGCCCTTTCCCTAAGACTTTGAGGTGCACTGCCCCCCATTTCAACCTCTACACCCTGTCCTCTGTCCCTCAATCCCCATGAATGACTCGCTCTGTTTACTGAGCTGAGAAGCTATTAGAAGTGAGCAGAATTTAAGCTTCCAAGGGACCTTGTTTTACCCGCTGACAAAATCATTCTTTTCTCTTTCTGTTAAATATTCATGGCTCTCAGATTTTTAGATACAAAGGTACATTTTGTTTTAAAATGTGCTGATCCAGTACATAGTACTCTGCATTGATTTCTCTTTCTCTGCAACTCTGTGGCACTGGAAATAAAGGGGCCCTCATTCACCATTACTGAAATATAGCCTTACATTTCTCTTCGGTTTTCTTTCTAATTTGGCTGCTATTTGCTGCAAGGGGTAGTGTTGGTATATTGTGACTTTGTGTGAATGTGTGCATATCCCTCTTCAGCACCACACAAAACACAAAGCCTTTCTTGAGCTTCCAACATGATGTTAATATCAAGTGAAAAGGGTCTTTAACGCAGACATGATCTATCATTGAATTCAAATATTTGCTGTTTTGAGGGGATGCACACATACATACACACACATGCATGTGTGTGTGTGTGTGTGTGTGTGTGTGTGTGTGTGTGTGTGTCTTATACAGATGAAGAGGAAGTCTTCCTGGAGCCTTTGGGGTGATGCAGGAAACATGGTGGAATGGGAGCCAGATGGGGAAAGAAAGACTGCATTGTAAAAATGCAGGATAAGAGGGGAAATAGCAGATTATAGGCATTATGAAAAGAGAGATCAAATATGGAGATACAAGTCCTTATTAATGCAGTTCACTGGACTCATCTCTGTGAGCTGGAACTCAACAAGTAGGTAAGGGAATGAAAGATGTAACCCTTTTAAGCCTGGAAACATTATGTGGGTATTTCTTCAAGGGGTTTATAGGAATTAGGTGAGTTGGTGATGGCTTAATTGGATAGTCCTGTCCTCCCCAGATAACAGCTCTGCAGTCAGTATGTGCTTGATAATTATTCATTGTTGGTGTTTACTGCTGATAAAGGTTAGCAAGAATGTGTATGCATTCTGCCTCTGAGGAGGCTACAGAGAGGTGCCACTCAGTATTGGAAAGAAGGGGGAGGTAGAGTGATAGTGGTTTGGAAAAAAATGACTTCTAAGACCCTTTCTAATTCTGTTTTAATATTTTTAGCTCTAAATATTAGTTTTATGTAATTCCCTCCCATCTCTAACAGTCTAGGTTCTAAGTTCTTTTCCTCTGTACTCTAATTCTCTAATTTTCCTAGTTCCTTTCTGAGATAATCCCTTGTTGGCATCCACATGAAAATGGAAAAGATCCTGGGGACAGGTAGAAAGTAGTGATCAGCCCCACCCAGAATTATGGCTCCTAAGCAGTCTCACAGTCTTACATTAGATGCACCAGCCTGAAAGGAATAAATGCATTAGTCATGACAGCTACAATCCCTGAAAGTGATTCTCGGACAAACAAACACTCTTGGACATACAAGTGCAGTGATCAGCTAATAATTTCTCTCATGCTTACTCTTTATTGCCTCCCTCATCAGGTGGTCTCTGGCTTCACATTGTGTCTTCTCCCAGGCCTGCTGGTGAAATTTCAAGTAAGTGGGTATGACATAGTAAGGGAAAGAAACCCTTAATTTTGTTAATCCATGGTGTTAATAAGGTAGTGGAGATTCTGGAGAAGAGGGAATTATGTTGCAGTGGAAGAGCTTTGAATGACAAGTAAGGAGGTGTGAATGCAGTCATAGATTTGTTTCTGATGGTGTAGGAATGTTGGGTAGGTTAGCTCACCTCTCTAAAGCCTCAGTTTCTTCATTTTTCAAATGAATACGTTGAATCAGCTGGCCTTTTCCAATTCTAATATTCTATGTTTTGATGCTTTGTGTTCTAAGGCTGCTTCCAGCTGTCACATTTTATGTTCTAACACTTTATGTTCTCAGGTCACTCCCAACCATGACAGTCTATGACTCTGTGATATACCTTTGTCTAGAAGAGCTACAGTAAGTCAGAGTTCCGAGTTGAGTACAGAGATCAAACTCCCCAGAAGTAAATTACAGGTCATTTGCTGAAAACGATGATGCTATAGGCAGATCAGGAATCAATAACAGGAGGAGATGAATGCCTCAGGAATGCCTCTGCTCTATTGGTGACATGTCATCCTTTACCATAACTATTTCCATGGACATTTATCCCATATATAGAGAGAGCAGAGATATTACTCAAAGGATGCCAGCAATGAGAAATACACAAGGAGATAAAGGACAGAGTTTTCCTCTGGGTGACAGTGCTGAAGGAACTATTCCCTCTATCAGAGGATCTGAGCTGTAATGAATGGGCTTCATAATGCTGATCTATCACCCAGCAAGGAGAGAGGTAACAGGCAGTGGTGCTTTAGCAGGCATCTGTCTGCCTAAAGGCATCCCATCTTGCCTAGGTGGTCTCCCCTGCAGTGCAATGTACTGTACCCCCCAGGGCTGTGATCTTGTCAGTTCACATAGAAAATAGGGGAGGCCCCCAGGAGCTGCCAAGATGATGTAAAGAGAAGGTTTAGATGGTAAACTAAAAGACATCATATGTCTCTCCCTGCCTATCAAGTGAGTCTATGTTCCGGGAGTTGTTCTCCACATGATCCCTTCCAAACCACACCTTCAATCAGCAACATCAGCAGAACGGAGAAGCTGGTTTTCAAATGGCTGAGTCACTCAGAGTCAGATATTGAGTCATTGGGATGATGAGACTCATAATTGGGGATATCATGATTCAACCATAGAAATGGGAGCCAGACATTGAAAGAAAAGTCTACTTGGCTTAATTGAGAGAAGGGTATCATCAATGGACTCTGCCTTCTGTAACTTGATTGGCCAAGATCAGTTTCCTAAGTACTTGCTGTTATCCAACTCCTAGGTCTGCCACCCTGTGAAAACACAAACTAATAAGTCTATCCCTTAAGCAAAGACCTCTGCTCCCCTGCAGACCCACGGTGAGGCATCACTTCTAGAATTCATCTGAGAATAGCAAATGTTTGAGGACGAAGTAAGAGATTTCCAATGAAGAGACAGACCAGAACAGGGGTTCTTAACCGTCTGTGTGTATGTCTTAGACATCTTTGTCTGTCTGGTGAAGACTATGTATCTCTTCTCAGAATGTATATTTTTAAATTTATGATAGGAGGCAAAGATAAATTTTAATTAAAGGTTAGTAAAAATGCATGTTTTTTCTCATCTAAAGTCTCATTTAAAGATACCCCAAATCTATTCAGGTTAAGAGCCCCTGGGCTAGACTTCTGATGCCAAAAAGCAATATGCCTTTAATATAAGCACATTTTAATTGGAATAAAAGAAAATGTATTACTTGGGATACTGAAGGGAAAGGGAAAGATGACAGAATAAGAGAGGTTGGGTGAAGATCCAAGTCTACTGAAAGGCTATGGTATAACTGGATCCCTGTTGAGGTAGGATACATTACAACTTAGACAACAGGGAGCTTGAGACCTTGGATGTGATGTTCTCATTGAGGAAAGCAAGGAATAAAATTGGGATACATCACCATTCACTGTAACTAGCCTGACTCAGACTTACCATGTAGCTACTTCCTAACGATCTTCATGCAGTAATTTCCCACATTTTTTTTTTTAGTATTGGCTCTGGGACTAGTAAACAAATAAATAATACCATTCCTCAAAAGGTCATGTTAATGAATTGCCCTAAGACTCCACCCATTATTCCTGTGGCTTCTCTGAATTAAACTCCCTACCCTGGCAAAATATTATATATTTTGTCTTCCCCTCTTATCTCTTTCTTGAGGAAGGGACTGTCCTGATCTCTATCCCCAGGATCATCATAGTGCCTAACATATAGTAAAGACTTAAGACATGCTGTCTCATTCATCTTTTTCATTCATTCATTCAAAAGTTTGTTCTAGCCTGGGATGGGGAACCTGAGGCCTCAAGGCCACAGGTGGACCTCTAGGTCCTGAAGGATGGCCCTTTGACTGAATCCAAGCTCAGAGGGGATTTGTTCTGTCGAGTTTGGATTCAGTCAAAGGTCCACACTTCAGGACTTAGAAGGTCACCTGTGGTCTTGAGGCCACAGATTCCCCACCCCTGGAGACCCAGTTCATTATGGGTATTCCAGGTACAACCTTCTCTATACCTGCTTACGTATAATGGGACAGCAGAAAAGAGCTAGGTTTTATTTGAAGAAGGCAAGCTCTTGTTCAAGAAATATAATTGGTTTCCCCCCTTTGATATCAGTGACAGGTAGGTGGAATATTTTTGGAAGATTCTAGTAAGATGCCAGATTTTGGGTAAGAAATTTTATAGAAGAGATAAAGTACTTGGAAGAAGGAAGGGGTGTACCTAGAGCAGAGATGGACTGTAACCAAAAAGGCTAGCATCTCTAAAATATAGGGGTTTTTTTTAGATAAACTCATTATGGATTTTGATACTCACCGAGTCCACTCTTCTGATGAATGGACAATAAAGAACCAAATACTAATATTTGACTTATGCCAACACCACTTACCATGTCATGACCTGGGAAGCTTTCTCAATCTTCTCCACTTATTCAGCTCTTACAAATCCTTCAAGGTCTAGCTGTGAAGCCTTCCCTGGGTAATCTAGGGCACGATGTCCACTTCCTCATCTTAACTCACCAATATGCTTCATATCCTAACCACATAGCTCAGCACTTCTTTTGAATTTGTTATATACATATATACACACACAGACACATGCACATATATGTATACACACACACACATAGATATAGATATAGGTATAGTTATATATTTACGTGTTAGTTCTCATCCTTCCGAATAGATAATGAGCTTGAGGACAGGGATTGTTTTCAGTGTCAGTGTCTTGTGTCTCTCATAGTACCTTGTGCATTTATACAAAGTGTCCTCTCAACAAGGACTTAGCTAGTTCAATCCTTCCTGTTTATAGATGGGGAAACTGGGACCCAGAGAAGTGGGCAATACAGAAGCAATACAGTGAGGAAGATTCAAACTCTTTCTACAAGTGCATCACTCCACTAAATCACATTCGTGCCTTTCTCAAATCTAATGAGAGCTAATTGTGTATTCATTTGCTTATTCATTACAGCTTTATTTTTAAGGGTTTTATGGTTAAATATGTTTGTCTTTCTAATTCCTGCTAACAAGAGCTTTTCAATGGTTATTTATCAAAAAAAAAAAAGAAAGAAAAAAAGGAGGATAAAAAGGAGTACATCCAAGATGGCACCAGATGCAGTATTCAAAGGAGACAATGTGCTCAGGTGGAAGCAGCCATGTCTTAGGGTACTTAGTACAGCTCTTTCTCTAATTCATTCAGTAGGCAAACATAGGCAAATCACTTCTCTCTGAGTCCTTGACCCCTCATCAAATAAAACTTTTCAACTTAAAGGCACATTTAAGATATAACATGCTGGGAGCTTATGATGATCACCATTGTATTAATGGGCCATCCCATTCATCTTAGAGACCTTATTCTTGCCATATTCCAATCAGGGGCAGAAATGTATACCTTCTCTGCCTCTCTAAGTCTTAAACTGGGGAGTAGTGGTTCATTAGGGTCCCATTTGCATACAAGTGCTAGGGAAGTAATCTTTCAGAGTATAAAATTGGTTGGCAGGGTTTGATGCTCTGGGACCCATCTGGATGAAAACATCATTAATGTTAATTTAACTTGGCTCTAGAGAGAAGATTTGGAACCCTAGTTTTCAAGGGAAATGGCTTGAACTCAGGGTTGGTTTTACTTGACAGAGACAATGAGAAATTACTTGCCTGTTCTAAATTGAGAAATGATTATTTATAATTGAGACATGATTTTCTGCTGCCTTCTCCCTTCTTTTATACAGGAGTAAGGAAGAGTCAGGTCATGATACCCGTTGGTGTAAGAACCTAAAAAGCTGAATACTCATCAGCCTCTAAAGGTATGTCTAAGCTTGGTATTAGCCTCCCTCCAAAACCAAAGAATCTTTTCCCTGAGATCACTGAGGTAGAAAGATAATTTGATGTCCTACAAACTACCCAACAACAACAATGAATCTAACATCCAGTTCTGTGAAATATCAGTCTTAGTCACTTAGAATAAGTAGTGGAAAGTGCTGTTCAGATAGTTTCATGACCATGGAAAAGTAATTTAATTTTGGAGTCATAGTTTGTTTATCTGTAAAATAGCTATAATTACCTATCTTACAGGATTGTTGCAAGATAAACACCTTATCAGCCTTCGTATGTGAACTTTGTGAACATGAATGTAAGGCACTATTATCATTGTTAGTTTATTATTCTTTTTTTCCTTAATAGTATTTTATTTTTTCCAATTACATGTAAAGATAGTTTACACTACTCATTTCTGTAAAATTTTGAGTTCCAATTTTTTCCCTCCCTCCCTCCCCTCCTCTTCCCCCTCCTCAAGACAGCAAGCAAATTGATATAGCTCATACATGTGTAATCACGTTAAATATATTTCCACATTAGCCATGTTGTGAAAGAATCAGAAAAAAACAGGAAAAATCACAAGATATTAAGAAAAAAATGAAAATGGTATGCTTTCATCTACATTCAGATTCCATAGTTCTTTCTCTGGGTGTGGTTAGCATTTTTCACCGTGAGTCTTTTGGAATTATCTTGGATCATTGTATTGCTGAGAAGAGCTAAGTCTATCACAGTTGATCATTGCACAATGATGCTGTGGCTGTGTACAATGTTTTCCTGGTTCTGCTTGCTTCACTCAGCATCAGTTCATGTAAGTCTTTCCTGTTTTTTTCTGAAATCCTCCTCCTCATTATTTATTATAAAACCTAGTATTTCTTTACATTCATATACCATGATTTGTTCAGCCATTCCCCAATTGATGGGCATCCCCTCAATTTCCAATTCTTTGCCACTACAAAAAGAGTTGCTATAAATATTTTTGTACATGTACATCCATTCCCCCCCCTTTTTTTTTAATGACCTCTGCAATACAGACATAGTAGTGGTATTTCTGTATCAAAGAGTATGCAGAGCATGTATGGCCTTTGGGCATAGTTCCAAGTCCCTCTCCAGAATGATTGGATCAGTTCACAACTCTACCAACAATGCATTAGTATTCCAATTTCCCCCCATCTTCTCCAACATTCATCATTTTCCTGTTTTATCCTATTAGCTGATATGATAGATGTGAGGTGGTACCTCAGAGTTGTTTTAATTTGCATTTATCTAATCAATAGTGATTTAGAACATTTTTATATGACTATATATAGCTTTAATTTCTTTGTCTGAAAACTATCTGTTTATTCCTTTGACCACTTATTAATTAGGGAATGACTTGTATTCTTATAAATTTGACTCAGTTCTCTACATATTTGAGAAATGAGGCCTTTATCAGAAACACTAACTATAAAAGTTGTTTCCCAGCTTTCTGTTTTCCTTCTAACCTTGGTTGCATTGGTTATATTTGTGCAAAACCTTTTTAATTTAATGTAATCAAAATGATTCATTTTGCATTTCATACTATTCTCTATTTTATTTGGTCATAAATTATTTCCTTCTCCATAGCTCTGACAGGGAAACTAATCCTTGCTCTCCTAATTTGCTTATAGTTTCATTCCTTCTGTCTAAATCACGTACCCATTCTGACCTTATCTTGGTATAGGGTGTGAGATATTCATCTTTGCCTAGTTTCTGCCTTACTATTTTCAATTTTCCCAGCAGTTTTTGTCAGTCAGAAGCTGGAGTCTTTAGATTTATCAAACAGTAGATAACTATAGTCAATGACTATTGTGTCTTGTTTACCTAACCTATTCCACTGACCCGTCACTCTATTTCATAGCCAGTAACAAATAGTTTTGTTGATTGCCGCTTTATAATATAGTTTTATACCTGGTACAGCTAGGCCACCCTCCTTTGAATTTTTTCATTAATCCCTTGATATTCTTGACCTTTTGTTCTTCCAGATTATGTTACTTTTTTAGCTCTACAAAAATTTTTGGTAATTTGATTATTATTGCATTAAAGAAGAAAATTAATTTAGACAGAATTGTCATTTTTGTTAGATTAGTTCCACCTAACCATGACCAATTTATATTTCCCAATTATTTAGGTTTGACTTTATTTGTGTGAAAAAAACATTTTGCAATTGTTATCATATAGTTCCTGGGTTCATCTTGGCAGGTAGAATACCGAAAATTTTATGTTGCCTACAGTTACTTTAAGTGGAATTTCTTTTTCTATCTCTTGATACTGGGCTTTGTTGGTAATATATAGAAATGCTGGAGATATATATATATATATATATAATATATATATATATATATATATATATGTGTGTGTGTGTGTGTGTGTGTGTTTATTTTATATCCTGCAACTTCAATTAATTAATTGATTAAATTAATTAATTGTTTCAAGTGGTTTTTTTAGTTGTTTCTCCAGAATTCTTTAAGTATTCCATCACATCGTCTGCAAAGAGTGATAGTTTCCTCATTGCCTATTCTAATTCCTTCAATTTCATTTTCTTCTCTTATTGTTAAAGGTAACATTACTAGTACAATATTGAATAATAGTGGTGATAATGGGCATCCTTGTTTCACCCTTGACCTTATTGGAAATGCTTCTAGCTTATCCTTATTATGTATTAGGCTAGCTTATGGTTTTAGATAGATGCTACTTATCATTTTAAGGAAAACTCCATTTATTCCTATGCTCTCTAGTGTTTTTAATAGGAATGGGTGCTGTATTTTTCTAAAGCTTTTTCTGCATCTATTGAGATAATCATATGATTTCTGTTAGTTTTCTTATTAATATGGTCAATTATGTTGATAGATTTTTTAATATTGAATCAACCCTGCATTCCTGGTATAAATCCTACTTGGTCATAGTGTATTATCCTGGTAATAAATTGCTGTAATCTCTTTGCTCATATTTTATTTAAAATTTTTGCATTGAAATTCATTAGGGAAATTAGTCTATAATTTCTTGCTCTGTACTGGCTCTTTCTGATTTAGGTATCAGTACCGTATTTGGGTCATAAAAGAAATTTGTTAGGACTCCTTTGCCAATTTTTCCAAATAGTTTATATAATATTAGAACTAATTGCTCTTTAAATGTTTGGTAGGATTCACTTGTAAATACATCTGGTGCTGGACATTTTTTCTTAAGGAGTTAGTTGATGACTCATTCAATATATTTTTTCTAAAATCTGGCTATTTATGTATGTTATTTCTTCTTCTGTTAATCTGGACAATTTATATTTTTAAAATATTCATCCATTTCACTTAGATCATCAGATTTATTAGCACACAGTTGGGGAAATAGCTCCTAATTATTGCTTTAATTTCCTCTTCAATGGCAGTGAATTCACTCTTTTCATTTTTGATACTGTTAATTTGGTTTTCGCCTTTCTTTTTTTAAATGACATTAACCAGAGGTTTATATATTTTATCCCTGCCCCCATAAAACCAGCTCTTAGTTTTCTTCATTAGCTGAAAGTTTTCTTACTTTCAATTTTGCTAATTTATACTTCGATTTGCATAATTTGTAATTTGGTATTTAATTTGGGATTTTTAATTTGCTCTTTTTTCTAGTTTTTTTAGTTGCATACCCAATTGATTGATCTGCTCTTTCTTTATTTTGTTCATGTAAGCATTTAGAGATGTAAAATTTCCTCTAGAACCTGCTTTGGCTGCATCCCACAAGTTTTGGTGTGTTGTGTCATTGTTATCATTCTCTTTGATGAAATTATTGATTGTTTCTATGATTTGTCATTTGACTCACACATTCTTTAGGATTAGGTAATTTAGCTTCCAGTTAGTTTTTAGCCTATCTTTCCTTTTCCTTTATTATGCATTATTTTTATTAAGTTATGTTCTTAAAAAATGCATTTAGTATTTCTCCTTTGCTGCATTTTATTGTGAGGTTTTTATGTCCAAATACATGGTCAGTTGTTGTTTAGGTGCTAGTTATTGCTGAATAAAAGGCATATTCCTTTCTAGCTCCATTTGATTTTCTCCAGAGGTCTACAATATGTAACTTTTCTAAAATTCTATTCACCTCCTTTAATTCTTTTTGTTTATTTTGTGGTTAGATTTATCTAGTTCTGAGAGAGGGATGTTGAGGTCCCCCCCCCACTAGTATAGTTTTACTGTCTATTCCTGTAGCTTACTTATCTTCTCTAAGAATTTGGATGCTATATCACTTGGTGTATATATGTTCAGTAATGATACTGCTTTTTTGTCTATGATACCTCTTAGCTATATTTCTTTCCTTATTTATTTAATTAGATCTATTTTTTTACTTTTCCTTTGTCTGGGATCAAGATTGCTACCACTGCTTTTATTTTTTTAACTTCAGCTGAAATATCATACTCTGTTCCAGCCTTTTACTTTTATTCTGTATTTCTCTGAAATATGTGTCTTCTAAACAACATAATCTAAGATTACTTTTTTTTAGTTCACTCTGCTATGTGCTTCAATTTTAAGAGAGAGTTCATTCCATTCATATTCACAGTTATAATTAATAGCTGTGTATTTTTCTCCAATTGATCCCTGCCTCCTTTATACCTCTCTTTTTTCTTTCACCCTGTCCTTTCTCACCAGAGTTTTTCTTCTTTCTCACCAGAGTTTTTCTTCTAACCACAACCTCCTTCTATCCACCCTCCCTTCTATCAGCCTCCCCTTTTATTTCTCCTCCCTTCTGTCAGCCCCCCTCTTTTTCCTTTGCTTTCCTCTTTCTCCTCCTACTTCCCTGTATGGTAAGACAAATTTTGTACCCAACTGAGTGTGTATGTTATTCACTTTTTGAGCCAAATCCAAAAAGAGTAAGGTTCAGGCAATGGCAACCCTATCCTTTTTCTCCCTCTACTGTAATACTTTTTTTTTAGCCTCTTCAAGTGCTGTACTTTACCCTATTCTGCCTCTCCTTTTCCTCTTCTACCAGCACAATCCTTTTTTTCACCCCTTAATTTTTTTATATCATCACATCAAAGTCAGCTTATACCCATATACTCTATCTATCTATACTCCTTCTAACTGCCTGAATACAGATACAGTTCTCAAGAGTTACAAGTATCATCTTCCTGTGTAGGGATGTTTACTCTTATTGAATACAATATTTTTTTTTTCTTTCTTGTTTACCTTTTTATGTTTCTCTTGAATCTTGTATTTGAAGATGTAAATTTCTGTTCAGCTCTGGTCTTTTCATCAGGAAAGTTTGAAAATCCTCTATGTCATTGCATGTCCATCTTTTCTTCTGAACAACTATGCTCAATTTTGCTGGGTAGTTGATGCTTGGTTGTAATTCAAGCTCCTTTTCCTTCCTGAATATCATATTCCAAACCCTCTGATCCTTTAATGTAGAATCTGTTAAGTCATGTGTAATCCTGACTATGGCTCCTTGATATTTGAATTGTTTCTTTCTGGCTGCTTGTGGTATTTTCTCCTTGAATTGATAATTCTGGAATTTGTCTAAGATATTCCTTGGAGTTTTCATTTTGGGATCTCTTTTGGGAGGTGATCAGTGCATTCATTCAATGACTATTTTACCTTCTGGTTAGAGGACCTCAGGGCAGTTATCCATGATAATTTCTTGAAATATAATGTCCAGACTCTTTTTTGATCTTTGTTTTCAGGTAGTTCAATAATTCTTTCTTTTTTCTTTTTTTTAAATTTTTTAAAAAAGTTTTCATTAATTTATTTATTTTTAGTTGACCTTTTGGAGTTCCTTTTCCATTTGGCCAATTATGCTTTCAAAGGCACTATTCTGCTCATTAGCTTTTTGCACCTCTTTTGCCATTTGGGTTAGGCTATTTTTTAAGGTGTTATTTTCTTCATTATTTTGTTGGATCTCCTTTAGCAAGCTGTTGACTCTTTTTCTTGATTTTCTTTCATCACTCTCTTTTCTTTTCCTAACATTTCCTCTACTTCTCTTCCTTGCTTCTCAAAATCCTTTTTGAGTTCTTCCTGGCCTGGGATCAATTCATATTTTTCTTGGGGGTAGGAGCTTTGGACTTTGTTGTCTTCTTCTAGTTTTATGTTTTGATCTTCTTTGTCACTAAAGAAAGATTCTATGGTCTGACTTTTTTTATGCAGTTTGCTCATGATCTCAGCCAATTACTTGAGTTATAAACTCTTTGTTAAGCTAGGGGCCTACTTCCAGTGTAGAGAATATACTGTCCCAGGCTTCAGGGGTTTTGTGCAGCTGTTTCAGAGATACTTTAGGGATCTGTAAATTTTCAGTTCATCCAACGTGGTACCATCAAGGGCGAAGTGTTTACTCCTTTCCTGGACTATGTTTTAGTCTATGAGTGACCACAAGCACTCTTTTCTGCCTTAGAGTTGTGAGGGGGATTCTCTCTGTACTACCACTACAAGCTCCACCAAGGCAGTGCTCCTCCTCACCCCAGGATCACCACCCAGACCTGTAACCCATATATAGTCACAGGCAAAGCAAGAGAATCCTGCCTCAGCACCAGCAAAGAGATCCCTGCAGTCCCCCTCTGACCAGCCATTCAATTCCTCCTCAGTCTGTGGGCCCAGCTTCAGAAGTAGGTGCTGCCTCAGAGCTGCAGCCAGGACTGTGGCTGGGACTGAGCTTCTCTCTTACCATGGTCACAGACTTTTCCTACTAACCTTCTCAGTTGTTTTTGGTGGTTGTCGATTGAGAAGTCTGGACACCACCAGAGCCGCCCTTGATTCAGTCCTCTGAGGCCTGCTCCAGTTTAGCTGAGGCCTGTTTTGCCTGTGTGCCCACACCAAACTGCATTCCTCTCCCAGCCCGGCACAATTAACTTTTCCAATCAACCATCTAGGTTTTCTTGGGCTAGAAATTTGTTTCACTCTGTCTTTTTGTGGGTTCTGCTGCTTTAGAATTTGTTTAGAGCCATTTTTTACAGGTATTTGAAGGGGTTTGGGGTCATTGACATTTGACATACCTTGTCATTGCTTTTACTGTGATATCTTGGCTCCTCCCCCCCGTCCAATAATTCTTAAATGATCTCTCCTTGATCTATTTTCTAGATCAGTTTTTTTCCAATAAGTTATTTAAAGTTTTCTTTTTTTAAAAAATTTTGTTTGAGTGATTACTGACGTCTCATAGAGTCATTATCTTTCACTTACCCAGTTCTAATTTTTTTGGGGATTTATTTCTTCAGTTTGCATTTGTGTCTCCTTTTCCATTTGGCCAATTCTACTTTTAAAGGAATTGTTTTCTTCAGTGAACTTTTTGTTTTCAACAGTTAGCCAATTTGTTTTCTTCACTTAATTTTTGTGCTTCCTTTTCCAAGCTGTTGACTCTTTTTTTTCACAATTTTCTTGCATAACTCTCATTTGTTTTCCCAATTTTTCTTCTTTCTCTCTTACTTGATTTCTTAAACTTTTTTTAAATTTTAGACAAATACTAAAACTTAAATACATAATAAGAAAAGAAAAACAAACATATTATAAACTTACATGTTAAACCTAGATATAAAATAAGAACTAACAGCCCCCCCCATCTACTTCCTTTGCATTGGTTCTTCCTCTCCCAACTCATTTGTATGAGATATTTCCTCTTTTAGCTGTTCTTGAAAGGTTTTGCTTTGTGAAGTCCTACATACATAAAAGGTAAATAGTCTATCCTTATTAAGTTCCTTATAATTGGTTATTGGTATGTACTTTATATATTTTTTTTGGCTCTTGTATGTCAAAACTTCTATCTCTCCTATTTGTTTTTCAAGATCCTTTTTGAGATCTCCCAAGAGGACTTTTTTGGGCTTGAGACCAATCATATTGCCCTTCGTGGCTTCATGTGTAGGAATTTTGAGTTTGTCCTCTTCTGAGTTTGTGTTTTGATCTTCCTTGTCACCATAGTAGCTTTCTATAGTCAGGGCTCTTTTCTGTTTCTCACTCATTTTTTAGTTTATTTCCTGACTTTTAAAGTTGAACTCTGCTTCTGGTGCACAGGAGGCACCATTGCAAGCTTCTTGTGCTGGAGTACAGAGGCCTGTTCACTGGCTTTCCATGCTGGGTCCTTAGGTGCTTGTGGTTTGCCCACTGTGCTGGAGGTGGCCCAGGCTATCTATGCCTGTTGTGCCATGATTCTGGAGCTCACAATTTGCCTTTTGTGCTGGGGTTGGAGGCCTCACTGTTAAGGCTTAGCTAGGACCAAGGAACCTTGGTTACTGATCTGTGCTGAGGCTAAAAGTCTCCTTTTGGCTTGCCTGCACAGCATTTGTGCTAGGCTGTGCCTCCCATCTACCCAAGTGAAACAGATCTTTTCTAAAATCCTTATAAGTTGTCTTAACCTGAAAAATTGTTTCACTCAATCTTTTTTGGGTTCTGTCACTCCAGAATCCATTTTGAGATGTGATTCAATGTTGTTTCCAAGGGAAACTGGAGAGAGCTCAGACAACTTCCTGGCTTCTCCCACTGCCTATTGTTTGTTTATTATTATCTAGGGATGAAGAAAGACAGGACCCACAGTGCCTTCTAGGTCTACAAAGTATCTTCAGCCAGGATTTTTTTTTCCTAGCTGTTTTGCAGTAGAACATTAATCCTATCTTATCCATTCTTGCTTTGGATACATTAATTGGCTTTTTCCATTGTCAGCCTTTGTTTTTATTCCTGTGGACTTGAGGTGACCCTTCTTCTCCTATTCCTTTGTTTTATTTTAATTCTTTTAGTTCCTAACAAAGTCTTGGCTCAATCACTCCACTAGATCAGTCTCAGATTAATTTCTAGTAACAGTACTTTGACCACTCTAGAATGCTATACAGCTCAGGGTCATTGACTAACATAGGGTCACAGTCTAACGCTGAATGTTAGAAATACAAGGGACCTCAGAAATCATTTAGCCCAAACCTTTCATTATGCAGATGAAGAAACTGAGGTCCAGATAGATTAAGTGGTTCATCCAAGGTTACACAAATAATTGGTGACCAGAACTTGAATCTAAGACCTTCTTCAACTACAAGTCTTCTTCAGTCCAAATTTGTTTTCATGAGCATGTACTGCTAAGCTACCTAAATCTAATGAAAGATCACCTAATGTTAAAAACTTTGAAGGAGGGAGATACCCCCAGTAATTCTAATCTTCCCTGTTGCTGTTGATAGTGATTTTTTGTCTGTCTATGAGTCTTGACAAACTTTTGATTGTTGAATTCAAATAAAAATTTTAAAAAAGCATTAAGAAGAAGCCTCTGCAAGTTATTCCTTGGTTAACCCATTGGGGTGTGTGCACGCGCACACGCGTGCATGCGCACGCGTGTGTGTGTGTGTGTGTGTGTGTGTGTGTGTGTGTGTGTGTGTGTGTGTGGTATGATAAGGTGACAGTATTGAGAGAGGACGTACTTTCCTGATCCAAATATACTTGTTCTCTTCCTTTCTCAATGATGAAGCTTCTTTTTAATAGCAAAAATAACTGATTAAACACTGCTATTTATCTTCAGTTTCTTGGCTGCTGAATTCTGGTGAAAGATAGAAGAATTTTTTAAGTGGTCTGAATTTTTAGAAGCCTTCTTTTCACTGAGATGCCATATTTCACTTTGGGCTTAATACCACAAGGTAGAAAGTTCTACATCAGCTATCAACAATCTTTCTTGAACTGTGGGGTCATTAAAATATAAAATAAACATAATAATCCTAGGCTTCTGACAACCAGCTGCATTTTAGGTGAAAGTCAAGACTTCATCAGAAGGAACTTTGAGGTTATCTAGATCACTCTTTTATTTTACAAATGAAGCAGTGGAAAAACAACAGGATTGGGAGGAGTTCCACTCTCAGGTCCTCCAAAGACTCATATGATGAGTCATGTTGACAAGTCATTTCTCTTCTCTTGGTCTCACTTTTCATATAGGAAAAAGGGAGGATTGAACTAATGACTATTAAGGTTCCCTCAAAATCTGAACATTCTATGTTCTTGGGGCAGCTAGGTAGCACAATGAAAAGAGCACTGATCCTGGAGTCAGGAGGACCTGAGTTCAAATCTGGCCTCAGACACATAACACTAACTAGCTGTATGACTCTGGGCAACTCACTTAACCTCAATTGCCTAACCACCACAACAAAAACCAAAACAAAAACCAAAATATTCTAAGCTCTAAGTTCCTTTCTAGGTCTCACATTCTATATTCTCAGGTCCTTTCTATATCTAACATTCAATGTTTTAAGATCCTCACAAGTTACAAAAGTCTGTTTCCAAAGTATACTGAAAAATAATGATAAGTTCTAGGTGGCAATTATTTTATTTTCTTTCAAAATTTAAAAAAAATTACTTTTCTCAGTTAAATGTAAAATACTTTTACATTCATTTAAAAATTAATTTTTGAAGTCCAAGTTCTCTCTTTCCTTTCTCTCCTCCTTCCTTGAGAATGGAAGTACCTTGATATAAATTTTATATATATATATATACACATACATATATATATTCTTATGCAAAATGTATTTCCATATTAGTCATGTTGCAAAGAGAATACGCACCAATAAAACAAAAAAAAAAGAAAAGAAAAATAAAGTTAAAAAATTAAGCTTTGATACGCATTCTGGCTCCATCAGTTCTTTCTCTGGAGGTGGATAGGATTTTTCATCAAAGTCCTACTTAATTGTCTTGGCTCAGTGTATTATTGAGAATAGTTAAGTTATTCACAGTTGATTATCATATAATATTGCTATTCTTGCATACAATGAGTTCCCGTCTTGACTCAGCTCACTTTTCATAAGTTCATATGTCTTCCCATATTTTTCCCTAAAATCATCTTTCTCATCCTTTTCATTCATCACAATTATGTACTACAACCTATTCAGCCATTCCTTAATTGATAGGTATCCCTTCAAAGTCCAATTCTTTGCCACCACAAAAAGAGCTGCTAGGAATATATTTGTACGTATAAGACTTTTCCCCGTATTCCTTTGATCTCTTTGAGATACAGACCTAGCAGTGGTATCACTGGGTCAGAGGTTATACACAATATTTTAGCATTTTGGGCATAGTTCCAAATTGCTCTCCAGAGTTGTTGGATCAGTTCACAACTCCACCAATAGAGAATTAATGTCTCAGTTTTCCCACATCTCCTCCAACATTTGTCATTTTTCGTTTTCTGCCATGTTAGCCAATTTGATAGACGTGAGCTAGTGGCTCAGAGTTATTTTCATTCGTATTTCTCAAATCAATAGTAATTTAGAACATTTTTTCATATGACTATAAATAGGTATTGATTTCTTCATCTGAAAACTGCTGGTTCAAATCCTTTGACCATTTATCAGTTGGGGAATGACTCATCTTCTTACAAATTTGACTAATTTCTTTATATATTTGAGAAATGTGGCTTTGATCAGAGAAACTTGCCATAAAATATTTTCCCTTAGTTTCTTGCTTTCCATCGAGTCTTGATTGCATTGGTTTTGTTTGCATAAAAACATTAATTTAATGTAATAAAAATATCTATTTTTCCCATATTCCTCTCTATCTTTTGTTTGGTCCTAAATTATTCCCTTATCCATAGCTGTTATGGGTAAAGTATTTCATGCTCCCCTAATTTGCTTGTGATATCACCCCTTATTTCTAAATCATGTACACATTTTGATCCTAATTTCTTATGTGTTGTTAGATGTTAGTCTATAGCTAGTTTCTGCCAAACTGCTTTCCAGTTTTCAGCAATTTTGTCAAATAGTGAGTTTTTGTCCCAAAAGTTTGAATCTTCGGGTTTATCAAACACTAGGTTACTGTGGTCATTTATTACTGTGTATTGTGTACTTAATCTGTTTCACTGAGCCACCATTCTGTCTTTCAGCCAGTACCAGATTGTTTTGATAATTACTCCTTTTTAGTATAAGTTGAGGTCTGGTGCAGCTAGGACACCTTCCTTCATGGTAGGAATTATTTTCACTGAAAAGACAGTGGTGAATTTCCTTTGGAAGAGGGAGATAAGGACATTTTCATTTAAATACTAGTGGTCTTCTTAGAAGACAATGACAAGAACACAGGTAGGACTTCGCAAATCAGTTATTTACAGGACCAAACCAAATGGAATAAATCACCTGTTCTATGTCAGCTCTGATATTAGTATAATTAGCTGTAAGTCTATGCAGTTCCATGCCAAATTAAACACTGGGTTGACACCAGTGTGTATGTTGGAATAAAAATGACTAAGTAAGATTTGCTGAATGAAAAATGTGTTGGATTTGAAGACATTAAAAGATGTCATTCACTTACCTATTTACTAGCTTATATGGTCAAGGGCAAGTTATCAACTTCTCAGGGACTAAGTTTCCTCATTTGGAAAGTGAGACTAATAGTAGTTGTAATGTCAACCTCATAGGTTATAAAGAAAGTGCTTTGGAAATCTTAAAGCACCATAGAAAACAGTTTATTATTATAGCAATCCTATCAGCATGTAGGACCAAGTGTCTTCAGAGTTTCTTCAAAAAAAATTCTGTTTAATTCCAATTTCTCCTCTCTCACCCCGAGGTCACTTCATCTTAACATTATGGGCTGAAATGTATTCTGATCACACAAGCCACTTCAACATTTTTTGTTTTTAATCTTTGCAATGTAGAAGAACAAATTTAACAATAAGATTACACTTCTATTCTGAACATGTGGAATAATTAAATTTGTATCACGCCTTAGAGTTGGATCAGCCATTTGAAGGGGAATGTATCAATTGGACACATACCCCATGCATCCTGGTCTGCAAATAAGGCAGTCTGAAAAAAAAAAAAACAATGTATCATCTCTCATCCAAACAATATTCACAGAGAAATCATCACTTAGTGAAAGACATCTCTCTTCAGGCTTAGTTTTATTTCCATATAAAAGAAGCTGTGGTAGAAACAGAGAGGGGGAAAAAATGGTTGAGATGAGAAAGCTAACTCACAGGTATCTTAGTCTGGAAGAACTAAGATTGGGGATAGTAACTGGACCTCTGATTTCATTGGTATAGAGAGCTTTCTGATGGTGAAAACCCCTCTACCAATGCAGGCCAATTTTTTTTTCTAAAGCACTGAGAGTTTAAGTGACTTGCACAGGATCACACAATCACCATATATTCAAAATGGGACTTGAACCTGGATATTTCTGGATCTTATACTATATCTCCCTCCACTATGCCACATTGTCAAAAAGGATATTAAAACATGGAATGCTAGAGAAAGCGTGGACCTTAGAGATCATTTGACAGAATCCCTTCCCTGTAATTCACTCACCCCCCACCCACAAACATATGTTAGCCAGTAATGAAACTGAGACCCAGAAAATGCCAAAATCATAAACATGGAAAATATCTGATCAGGGGCTTAAGCCAGGCTCTCTGGTTGCCACATGAGTACCATTTCCACTACACCATGGCTCTCTCAGACATAGGTCTAGAATAATATGTCTTATTTAGGTAGAAAATAACATGTGAAAAGACACAACTCACAATACAACTTATCTATATTGGTTAAAAACACATACATGTTTATACACTTCAATTGACCAAAAGATACATAATGCAATTACTCTTAAGCCATCCCATGTAACTGATCACTATAGTACAAAGTGAGTAAACAAAACTTCTATCCCTGGCCACATCTATAAAGTATAAAAAACATGCTCAGGACTGACAAACCTAGTGAGACACCGAGGAAGCAAAAAATCATCAATGGACTTTATTTGCATCTTGTTTCCTCCCCAAAATAAAAAAAAAAAAACCATTAATCAGACAGCGTAGGAAATACTAGTAGGATAATATTCTCCCATGCACTCATAGGGAAAAGAATGAGTACAAGCATCTTTTAAGCACCTATTGTGTGTCCAGCACTGTGCTAAGAGCTTTACAAATATCTCATTTCAGCCTCATAATAATCCTGTGAGGTAGATCCTATATGAGGATAATAGCCCATTTTACATATAAGGAAACTGAGGCAGACAGAGGTTAAGTGATTTGCCCAGAGGCACCTAGCTAAATGCTTGAAGCAAAATTCAAACTCAGTTCTTCTTAACTCTAGATCCAACTCTCTATCTAAAAGAGCCTGACATCGGCTGATATTAGGATATGTACTAGGTCTGTTGTTATTCTTCAGTTGATGCTGTCACACTTGTGTGTCCTTTGATAGTTGGCAGGTTACCTGCTTTACAAATGAGTATTTTAGATCTAAACTATAAAATGTTGCCTCTGATAGAAAAAGATGATTTTCCTAAAGTCCTGGCTTCTAATGCCACATGAATGAGGTAGTGTAATTTGTGGTAAAGAACACTGGAATGAGAATCAAGACACCTAGACCCCTGTCTTAGTGTCATCACTAACCAGTCACATAGCCTTGAAGTCATTACCTCTCCTTGGGCATTTTCACTACCACTACTTAACTGAGAATGTACATGAGATGCATTCCCCAAATGTTACTTAGCCACAAGTAGAAAAGGGTATGTATGCACAAAATATCTGCCACCAGAAATTATGTGCAAAGGGAATGGACATGGGAATTAATGTGACCAGGGTGTGTGTTGCTGGAGAAACACATCTTTGGTGCTGTGGGACTCGGTTTACAGTAAAATCTAAAGGAATGTTTTTCAAACTTAGAATGGGTAATCTAAGAGTTGAGATCCAAGTAATTCCAACATTCATTAAGCACAACATATTGTTGGAAGGAACCTCAGAAGTCATCCCACCAATATCACAAATCCTTCTATACAACTCCAAACAAGTGGCCATCTAACTGCTGTGTAATATCCTCATCACTGTGACAAAGAGCTCACTATTTCACAATGCAGCTCATTCCATTGTTGGACACCTGTAATTATGGGAAAGCTATGCCTTGTGTTAAGCTGTAATCTACTTCACAAAACCTTTGTCCAGGGATGGGAAACCTGAGTCTCTGAGGCCATATGTGGCCCTATATGTCCTCAAGTGTGGCCCTTTGACTGAATCCAAACTTCATGGCTTGTATGTCCTCAAGCACGGCCCTCTGACTGAATCCAAACTTCACAGAACAGATTTGTTCTGAATTTTTTGAATCAAAACTGTAAAGTTTGGATTCAGTCAAAGGGCCATGCTTGAGCACGTAGAGGTTCACATATGGCTTCCAGGCCACAGGTTCCTCACCTCTGCCTTTGTCCCATTTCTTTTCTCTTATTTCTTTTCTCAGGATTTGAGCAAACCAAATGTTCTCCCTCCTTTAGATGATGGTCCATTAGATATATGAAGACAAGGATTATGATGCACCCCCACCTACTCTTCTCTCTCCTCAATATCCAAATTTTCTTCATCCTGGTTGTCCCTAAGAGCATTGTTTTGCTGATTATTTGCTTGTTTTTTGTTTGTTTGTAAGTTTGCTGCTGTGTAAAATACTACCCAAAGAATGAGACAACTGACCTAAGGCTACTTGGCTGGTAAATTCTTTGAAGCAGAATTTTAATGTAAGTCTTAAAAAAAAAAATAACCTGGTTAAAATGGCTCTTTCCATTGTATCATGGTATTACAGAATTTCAAGAATTCCCAGCAGTCTAGTCCCCTGGAGGGGAACTGACCAGTGCTGGTGATCCTTTCTAGCTTTAACGTTCCATGTTCTAAAGTTCCTTAACAGTTATAATATTGTATATTCAGTAATTCAACATTCCATATTTTAGGTGCATTCCAGGTCTGGCAGTGGTTACTAAACATGAGGAGAAATCCACTTATGGGTGACAGGAGGCTGAAACATACAACTGTATGTTTCACCACCAAATACAACTGTAATGGTGGTCTAGTCACATGCCTTTTGGGTGAGTCTGCTCCTATAAGTAAGTGTCTAATGTAATGAAGGGATTTGGCTTTCCACCTTAGAGCATATGCTCAATGCTAATTATTGTTTCCAGGCTGCTCACTGCATGCCTTTAAAAGAAAAAACCTGACTGATGAGTAAGAAAAGAGCATGCATGCAAAAGTCCCACAAAAGTTACTCAGCCTACTCTCTCCTGCTTCTTTGCATTCAAGGACATTCAAGGGCTTCAAGTCCTTCAAGTCGAGAGAGAGAGAGGGAGAGAGAGAGAGAGAGAGAGAGAGAGAGAGAGAGAGAGAGAGAGAGAGAGAGAGAGAGGAGAGGCAGAGACAGACAGAAAGACAGGAAGAAAGACAGACTAAGAGAGACAGAGACAAAGAGAGAGAGATAGGGAGAGAGACTGAGATAGAGACAAAGAACCTATGGCATGATGACTTACTTTCCTTGCCAGGGTCAAGATAATGTCTTGAGCTTGTGGTCTAGGTATTGTTTCTCATCCTCTTGGAGCTTTTCTTCCTGCCTTAGGAGGAGGAGTGTTGGATATAGAATGGACTAGGCTGTGATTTCCAAAGGTCTGGGGTTGTGAATTTATTCCAGAACTTTCTTCTACTACAGCCCATAGGAATGACCTGAAAGATCCAGCTCAGAAATGTGTGAGAACAATGGCTAAGATGCCACTATCTGGTGCAACTTCTTTTGTTCAGTATGCCAATTTTGAAAATTAACTTGATGGAGGTAAATGCTTTGTAGAAATTGCTTTAAAGTGGAACCCACTCTTCCCAGGACCCAACTTGTTACAGGGAAGAGAGTGCCTGAATTTGAAGGAAAATTTCTACTACTGTTCTTGCTAAATTTTCTCAGTAAATTGTTTTGCTTATTGATTGTAATTGGCTAAATGATACAGGGATACTAATTATGGAGGTTGGTTATCATTAAGGAAGGTAATAATTATAATTTGTGATTGATATTGGTGAAAATATTAGAATAGGGACTTGAGCTAATGGCATTAGGGAATCACCCCAAAACCCTGGGGAAAATGCTTAGAACCCTGAGGGGTAGTTGTACCTTTTCTTTGGGAATCCAACTTGCCAATGAGAAGTGGGAGTTAGAATAAGGACCCCAGAGTTTATAGCCAGGATTTTCTGAGGGGCCTGACTCGGTGCAAGCAGAAGTTGGGATAATAACCCCATTCTTTATGATGGTTACATAGCATAAACTAAGGGTAAGAAATAAAAGAAGAATTCTAAACACAAGGCACTGAGATGGGAGCAGTAAATTAAGAGATAGACATGATTTTCAAGTCATGGAGAAAGTCAATATGAAAATCATCAGACCACTAATAGTGTTGAGTAAATGAGTATTAATTTCTAATAGTTGGCCTCTCTGAAGTTCTACCATTTTAATGCTGCCCATTTCACTTTTCTCTTATGTGTCTATGTGAGAATTCCTTGTTCCATATTATTAAAGCTATGGGTTTGAATACTGGTTGCCTACCTCTGAACTCACTCTAGTGTTCTCAGGTGGGTGCAAACTACCAGTGAACAATTTTCATGGAGTTTGCTTCCTTTTAATATTAAAATGTTAGGGTAATATTTTGGACGTTTTCACAAACTGCATTCAAGCACACAGACAAATCTCATCTTTCATGCCTCTTCTCTTCACCAAGGTTATTTAAAACAACATTGCCAGACATCTCTCTCCACAATATCAGTCAACAGTATTCAACAGAACATATGCCAACCCAGGTCATCCCAATGCAGCAAAGTGCCTTGCAACATCTCTGGGAAGCAGTTTCCTCCACTCACAAATTCTACTCCTTTTCCCAGCTTCACTTCCAAATGCTTCTCTCTGAGGCACAGAGGGAAAAGTTGAGCTTCCAGACATCTCATAGTTATGTCTGGGTGTTTGGATTGAGTGGGGTTAAGTGTGGAAACAATTCTCATCCTATCAATCAGTGAGAAAAACCATACCTGCCCGAGCTCATGTGAAACCCTAGAGATAAAGACTTTATTCTAAGTGGAAATTAATTGAGTTTGTCGGATGGCTCCTACCACATTGAACACACACCAGGTCAGCAAAAGTGCAGAAATAAAGACAATAACAATTTTTTTTTCATAATTGAAAAGCTTTTTAGCAGAGCCAGCACAAGCATCTCATTTCTGTTGCCCAGAGTCTCTGTTCCCACAATTCCTTTATGAAACTTCAATGAGCATCCTTCTAACCTGGGAAAACCAACATTATCTATGGAAACTTCTATTTCTCTCTTTCCTTCCTCAGAATGAGGTTTATAGTAATCCACTGTTGTAATTCTTAACTAACAGCTCTAACTAGATGAACCACAAGGCCCAGAAATAGGCTAAAAAAAATAAGACCATTAGGTAGATGAAACAAGCATTGTGAAGTTCATTCCCTTTGGTGGCAACAGAATTTGTTAGGCTTTCACTCAGCACCAACTTCCCCTTATTTTACATAAACTTCTAGTGAATTGTATTTTTGGTTTGGGCAACAGATGTGTGGGTGGGGAGTGGTAGGTTGAATCTGGAAGATTTTAAATTTAATAGACACTCAAAAGATATCAGCTATGTCAGCCTACAATGAAGAGGACTCACGGCATCTTAGAGTTGTTAATTACCTCCCAGAATGATGATTAGGGTGAGGAACAATGGAATATAGATAGAGAATTACTGTTGTTTGGAGATACTTTAGTGGCATGAATCGAATCAAGGAGAATGTGGATGCAATGATATGACTGAGGAACTCATGAGGGAGTGTAAATGGTCTTTGGGCCTAGATTCTTGAGGATCTCTAGCAGTCAGTGCTTATCCTACTGTGGAGCCTCAAAAATTTTGTAGCTGAATCTGCAGTAAAAATCTTGGACCACTGCTTCATCAACTTTAGTTAGATGCAAATATAGTAGATTGGACTAGATTATTTCAAAGGTTCCTTTCCAATACTTCAGGGTACCTGTAATAGCACAAATATTCGTTTTCCTTCAAATAGTGCTACTACCAATTTATCCAATTCTTTTTGCTCTATCTATTTTCTCCTGTAAATCCTTCACAGAGGGTTCACTCCATATGTTGGGGGACTTTCACTAGGTCTCTTGAAATTATGTGGATACCAATGAAGGGCACAGCCTATCTATCTGTTATTCCTAGTCTTTCCCATACAACATTTGTTATAGTTGTATCACCTTCAGAAAGTCATTTCGCCTCTCTAAAAATGAATTGGTTGAACTAGATAATCTATAAGACCCTTCCCAGCTCTAAATACTCTGACCTTCTATTTTTTATTTGCTACCCAGTATGTAAATGTTCAGGTAATATATCATAGTAATAACATATCTCCATATTTCCCACAACATACAGACAAAATATGTCTGTGGGTATGCGCGTGCATTCTAGACAAACATTTCCATCTGAGATGAATTTGTTGTGTATGTATGACAGGAGCTCACTGAGGAGGAGGAACACACTGAACAGAATGCCGTATTTGAATTCATAGGATCTTAGTGGTCCAAATATCTATTCTGACACTTATGACCTGTGTAACCTTATATAAACCCTTTTACCCCTTTTGACTTCAATTTCTTCATCTCTAAAATAAGAGGAATTAGACAAGTTATTACTAAAGTATCTTCAAATTCTAAATCTATGATCTTATGTTCCTGTGACTAGCCCAAAGCCTTTCTGATCCTACATCTTTCTGACAATAAACTTTTTTCCTACTCTCCTATGCAAATCTTCAATGATTATTTGCTGCAGTCCAATGCAGCCTACCATTTACTTCTCCACTGCCTTTGTGTGGCACTCAGCTTATATTCTTTATAGAATGTGTTATTCCATCCCTTATAGCCATATAAGTGAAAGAACTAGAAAAAAAAGGTCTTAAAAATGCATCATTTCTAGTAGCTGCTTCATCCATTCAAAGCAATGTGATTTTTCCAAAGGACAAACCTATGCAATTTGTGGCCTATTTCATAAAATCAAAGATCCAGAACTGGAAAGAATATTAGAGGCCATGTATGGAGGCCCTGCCTCTATTTTACAGATAAGAAAACTGAGTCCCAGGAAAGATGAAAGATTTGTCCATGTTCACATAGGTAGTCAGTATCAGAAACAGTGAGTGAACCCAGATCTCCTGACTCAAAAATCAGAGTTTTCTACTGTACTATGCTTTTCCCTTACCATGAGCAGTGTCTGTACAAAAGGTATGTATTGATGGATCAGCTTTATAGTTTTTCTATCCAACTATATATTAGTCTGGACAAAAGGAATTATTTACCTACATTCTCCCCCTGTATAGATAGCTTGACTGAATGCTTACAGTCATCACAGATCTCATCTAGTAGTCTCTACAAAGTTCTGAAACTTGATATAATCAGTTAAATGTCCTCTGAAAACCAGTATATCAGTTGAATTTCATAGAGACGTTTATACAGTGTAGTGGATAGAGTCTTGGCCTTGTAGTCAGAAAGACCTGAATCCAAATCTGGTCTCAGATACTAACTAACTATGGAATGTTGGGCAACTCACTTAACTTTTCTTTACCTCAGTTTTACCATCTATGAAATGGAGATCATAATAACACTTACCTGCCAGCACTGTTGGGAGGATAAAGTGAGATAATGTTTTTTTTGAAATATTTAACAGAGTATCTGGTACACAGGAGGCACTTTATAAATGTTTACTAAATCTGAATCTTATCTAGAAAGATTCTGTCTTCTACTGAAGTTCTATATTGGTCTTCCTCCATAACTTTGATATATCCATTTGTGAACATGTCTATCTACCTGTTTTGTGCTGACTTGATATTAAAAATCAAAGGATCATTGAACAAAGTTATCTGATGTTTTATTTTTAAAGTAATCGTGTATGATGTTGACCTTTGTATAAGGGACACTTTGAAGGAGATCATTGAAGGTGTTATTTTCCTCTGCCAAAGCAAATGCTTTGTTAATGTCAACAAGCATAAGCAGAGTGTGACCTTGAAATCTCCTCACCTTTCAGTCAATAACATGCACAGTCTACATACTTATGACTTTTCTCATTTCTTGAACCTGAAGAATATTTTACAACCAAATATTTAACCACTAAACTCCCCTTTGCCCACTTTTGTATTTGTTATAAAATATTAAGTGGTATGTGAAAGTCTGTGTGTGTGCATGCATGTGTGTGTGTGTGTGTGTCTGTGTGTCTCTGTGTGTGTGTCTGTGTAAATACTTATACATATGTTTAATCTAGCCCAAGAGTACTTGCTTGTTTTCTATGTCATGAGCCCCTTTGGAAGCCTGATGAAGCCTATGAATCCCTTTTCAAAAAAAAGTTTTAAATCCATAAATTAAAAATGGGATGGCAAAGGAAACCGATCATTCATTCATTTATTTATTTTAGGCAATTGGAGGGTAAGTGACTTGCACAGGGTCAGACAGCTAGCAAGTGTCGAATGTTTAGTTTGAGGCCAGATTTGAATTCAGGTCCTCCTGACTGCAGGGCCAGTGCTCTCTCCACTGTGCCACCTAGCTGCCCCTTAAGGAAACCAATTATTTTACATTCATTATCAAATTCTTAAAAAAAAAAAAGACACCAAATCCAAAGATCTCACATTAAGAACTAATCATCTAGTGTCTTATTTTGGTGCATAAGCTTCAATTATCATTGCAGCAATTATTTTACAAATATTCACACCAAGTAAAGACCAAGTGAGGACTAGTGTTTAAGGAGCTGGCATCTGAACTGGAAGACATGGGCTTGAGTTTTAACTCAATTATGTACTGAGTGTGAGACCCTGGGCAAGGTACTTAATTGTTCTCTACTTTTTTTTTTTTTTTGATGAGGCAATTAGGGTTTAGTGACTTGCCCAGGTCACACAGCTAGTAAGAGTCAAGTGTCTAGTCTGAGTCTGGATTTGAACTCAGGTTCTCCTGACGTTAGGACTGGTGCCTTATCCACTGTGCCACCTAGATGCTCTCAATTTTTCTCTACTTTTGGAAGTGACTCTCTGAAACTATATAAGTTTCAGAGATGGTACCAATTTTCATTGGTTAAGGAAATTTTCTATATCAATGAAATCGTAGGTCCAAACCAAAACAATCCTTATCATACATATTGCAAATTAAGATGATTTATTGTCTTATGAAATAATGTTTCATGTTGCTTTTGGAGGTGCAAGAAAATCACCTTCTCTATTTTCCTATATAATAATGACTTGTGAGCCATTCTTTCTTTTAGCTGTGACTTCCTTTTTTCTTTTAAAAAAGGTATAGTGAGGGGAAGTTAGGTGGTGCAGTGGATAGAGCATCAGCTCTGGAGTCAGGAGGACCTGAGTTAAAATCTGGCCTTGGCCACTTCACACTTATTAGCTGTGTGACCCTTGTCAAGTCATTTTACCCTAAATGCCTTGCCAAAAACAAACGAACAAAATAAAGGATAGTGAGACTATCAAGATTGCTAATGATTCAGTCCCTTTAGTATTGTCTTCTATTTAATCACCACATCATCTTTATCATCATATGTGCTTCTTCTTTTGCTCTGTCTCTAGTGCTCTATCCACTACATCAAGCTTCTTTTCCACATTTAGAGTACCAACAGCTAAGTTAATTTTCATAGATGGCCTAAGAACTGCATCATTCTAATGTCATTCTGTTCCTTTTTGAGCATTCTATGAACATCACTGCAGAGGCTTTAAGGCACTAGAGAACATTTTGTATTTTTCTTTGTTCCATGAGTCCATGAACAAATGCTTTATCACCAAGTGGCCAACTTTCTAGTATTGAGTCTCTGTAATTATCTAGGATGGTTCTAGGAAAGTAGACATACTCTATCACAAAAACTATACTTGGAGCTTTTTTAGTATTATAGTTGATCTTGCCAAAGCTTATACGCCACTTGAATAACTTAAAAATCCAGGGTCATGATTAGGCATTGGAATTCACCTATTTAAGTCATAATGAGAATGATGACATAGACTGACATTTTTTCTCCCAAAGCTTTCAGGTTTTCAAGGCCCTTAATTTAAGACTCACACTGAAGAGTTATCCACATTTTAGAAATGAGAAAACTGATGCTCTAAGAATTTGCATGATTTACTCATAATTACATAGCTAATAATACTGTAGGCAGGTTTTGAACCTGGATCAATAGTCGATAGTCAATAAATATTTATTAAAAGCCAACTATATGTTAGGCACTGTGCTAAGCACTGGGTATTATGGGTATTATGCCTCCACATCTAGAACCTTATCCAATATTTGAATTCCAGTGCCTTCTATTTACAAAGGCATGACAGTATGCAGTTTGTTTTTCAAACACTTTATTAAATGGTTCGTATTTGTATCTTTTGAAATTGTCCAAAATCTAAGCTTTTGTTTTCTGTAAATGACATATGTTGAAAAACTCATTTCCTGGCAATACCAAATAAATCAGGTATTACTACATTACATTTCAGTTAACTCAGTAAATATTTATTAAGTAACCACTATGTGTAATTCATGCATGGTGCTAGGTACTACACTGGAAAATACGTTTGGTTTTGAAATCTCTTTTTCTCTTCATTCTCATCCTTCTTATTTGATCTCAATATATTTACTAAAATCTTATATTTCTCCAACTTTTGAGCCTTTCCTGCATTGGCTGAGAATTGTTGAGAGCTGAGGTCAAAATGACCCAGCTTTTGACCCAAATACCAAAAGTCTTATCATGGATCTTCACTGACCTTAACACACGGTCTTTAGAGCCAACTTATTCCATTAAAACAAGCAAACAAACAAAAATCAACAACAACAACAAAAACCTTTTTAGCCCCAGAACAGAGCTAATATGTAACAAGGAACAGGCACATAACTGATGTTTCTTGATATATTGATTGATAGCATGTGGAATATCAGGGTTATAAAACACCATCTCATCCAAACCATCCATTTTATAGCTGAAGAAACTAAATAGGCACCTGATATAAAGAATATTGGAGCTAAAAGTCAGACAACATGTTTTCAAATCCTAGCTCTGCTCTTTTCTATCTGTCTGACATGGGCTAGTCACTTTAACTTTCTAGATCTCAGTTTCCCCATCTCTCAAATGAGGGGACAACAGTTTCAGTTCTAAAAGTATGAAC
This sequence comes from Phascolarctos cinereus, assembly GCF_003287225.1. Taxonomy (NCBI): domain Eukaryota; kingdom Metazoa; phylum Chordata; class Mammalia; order Diprotodontia; family Phascolarctidae; genus Phascolarctos; species Phascolarctos cinereus. Next base: position 307,954,386 of record NW_027555625.1, on the reverse strand, counting down.
TTATAAGATCTGGGGAAGTAAAATTGTTGTTATTCAGTCATGTCCAACTCTTTGCAACCACACTTGGAGTTTTCTTGGCAAAGATACTAGAGTGTTTTGAAATTCCTTCTCTGAGGCAAACAGGCTTAAGCTGACTTGCCCAGGGTCATGCAGCTTGTAAGTGTCTAAGGTCAGATTTGAACTCATGAAGATGAGTCTTCCTGACTTCAGGCCTGGCACTTTATTCACTGAGCCACTCAGTTGCTCATAAAGTGAAATTACTCACACAAAATCATGCTATTTGTTAGGAAGGGTTTGAGAGACCCAAGGCCAAAGAAATGTATGTAAAAGAGGATATTATCAAGAAATTACAAGATTTGTTATTTCCAAAATTTCCTGTTTTCAAGAGGTGATATTTTATGATATGGCCAAATTTTGTGGTGGATGCTGAGTGGGAAAAGACTTCCACACACAAGTGGAAAGGGATGAGTATAGTAAATTAACCAGATTTTTTTTTACATATTTAAACTATATTCTCCTTCATAATAATATTCTCCTTCCCCCAGAATGATTTCACTTTCCTAATCTTTGTTTTCCCATGATTCTTCCCATCCACCCACATGAATTTCTGGCTATTTTTATAGAAATAACAACATTTACTGTTTTCCATTTCTTGAAAGAACTACATTGACAAGCAGTTTTGTACTCCTTCAGCCCTCATTGACCTTCCAATTCTCTGATCTATGGCACCTATTGTCTTTACTACAGAATTAGCATTTAATTATATCTTATCTTGTATTTTGCACTAATTGTTTCATAAGTGTTCATTTTGATTATTCAACTAAGGTTCCAAAGGGTAAGAAACATGCCCTAAACCTCTTTGGTATGATCTATAGTGCTTGCCACCATGCTTCCAGCAGGTCCTGGATACTTTTGAACTGATATGGAGAGTCAGATGTTGGTCATCAATTTGATAAAGTTTTTAATTATTGTCAAAGTGTTTCTCTTTGCATTTAGATGCCTGATAATTTTACAAGGTCCTAAATTCAGGCCTTGAAGACTTCAAAAGTCAAGAAAATGGACCATTGGTTTTTGATAGTATGAAAGGTTAAACTGAACATTTTGCGCATTTAATTTGTTTATTTTAATGCATCTTATAGATATGTTTTCTTTCTATATCATCTTCCATTTCCGAATATATCCATCACCCCATCCCCTCTACATACTCAGCAAGCTATCTTTTCCAAGAGAATTAAAAAAGTCAAAGGAAACAAAAGCAGTTCAGTAAAATTAACCAACTCATCAATCAAGTCTAGCAGGGTGTGCAATGTTCCATATCCACAGTGACTCACCTCTTCAAAAAAGGGAGAAAGGTTCATCTGTCTTATCTCTTCTTCAGGAACAAGCTTGGTCATTATAATTTCACAGTGCTGAGTTTCCCTTGTTGTTGTGATTGTTACTGTTCTTTTTATTTACCTTCTTGCCATGTATATTATTTTACTGATTCAGCTTACTTTATTTAACAGGAGTTCATCTAACTTTTTTCATACTTCTCTGAATTCTTCATCCATCATTTTTTCTATGCCACAATAATATCTCAATATATTCTTACACCATGATTTCTTTTTTTAGCCATACCCCCTTCAGTGGATTTCTAGTGATATAGGAACTGACATACAGAACAAGAATTGACCTCAAAGGCCATTTAGTTTCACTTTCTCTTTTTACATTTGAGTAAACTGAATTCATGGATGTGTTTTGTCCAAGGTCATATGTTTAAGATATATAAGAAGTAGAATGTGAACTCAGGTTCTCTAAAACTCTTTCCACGGTATCATTCTGCCACCCTGCTTAGATTCCATTCCTTCACCACCACACACACACAGACACAAAAGTACTTCAAAGAATATTTTGATATACATGACCTACTTGGGATATATATACTCAGTATCATTACATTCCTTTTTCAGATACTTTCCTCCATATTTCCCCACTCAGTCATTTTTTTTGTAAGAAAGATTAAGAAGAAATAGGAAAAAATATGTTTCAGTGAAATTAACCAATATATCCAATCAGGCAATATATGCCTGACAGTACAAGAAATAGTCTACACCCATAGTACACCACTACTAAATTGAAGAGAGGAAGGTGAATTTTATCAACTCTCTTTGAGACTAAACTTGATCATTATTATAGCATAATTTTCCATTTCATTTTTCTTTTTCTTTATTGTATTATACATAATTTGAAGAATTAAAATCTGCCTTGAATAATTGAGGTAAGGAAACTGTATCTCATTCATTTATTCATTCAACAAATATATTTATCTAGTATCTTTTGTGTTCAAAATCCTTTGCTAAAGCCTGTGGAAAATGTAAAGAAGAGTATGTATTGGACTCTTGCCTTCTATAACCTTATAGGCCAAATGGTGAAAATGCAAAGAATGGCGTAAAGGTACAATTAGAGGTTCAAATACCATGGTAATTTGGGAGAAAGAGAGAGAGAAAAAAAGAGAGGGAGAGAGAGAGAGAGAGAGAGAGAGAGAGAGAGAGAGAGAAAACGAGAACTCTTAGTTGTGTATGGGGTGGAGAGAAAGCAGAAAGTTTCTAGGGAAGAGGCAGGGAAGCTTTAGAGGTAGGTCTCAAAGAATAAGAAAGAATTAGACAAGTGGAGCTGAAAGCAAAGAAAATTATGTAAACAAAGCTGCCTCTTTTGTGTCTCCACCACCTATACTCTTTATTCTCCTTTCTCTCCAAAATTTTTCCCACCTCTCACCCCCCACATAAAATCTCGCCACTTAGGGGCCTTTTCTTTGCATACCTGAGTTGCATATGATGAGAAGCATACAAAACATTTCCATTTCATGAAATGTAATCCATCAACACACACTTCTTATGTGTTGTGCAGAAATGAATCCATTTCAGCCTGGAAGGGAGATAAATCAATTTAAGTGGAAGATTTTTGACAGTTTAATTCAAATTAATTCTACTTTGTTCAATTAAAGGTAGGTTCAGAAGAGGCTGTGGGTTCAGGGAGTGTTTAGGGAGCAGAAAAATAATAGGGTCTATAAGTAAAGGAAGGCATTTGCTCACATTAAACTTTTCTGGGAAGTTTCATTAAAATAGCGACATCACAACAAGTTGTTAATTTATATACCCTCCACAAATAGTGAATTATTCACTTGATTTCATAGTACTTTTCCCTTGCTTTTGACTGACTTCTGACAGTCCTGAGAAACTGGAGGGGAAAGAACTGGAGGGAGTTATTTCCTCTTTTTGGCATTTGATACACATAGCAGACCATTTAAAATTATCATTCAACAAATGATCCACTTTAAATGGGAGGTCTCCTTTTAAAAGTGGCTCATTTGTTAAATGAATGTTTTGTGTCTCTCTATACCCAGTGGCTTTCATTAAGCCTATAATAGCCTGTTTCCCTAGATCCTTCCTTTTCCTTTTTTCCTTATTTTCCCAGTCTACCCACATATAATTCTACCACTCACATCTAGAGGTAGGTACCTCAGAATTCTGGAGTTCAAAGTTTAACTCAAACTTGACCCATCTGTGATTTGGTCAGTATAGGTACTCCATTCTAAAATGTGACAGCTCTGTGTTGTAGTAGACAATTTCCTGACTTACTGTGTCCCATCTCATATTGGTCAAAACTCTAGAAATGAGCCTCTGATCTAAGATAGGGTAGTCTTCAGATGGCAGACATTTATTCTGCTACTGGACCCATTCTTGAGGCCCCTCTAGCTTGGTCTGATCAACAACAGTCTCCTTCTAGAAATTAACTTCACTTTTCTCTAATAATGTGACATAATAAAGGGAATTCAGTGTTACAGAATGAAAACTGAACTTGAAAACTGGTTTCTTGTTTGACTGAATCACTGTGATATAGAATCAGGAAGACAGGTTCAAATCCTGCCTAATACATTTAATGGTTGTGTAACTCTGGCAAGGTACTTATCTATTCTGAGTCTCAGTTTTTCCATTTGTAAAATAAAAGGATTGAAGTAAGCGACCTCTAAAGTCTTTTAATCTATGATTCTTTGATCTCTAGTTCTGCCTCTTAGGGGCTGTGTGAACATGGATAAGCCAACTCACTTCCCTAAATCTCAGTTTTCTCATGCTAAGTATGAATACCCTAATGAGTCCTTACTTTATCTCCTATGAAGCTGGTGGAGCAGTGTATAGAATTTGCATTTAAAAGACCTGAGTTCAAATCCAGTTTTAGGCACTTACTTCCTTTGTGACCTTGGGCAAGTTACTAAATCTCTTCCTGCTTTGGTTCCTTCACCTTTAAAAGGAGGGTGATAGGGGCAGCTAGGTGGCGCAGTGGATAGAGCACTAGCCCTGGATTCAGGATGACCTGAGTTCAAATCTGGCCTCAGACACTTAACACTTACTAGCTGTGTGACCCTGGGCAAGTCACTTAATCCCATTGCCTAAACCCCCCCCCAAAAAAAAATTAGGGAGGATGATAATAGCATCTATTCCCCAGGATTCTTATAAAAATACAATTAGATAATATTTTTAAAATGCTTAAAATGTTATATGAATGTCATTATTATTGTTGTTGTTGCTGTAATAACCTTCATAATTTATTTTGTTGTAGAAATGACCATGAGTTTTTGAAGGCATGAATAGCCCAACAAATCTTATCCAACAAGAAAGGCTACAACTATAGGCCTAATTTCAAAATTTATGTCTGTCATCTGAAGATACCCTGGCCCGCCACAGTACCTGGTACATAGTATGTTTGCACTGAATTGTTATTTATTGATTTATTCAGAAAGGATCATCACCAGGGGAACCATAAGATGACAGATTTCTTGGCCACACTAACTTTCAAACAGTAACATCTATTAAGTCATAGATCTGTTGCTATCTGCTTCAGTGAGAGTCGAATGCTGAAGCAGAGGAAAACAGAGGTGCTTCAAGTAAAATGGGGATAAGTAGTACACTATGTACTTACCTTCCAAGGCCATTTTAATGAAAGCACTTTATAAACTCTTAAGTACTTACATGAATATGAGCTATTTTTGTTGTTATACAGCTTTTGGAACTATCTGGTGTTGACAATTCTCAAAAACCCAGAGATCTACTGTTTTTAAGTTCTAGAACTCATATAGAAACTGTCACCACTTATTACTAGGCTACCAAACTGACAGTCTAGGACAGGGCTTCTTGAAGTTGTTCTACTAATGTCTACCATATTGGGTCCTGACCCACAGTTTAAGAAGTGCTGGCCTAGGATATTATTTGAGCATACTAAAGGCAGGGAAAGACAGGCAGGGAAAATTAACCAATCCAGCCTGGACTCACAGGCCAATAATCATAGATTTATTCTGGAATAATTTAGAGTCAGAAGACCTGGGTACACTTTGCTGTCTAATCTTGGACAAGTCACTTAACCTCTTATAGGCACCAATTTTTCCATCTATAAAATGTGCAGGCTGGGCTACTGGACCTTTAACGACTCTTCTAGATCTAAATTTCTTTGATCTGATCATTTGGAAACCAGGAAACTGATCTGGGTGAGGACCACATGCAAATAGAATTGTATAAAGTTGACAAGATTGCTTCTCTGGACTCTGATTCTTATCATGTTCATACTGACCAACCACGTGAAATCTCGAGGACAGGATTAAGGTATGTATTCTCCTAAATTCTAGATGTTTGAACAAGTGCCACCAAATGGTTTGGGGAACAGGAACCAGATATCAAGTCAGGAACTATATTTAACTTTGAAATAGGCAAGGAGAACAGGAGAAGCAGTGCATCAAACCTGCCATTTCCTCTTCTATGACCATCACCATCATGTGAAAAGGGAAGCAATCAAAGGCTAAATCACTTGGACAGGATCACACAACTAGTAAATATTTGAGGCTTCATTCATATTCTGTTCTTTCTAACACTAGTTCCAGTTTTCTATCCATTGTTCCACTGAGCTGCCTCTAACAGCTCTTTTCAAGAAAAGACACTGAAAAATCTAGACTGTGATACTGTTGATGACATTTGAATTTCTTTTGCAGAGAACTTTGGAATCATCGCTTAGTACAATAAGAAAAGGAATGGATTGTGGCTCAGGGGACTTAGATTCTAATCCTTGCTCTGTTATTTTCTCCAGCAGAGTAACATTGGAAAGTTGGCTTTACCTCTCGTGTTCTAAGCTGTTTCATCAACAGAATGTAGATAATAATAGCTAATCCACTGGATGGAAAGGAATAGAATGCTTGATTATATGAGGTTCTTTTAAACACTAAGATTTATGGTTCTGCATAGTTCTATAACTCTTCTTTTGATTTGGCTAATATTTATATAGGAATAAAACAATGAAAAACAAAGCAGTTCCTACCTTCAAGAGGCTCATCATCTATAAGTGCATTTGACAAGTACACAAATAAGTATAGTATGAGGTTAAATGTAATAAAAACAAATGAAACACTCAGATAATGAGCTATAAGAAATATGAGGAGAGTGATATAACTTTTATATAGGAGGAGGGTTAATTTGGGATCAGAGAAGGTTTCAGGAGGAGTCTGCATTTGACTTGGGTCTTTAATAAAAAAAGATTTTCAAAGCCTGGCTTATAAAGGTGTGTGTTCTTAGCATTGGATAAGGATGGTGCAAACTAAAAGAGAAAAGAGAAAGCAAGTGAGGTCAAGGGATACTGAAAAGGTCAATGTGATAGAATGTAGAGTAGGAAGGGCAGTGGTATGAAATAAGATTGGATAGGTAGATTGTCAGGAGTCTTAAATTCTAGACTGAAGTGTTATTTTTATTCTGTAGGCATTAGGGAACTTTTGAAGTTTTCTGAAGTATTCAGGCATGTGCATTAGGAAGATTATTTTCACGGCTAGGTGAAGAATGGATCAGAGAGGGCGACAACACTGAAAACTTAGGAAGCAGAGGCACATTGTTTTAAGTTAGGACAGAGGGCAAACAATGGTGACATCACACAATGAATTGATGATAGATTGATAGATCCAGGGTTCTGACCAAGTAGTTTTGGAGTGCCTGGAATCTGGGGTCCCATTGCTTTTATGTATAAGTAAGAACAAGCTACATCATTTTAGATAGTTGTATTGCTTGGACCCAAAGTGGGTAAAAGTTTAATTAAAACATCATAGAGAGAAACTCAGAGAGGAAAAATAAATTACAGAACTGATACTGTGAAAAAGTATGGGTGGTAGTGGTGATGGTGGTGGTGGTGGTGTAGAGATCAAGGAAAAGGGAGAGAGGTTAATTTCTGTTCCATGCAATTACCAACATGCTGTTGAGAATCCAACAGACTGGGCTCCATGTCACAGAGGCTGGAGCTTCTGGGAATTTGACAGTGTCTCATACCCCATAATGATATGTCATTTGCTATTACATCTTAGTTAACAAAATGCAATATTTTCCAACTACAAGGATTTTGAGCAGCTGGAGATGCAGGATAGGGAGTGAAGGTTGTGGGGGTTGTTAGCCTTTGTGACCTATTTTTGCCTCCAAATCTGTTTGGGTAAGTTTGAGTAATTTCATCACAGGCTGTGGTCAGGCTGTGCCTGCTGCCCAAGAGTGGCTTGTGGGAGGTAGAAAACCATATTCCCCTTTCATTCCTTGCACACTGAAGAGTAAGCTGTATCAAGGGCAGGTAATTGGGATAGCTTTCTTCAAAGTAGAAAGTTATCCCAGCTACCCTTCTTTGCAATCCCATAAGATGGCCTTGTAGTTTAGTGTGCCATTTCAAGTGGGATCCATTCAGTACTCTACCTGACTCCTGAGCACCTACCAATAAAAGTCTGAGGCCACAGCCTTAACAATAAAACCGAGGGTACCCAGGTATCCAATGACTCCACAGAGTTGCAGGAACATAATACCTCTCATGAAATAACAGCTTTGGGGTATTAGGGTGAGTCAGATAAACAATAAGCTAACTGACATTCCTTGTGTACATCCCTGCTGCTGTGATACCAGCCACCTTCATGTTGATCTTCATGTTGATACCTGGCTTCCTGCTTGTTCCTTTTGTTTTAGTGTTCCAAAGGAACCCAGATTTCTTAATCTGCCCAGCATTAGCTCAGAGTCCAAAAGTTAGGATCTATGATATTACTATTTGTTTTGTTTTGAAGTATTTTGTTAAGTATTTTTCAATATACTTGGCTTCTTTTGTAATCTTATGTTTTATTTTGCCAACTCAAACCTTATTCTGATAAGAAATCAATAGGGTAGGCTGCCGAAGGCATCTGTGACACAATCAAGGTTAAGAACCCCTGGTTGGGCACATGTTCCTTTGGATTCTATTTTGAACATTGCCCTCTCTTCTTAGGTATATTGTAATAAAAATAAAAGAGGAAGGTATGTAATCTATAATCAAGATGAGGGTGAGGTCATTTTCGTCTAGAGATTATCCTACTCTCCCCAGGCCTAGTGATTATTCTAATCACTAGTACATGTCTAACTCCTAAAAGGACAATGACAATAGATGAAGGGTAGTAGTACTAATTTTGGAATAACACTATTTCACATAACTGTAGTATATTACAGTTCCAATGTGGGTGGCTAGGTGGGATAGGTGGCTGGACTTGGACTTGGAAAAACCTGAGTTCAAATCCTGCTTCAGATACTTCCTACGTATATAATCCCTGTTTAAGTCACTTAATCTCTCTCAGTCTCAGTTTTCTCATCTGTAAAATGGAAATAATAGCACCTACCTCAAATGAATGGTATGAGGATCAAATCAAATCATGCATATAAATACATATGTGTGTATAAGTACAAGTATATGTTACACACTCACATATGCATGTATACATGTACATATACAATTCATATACACACATGTGTATAATACTTTGCAACTTTAAAGTGCTATATAAATTCGAGTGGTTGTTATTTTTTTCCCTTCTGTTTTCTTCACAACAACCCTGTGAGGTAGGCAGTATAAGTATTATCATACCCTTTTTACAGATGTGGAAATTGGAGGTATCACTGAGTGTTATGCAACCAAGACCCAGATTACCTATAAGGCAAGCCTTGCTCCCATGTTCCAGACACCACTGTGATCAGCAACAATTGATCTGATGTTCAGGTTTGTGCCTTTAAAAATGTGTATACATTTAGTTTGAGTTCGAAGGCTCTGAGAGATATCTGCATAGGGAAAAATATTGTGTTTGATTTTGTGAAGAATGCCTTTCAAAAAGTCTTAGGTATATCAACTTTCTACAAGCAGTTGTGAGTGTGTGCGCATGTGTGTATGTGTGTATGTGTGTGTTTAAGTTGTTCAAATGTGTGTAGAGGTACAGAACAGCCTTTTTTTTTTCTGTTTTCACTTCTCAAATTATAGATTGGTAAGCCACCAAAAAACTTCGAATCTCTAAGAGGGGACTTCAGATCTCCTAAAGGAGATTCTAACTACCCAATCAAGACATTAATTTCTTCTTCAAGTGGATTTCCATCTTCTGCTTAGACATTTTCAGGGATGGGAAACTTCCTATCCCATCAAACCATACATTATTGGATTGTTCTATGTAGTGGAAAATTATTTCTCTTTTTCTATGCAAATAAACTTTCCAGGTCACATGACCAACAGGCTGGAAGAATAAATATTTTTTTTGGTCCTCATTAACTCTCAAAAATAAAAAAAAGAGGAGGAATGAATTATGAGTGAGAGGAAGAACAATTACAGTTTTTTTTTTCCCACAGGCCAAGACACTAAGAATGCCTAACATTATGACATCCTTGTGAAGTAACAATGGACAATGGTAATCCCTAACTTGATCACTCAGTAACACCCCATCTCCCAACAACCTTCATGTTTGATAGGGCATGCTGCCTAACCCAAACCTTATGTCCTGGGACACACTCAGCAATTTCCCTGCTGCAGCTTCAGTCTTTGCTGATGTATTCTCTTTTTTTCCTCTTAACTCAGCATTCTGTAACAAGATGTGGTGGACCTTAATCCTCTCCAGTCACTTATAGAGTTAGACTTTGAGTCATTAAGAACTGAATTCAAATCAGACTTAGACACTTATTGATTGCTAGACTTTTTTCTAATTATTCTAGACATTTATTACCCTAGTCTCTGTTACATAGGGCTAATAATAGTAATATTATTATCATATCCCCTTAATAAAAGAATTTGTTCTATAAAACTTGGACTCAGTCAAATGTCCACCCTTGAGGACCTAGAGAACCACATGTGGCCTTGAGGCTGCAGGTTCCCCACCCCTGGTATAGGATATTTCATATCTGTTGTCTTTAACTTGTCTACTAAGAGCAGAAAAACGTGTTTCATTAGCTGCTCTTCAGGATGGAGATGAATTATCATGATTAGTAAGAGTTTAGTTGTCTCTCAGATTTTTGCATATGTTATTATAGTTGTGATGAATATTATTCTATTGTTTCTTCTTATTTCACTATGCCTCAAGTCATACAGATTTTCACATGCTTCTCTGAATTTCTCATATTCATTATTTTGGACATATAGAACTATTCCATTCTATTCCATAGAACCATGTGTTCAGCCATTCCTCAATCTATGAGGGCCCAACTTGTTTTGAGTTTTTTACTACTGGAAATGTCTTCCAACTTCTTAAACAACTCAACTCACTAGGAAAAGAGACCTTTGAAAGAACATTTTTTATTATTTTACAGCTCAGAATTTTAGGAAACACTTACTTTTATTGAAACTGAAGTCAACTTCCCTGTGCAAGGGACTTTCAAATATCTCTTCTGCAAGTCTATATTGTCTACATAATAAAACTGCAAGCTTCTTAGACTAGAACTGAAAACTCTGTATAATCTGACCACAGTCAACGTTAAGGGATGTTGTAAACCTCCAATGAGATAGTGATTTTAAATGACATTGCACTATATAAATACCAGTTACTATTACTGTTGTTTTTATTGTTCATTTGTTTCAATCATGTCTGACTCTTTGTGACCCCATTTGGAGTTTTCTAGACAAATATCCTGCAAGGGTTGCCATTTCCTTCTCCAGGTCATTTTACAGATGAGAAAGCTGAAGTAAACAGGGTTAAATGACTTCTCAAGGGTCACACAGCTACTATGTTTCTACAGCCAGATTTTGAACTTAAGAAGATGAGTTTTACTGATTCTAGTCCCAGCACCTTATCCATTGAGTCGTTTAACTACTCCTATTATTACTATTGTTATTGTTGTTGTTATCATTTATCTATAGTCATCAAACCATCAACATGCTAATTCAAGCAATGTTTATGGAGCAATACAGACAAATGTTTAACAATCAGATTACCCCCCCAAAAAAATGCATATGAACAAACCCTCTTAAGTTTGATCTCCATAATTAACACTTTCTTATGTCCCAACAATCAATAAAATACTAAATCAAGTCCTGATTTTTAGTCATTTCTGAAATGTAAATGATCACACTGAAATTTTAGTAAAAGCTCTGGAAAACTGGTTAGAGTTGGCTGGAGAAAACTCCTGCCACTGGCATTTTACACTATTCCTCATCTTGCACTCTTCATTCTAGACACACTGCCCTATTAACTGTTCCCTGAATTCATTCCCCACTTGCTCACCTCCATATATTTGTGTAACACCAGGACCCATGTGTGAAATGTAACGCCTTGTCATGTCTGCCTGATGATGGCCTTCTATTCCTTCAAAGTTTAGTTTAATTCAACAGTTCACCAAGTGTGTATCAATCATCTACAATGTGCAAGGCAATTTTTTAGGCATGAGGTGGGGTTAAAACACAAAATAACCAATTTTTGGCCCTTTAAAGAGTTTGTATTTTACTGAGGGATACAAAATGTACACAAGTAAGTAAATAGAAAATATACTAACAGCAATGATAGTGCGTATAATACTTATTATTCTAATTAATTAATATTACTATTATTTTACATCTAAAAGACCACTATTTATCCTTGTAACCACGTAGTTTTTATCTAGTTGAGTGGGCAGGTTGATGAAGGGAGTCCTAACAATAAAGGCAATATCATTTTTATTATACCTATTATGTGCCAGATTGTGTACAAATGTGTGGAGGTGGGAGATGGAATGCCATGCAGTAGATATGACTAGCAATCCATTTTGATAAGATCAGAGAAGAAGGGGAATAATATAAAATAGATTTAGTAGAGTGGATGATATCCAGACTGTGGAAGATATTAAATTGTGTATGGAGAAAATATTTTCTTGAGAATTGCTCAAGGACTCCATGGAGACTTTACTGCTATTCTATGACAATTCTCTCCCTTATCTTATTGTTTTTCTTTATTTGCCTGGATTTAGTATTTTTTCTTTCTCTGGTTACACATACAAACAAATTTTAACATTTGTTTTTAATACCTTGACTTCCAAATTGTCTCCCTTCCTCTCTTCCACCCCCCCCCACATTGAGAAGGCAAATAATTTGATACAGGTTATACATGTGTAATCATGCAAAACATTTCCATAATAGTCATGTTCGGAAAGAAAACACATGTGTGTGTGTGTATGTATATATATATGTATATATATATATATATATATATATATATACATATACACACATACACATATACATACATGCATATATATATGTGTGTGTGTGTGTGTGTGTGTGTGTGTGTGTGTGTAAAATCCACCCCAAAACACTTGTGAAAAATTAAGTTGAAAAAAAGCATGCTTCAATCTATACTGAAATACTATCAATTCTTTCTTTGAGGACGGATAGCATTTTTCATCCTAAGTCCTTCAGAGTTGTCTTTGGTCATTGTCTTTCTGAGAATAGCCAAGTCCTTCACAGCTGATCATTTTACAATATTGCTGTTACTTTGTACTCAGTATATTTCATTTTGCATCAGCTCATGAAAGTCTCTCCAGGTCTTTCTAAGAGCATTGTGCTCATCATTTCTTATAGCACAGTAGTATCATACTGTAATTTGTTCAGCCATTCCCCAATTGATGGGCATTCTGTCAATTTACAATTCTTTGCCACCAGAAAATCACTGCTATTAATATTTTTCTACATATAGGACCTTTTCCTTTTTGTTTTTTATCTCTTTTGGGATACAGAAGTGGTATTGTTAGGTCAAAGGGTAAGCATGATTTTGTAGTCTTTTGGGCATAGTTCTAAATTACTCTACAGAGTAGTTGAATCAGTTCCCAGCTCCACCAACAGTACATTAATGATTCATTTTTCCCACATTCCCTCCACCATTTGTAATTTTCCCTTTCTGTCCTATTAGCCAACCTAATAGTTATGAGGTAGAACTTCAGAATTGTTTTAATTTCATTTCTCCAATCAATAATGAGTTAGAGCACTTTCCCATGTAAGTATAAATAGCTTTCATTACTTAATCTGAAAATTGTTCATATTTTTTTTTTATTATTTATCAATTGAAGAATGGCTCTTATTTTAACAAATTGGAAACAGTTCTCTATATGTTTGAGAAATGAGGCCTTTATAAGAGCAATTTGCTTCATTTTTCATAGTTAGTATTGCTAATTGTATTTGCTTCCATCCTATCCCCCTACTTATCCTATTCTCTCTCTCCTTTCACCCTATCCCTCCTCAAAAGTGTTTTGTTCTGACTACCCCTTTCCCAATCTGCCCTCTCTTCTTTTATTCCATTCCCTTCCTACTTTCCCATAAAGTAAATAGATTCCTATATCCAATTGCGTATGTATGTTTTTCCAACTTTGAGCTAATTCTAATGAGAGTAAGGCTTACTCACTTCCCCTCATCTCCCCCCTCTTCCCCTCTAATGTAAAAGCTTTTTCTTGCTTCTTTTATATGAGATAAGTTACCCAATTCTAATTCCCTTTCTTTTTTCTCCCAGTATATTCCTCTCTCACCCTTTAATTTTATTTTTAGTTATCATTCCTTCATGTTCAACTCACAGCTATACCCTCTGTCTATTTATACTCCTAACTACCCTAAAACGAGAAAGGTCTTATGAATTACAAATATCATGTTCCCATGTAAGAATGTAAATTGTTTGACCTTATTTAATCCTTTATGATTTCCCTTACCTGTTTACCTTTTTATGCTTCTATTGGGTCTTCTATTTGAAAGTCAAATTTTCTATTCAGCTTCAGTCTTCAAGTCTTTCAAGAATGCTTGAAAGTCCTCTCTCTCATTGAATATCTGTTTTTCCCCCTGAAGGATTGTACTCAGTATAATCTGGACAGGTGATTCTAGGTTGTAGAACTAGTTCCTTTGCTGTCTAAATATTATATTCCAAGCCCTCTGATACTTTTAGGTAGAAGCTGCTAAATCTTGTGTTACCTCAACTGTGGCTCCACCATACTTAAATTATTTCATTCTGGCCTCTTGACTTGGGAACTCTGGAATTTGGCTATAACATTCCTGGCAGTTTTCATTCAGGGTTCTCTTTCAGGAGGTGATTGGTGGATTCTTTCAATTTCTATTTTACTCTCTGGTTTTATAACATTAGAGCAGTTTTCTTTAATAATTTCTTGAAAGATAATATCTAGGCTCTTTTTTTTTTTATCATGGCTTTCAGGTAGTCTGATAATTTTTTAAAAAAATTATGCCTCCTGGATCTGTTTCCAGGTCTGTCGTTCTTCCAATGAGATATTTCACATTATCTTTCATTTTTTTTTCTTTCTTTTGGTTTTGTTTTATTGTTTCTTGATTTCTCACAAAGTAATTAACTTTCATTTGCTCCATTCTAATTTTTAAGTAATCATTTTCTTCAGTGAGCTTTTGGGCCTACTTCTCCATTTTGCAAATTCTGCCTTTAAAGACATTATTTTCCTCATTGGCTTTTGGACCACTGTTATCATTTGACCTAATATGTTAATTAAGGTGTTATTTTCTTTAGTATTTTTTATGTCTCCTTTTCCAAACTGTTGACTCATTTTTGACCATTTGCTTGCATCACTCTCAATTCTCTTCCCAATGATTCCTCTATCTCTCTTACTTAACTTTCAAAATCATTTTTGAGCTCTTGCATACCCTGAGATCAATTCATATTGTTCTTGGAGGCTTTGGATATAGGAGCTTTGGCCTTGTTGTCTTGTTCTGAGTGTGTGTTTTCATCTTCCTTGTCACCATAATAACTTTTTATGGTCAGAGTCCCCACACCATTGTTTGGTCATTGTCCCAGCCTATTACTTGACATTTAACTCTTTGTTAAAGTAGGGCTCTAGTTCCAAATTGGAGGTCACACTATCCCAAGCCTCAGAGGTTTTGTGCAGGTGTTTTGAGAAATATTTCTAAGGACCTGTAAGTTTTCAGTTCTTCAAACGTGGTATGATTCTAAGGAGAGGTGTGTTTACTACTCCTGACCTGTGCTCTGGTCTGTGAGTGACTGCATGCACTCTTTTCTGTCCTGGAACTTTGAGGAGGGTCTGCCCTTCCACTGTGGCTGAAATCTCTGCTATGCTAATGCTCCTCCTCACCCTGGGACTGCACACAAGACTGAGACCTTGGTCAAAGTATGGGCAAAGAAACAGAATCCTGCCTCACTGCTGGCAAAAAAAAAACCCTCTGTAATCTCCTTCTGATCAACTGTTCAAGCACCTTACAGTCTACTGGCTGAGAGCTCCAGAAGCAGCTGTTGCCACTACTGCTGCTGATCCAGTCACTCCCAAGGCCTGCTTCTAAGTTGTTGGGGCCTGGGCTGTCCTGGCACACACTACGCTGGACTGTGCTCCACTCTCACCCAGTTCCAACAGAAACTTTCCTTCCAACATTCTTAGTTATCTTGGGCTGGAAAATTGTTTCATTACATCTTTATTTTTTTTTTGGTTCTGTGGCCCTAGAATTGGTTTAGACTTACTATTTGAAGGTGTTTGGAGGGGTTTGTGGAGAGTTTAGGGGAGTCCTTGACTTTACTCTGCCATCTTAGCTCCACCTCTCAACTTATTGTTTGTTTGTATGTTTTTTTTTTTTCCCTTAGAAGACTTGGCATCATCTAACCTTCGTCCCTGTCACACATGGCCTCTCACTGTACATATCTGTAGACATATCACCTTCCATTAAGATTGTCCATTCCCTGAGTAAGGTATGAAAGTGACCTTAGATTCTGAAAAATTAGACCAGAAGAATGAAATCTCTGTTGGATCTTATCAAACTAGGGGAGAATAGCATAGGACATTCATACATATTCTAGATTATAATCTTCCTAATGGCAAAGATTTTTCCATCATTTATCCCTGTGCTCTTAGTGTTAAGTAAAGTACTTGACACAAATTGATTCAAAATAAATGTTTGTGGAATTGATTTAAATTGTAATTGAATGAGGTGGTTTTCACATTGTTCATCTCATTGCTACGTTATCTCAGTTTTAACAACATCATGTTATTACTAGACAAATGCATTTTTAAATACCCCAACAGAATTAGCACAGCTTTCACCATAAACTTTTATTTTTGTTCCCAAGGCCTTTAAAAATGCAACTATATAGAATTTCCTCCTTCATCATTCAAGGGGGTTAGACAGGTACCTGAGGTATGTATATGTTGCAATAGAATATCTCAAAATATGCTTGTGCATTCTGAAAAGATAGTTTTATTACAGGAATTTCATCACAGAATAAAATGCAAGATGCTGTTGTGTGAATGGGCTTATTTCCTTACAAAATACCAGCCTTGTTGTTCCCCTTGGGATGAAATAGACCTTATTTTCTTATTCATAGTCCCATGGACTTAAATAGTAGTAACAATTAATTGGCCTATTTGGAGAATATCTTCACAGGGACAGATTTGTACACACATGTCAGGGTGCTATGAACACTGACTACTAGAGGTCTGATAACTTCTGAAAAGAATACCCTAGAAAATAAGGAAGCACTCACACTACATTGCCAAATTTTTAACAGTTACTGAATTTGTAGAATTGGGTCATTAATTCAATTAAATACACATTTAGTGTCTACTGTGGTGGAGGAACAGCATTATTCCAGGTTATGGAGGTAAAAAGAAAAAAATAAATTAATCCCTTCCTCATGAAGCTTATTTTCTAACTAAAGAATTCAGTGCATACATAGTTAAATATAATACAATGTAACAAGAGAAAGAAGACAGATTAGTGTGATCAGGAATATTATCTCAAGGGGAGATCATGTCTGAACTGAGAGTAAAAGGAAAATAAAGATTCTATAGAGCCCAGATGAAGAAGAAATGCATTATAGTAGTGGGTGACGAACTGCCAGGTATAAGGGATATTTAGAACAACAACTTGGTTAGAACTTAGTGTGTTTAATAGCAAATTATATAGGGGAAATGTTAGTAAATGTAGGTTAGAGCTAGATAGTAGAAGGCCTTGAATATGCATGTAAAAGTTTTTATTTTATCCTATTTGAAATAAGGAGCTACTGTATTTTTTTTTTCAGGAAAAAACATAGTCAGACCTATGCTTTATGAATATTATTTGTGTTATTATGTTGAGGATAGCTTATAGTGAGTCTTGTAATTCCCATGGTCCAGGTGAGAGGTGTGATAAGGGCCTGAATTAGCATAGTGGTTATGTGATTAGGGAGAAAGAGATAAATATTGAAATTGTTGTGGCTACTGACTAGATATGGGAAAGAAAAAAAGTCTAGGTGATTCTTAGTTTATGAAAGAAGATATTAGAAAGATAGTTGTACTTTCAGAAGAGAGGGAAGTTTTGAGACAGTGAAGATTGGAAGGAGAAACAATTGATTATCTTTGGATATTTTGTATTTGAGATAATGACCAGATATTCAGGCAGAGATGTCCAGCAGGCAGTTAGAAATATGGAACTTAATTTCAGGAAAGAGGTCATAATTGAATATATTGATTTGGGTGTCATTCTCATAGAACTGACACTTGAACCAATGGTATTTGGTGTGATCTCATTTAGTTCAGATATCAAAATGCCTAGAAGGCAGGAAATGAATTTAAAAAAAAAAACTAAGATGGAGAAATTAATAGACAAGAAGACAAAGAACCAGAAATGAATATATCATGGAAATGAAGGAAGGGTGAAATATCTCATAGGAGAAAGTGGTCAACAAGGTCAAGGTGAAGAAAAGGTGTGAGGGAAAGGAGAATGAAGATTAAGAAAATACTTTCAAATTTGGTGGATGAGATATTAACATGTTTTTAGGGTATAATTTTATTTGAGATAAGGTAGGCATCGAGATTGCAAAAGGCTGAGAAATTAGTATCTGGCAAGTAAATGAGGTAGTGATTGCTAACTGCATTTTTTAGAGTTGTAGCAAAAGGCAGAACAGGTTTTAAATACTAGTTTGGGAAGACCAAGTGAAGAGTTGCTCTTCTATTGTGTTTTGTTTGTTTGTTTGTTTTTCACCTAGGTGAGGCTTGATTTTATTTGTAGGCAATGGAGAAGGAATTATTAGATGAGAGATTGGGGAAATGATTAATAAACTGAACTTCTAAAAACTGGGATGTGATTAAGGGCATAAGTAAAGGGGTTAGACTTGTCAAGGTAAAGGGGTATCTCTTCTTCAGAGACTAAATTAAAGGAGGAAATGTGGAGAAGGTTTAGAATTACAGAATATGGGATTAAGGAAGTTTGTAATTGATTATGTTAATTGGTTCAGTAAAGTAGTAGATAAGGTCATCTGCTGTGAGTGGAGTGCGGTAGCTTAATGAAGTAACTGTCGTTAGGAAAGAGGAGATGACT
This sequence comes from Phascolarctos cinereus, assembly GCF_003287225.1. Lineage (NCBI taxonomy): Eukaryota > Metazoa > Chordata > Mammalia > Diprotodontia > Phascolarctidae > Phascolarctos > Phascolarctos cinereus. The sequence goes on along the minus strand of NW_027555625.1, from coordinate 307,935,804 downwards.
TGGAACAACCAGTGTGTTGGGGGTAGAGAAAGAGGAAACACACACACACACACACACACACACGCACACACACACACACACACACACACACACAGTTGATCAAGTATTTGGGTGTAGCAGTGAAGGCTGCTTTATTATTATTATTATTACTTTATCATGAATATAGCTGGCATATTTTATGACTTCTTCCAGCTACATTTAGGAGTATGAGAGTAGGAACAGAGAAAGCAGGTGGCAGAGGAATCTCAGGATCAAAGATTGATCTTAGAATGTAACCTCCTTCCCTTGATAACTATTTGTTCATATGCTTAAACCATTTATCAATTGGTGAATGACTGTTTTTCTTATAAATTTGAATCTATTCCTCATTTGTATTGGAAATGTGACCTTTATAAGACAAACTTGCTGCAAAGTTTCCCCCCACCCCATTAATTGTTTCCCTTTCCCTTTTAATCTTAGCTTTATTAGATTTGCTATCTATAGCTCTGTGGAAAAAAGAATGCTCCGAATCACTACTAATTAGGGAAATGCAAATTAAAGCAGTTCTACAATTCTACCTCATTCTCTTCAGAGTAGAAGAGATGATAGAAAGGAAAATGATAAATGTTAGAAGTGCTGTGGGGAAACAGGCACCATGATGAGTTGCTGGATGTCTGAATGAGTATGATTGCTCTGGAGGCCAATTTGGAAATATACACAATAAATTAAGTAATATGTGTTCTTTTACACAGGTATGCCACTGCTGGGTCTGACTCAAAATACATTAAAAAAAAAGCAAAATGTACATTATATGCAATAATTTATAACAGTTCTTTTCTGGAAGTCAAACAAACAAACTAGAAACTAAGAGCACATCCAACAATTGAAGAATGGTTGGAAAAAATGTGGTATGTGAATGTGTGATGTAATACTATTGTGCTGCATGAAATGAGAAAAACAGGAGCATTCAGAAGATATGGAATGACTTATTTGAACTGATGCAGAATGAACTGAGCAGAACCAGAAGAGAAATTGATACTATAACATCAATATAATAAAATTAATTATTTTGAGGACACTTTAAAAAAAAGAATTTTGAAATCTCTAAGAACCATGATCTATACAATTATCTTTTATAACAACAGTCTGATGATGAAACATATATCTATTACAGAGTTGTGAAAGACTTAGTAAACTTAAGTTGACATATTTTTGTATATAAGCATTGAGGAAATTTATTTTGCTTGATTACAGGCATTTCTTTTATATACATATATATATATATATATATATGTATATATATATATATATATATATATTTTTTTTTTTTTCTTTTCTTTTCTTTTTTTCAGTGATGTAGGAGTTCAGAAGGAGAGAAAAAAGAATGCTATTTAGGAGGGGATGGGGAGGCCATGGTACAAATGTGAAATGTTGAATGTACTTTAATATGACATCATGTATTATTAGTTTTATTTATCTGTATTACTGAATTGAAAGCAACCACTCATGATTTAAGAGTAGTTTGTACATGTATGCAATGTAAAAAATAAAACACATCAGTAAAGCTGTAAGAAAAGATATAAACTCCTTGATAGTAAAGTTTTTATTACTTTTATTCATTCATTCCTTTATTACTTTATTCATATATGTCCCCTGCTGCCATGCACCTAACACCGTCTCTTATATATTGGCCCTTAAATATTAGTTTAAATGGTTGAATTAATAGGATATGAACAATAGTATGAAAAATGGTTAAGTGATGTAATGACATGACATGTTCCATTGAACTGGTTTACTATATTGTGAAGGGAGTTAGGTGAGACAGGGCAGGAGTAATAGAGAGAGAGATGGACAGGGTTGGGGAAACCTGAGAGCATCCTCAGGACAAAGTCTAAGACTGGAAAGAATGAATCAGTGATATAATAATTTCAGAGTTCATTATATGGAAATAGAAAGGTTTGGGCTAAAGGTATACTTTATGGTGTAACCACTCCTTTGATTGACTGATGCAGGGTGGGATTTATAGGAAGAAGTTAAGGTAGTGGGAGTCAAAATGTGTTGAAGTCATCAAGGATAAAGATGGGAGCTTGGGATAGAGAGAGTGTAATCTAGGTAATGAAATTTTTAAGAAAGAAGGAGGAGTATCATGGAGTCCAAGAGATGACTGTAGCAAGGATCTAGAAAGGAAGATAAAGACATAAAGGAGAAATTGCTAAATGACAGTGGCAAAGTAGGTCTGGGAATGACAGGGGATCAAGGGAAATTCTGACTTTCAGTTCTAACCCAGATTCTCATAGAATATGAAAGAAGCTGTGATGACTGGAAAACAAAAGGTCAGGCATCTTTTTTTTAATGACATTTGAAGGTAGAAACTAGATTTCTGTGCGATCTAGATGATGGAAAGAGGTAGAGAGGAAGAGATTTAAAATTAATGAGAGTTTATTAGTTATAGAAAGGAGGTTGGATTATGGTGATCATAAAATAAAATTTAGGACAGTACCTGGGGAGACATAAGTCTGAGCTGTGTAGAGATGAGAATGTGGAAAGACATAGCAGAGGGAAGGGATTTTTACCTAGAGCTTAGATTCAGGAGGTAGGAACTTGCTAGCCAAGGAGCAGAGGAACTACTGATTTATTAGGGCATTCACTTAATCCTAGTGGCAGATAAAATTGTGAATGACAATGCTATCCATGAATGTCATGTGGAGAAAGTCCGTGGTCAATACAGTAATAAGAAGTGTGTGAGTTAAAAAAAAAAGGCCTATAGTATCAGGTGGCTCCTGGGACAAAGCAGTGAGACCTTCTTCCCTCATCAACAATGTCCCCTGCCTTACTGGTTGTGGGGTGCAGAAAGGAGCAGAAAAATAATATTCAGAAGTATTAATTTTGACTTGGAGGTTTATTTGGTGAAGGATGTTTTTGACCCTATTTACTAAGAAGCCTGGATTTCTTTTCCTCTGAGCAGCTTTCACTGCCCATATCTTTAGGACATTTGGTTGTTAGACCATAGACAACTTACAGTACATAAAACACTTATCAGGGACATGCACGAGCAGAGAGAAACAAGCACAAGGACACAGGGCAAGGCTCTTAGACTCCCTAGTCATTGCTTTGCAACAAAGAGGTTCCACCTGTCTCTCATATTCTCTCCTGCCAAGATAGTTAGCTTCATGGTCACAATATTAGGTTGAGATCAAGAATCAAAAGTGAGGACACCTAAGCTACACTTATTTTTAGTTGATTCCTTAAAGCAGCCTTAAAGTGAATATCTCTAGTGTCCCTGTTAGGAACATTTTCAGCAACTATTTTCCTCTTGCTCTCATAATTCAGTTGTTATTTCCTAACTGTGGTGATAGCAAAGATAATACATACAATATCATATTATTAGTTCATGAGGTCGTGGAGGGATTGGACTAAGTTTTATTCATCTTTGCATCCCTCACACTGGGACATTGTGCTCTGGAAGTGTCTAATTGAATTGGAAAATCAGTAAGACAAACTAGGGGTAGAATAAGGCAAAATTAAGAGGCAAGTAGACATAATAATATTTGATACTTTTATAATAATTTTTAGTGATGGTATGGTATTCTGGAAAGGGCAAGGGGTTTGAAATCAGAAGACTAGAATTTGAAACTTGACTGGAATCTTTAATACCTGTGTGATATTAGAGAAAGTTTTTCAATTCAATTCAGCAGGCATTTATTAAATACCATTTTGACAATGAGTTGCCCTCTAATGGGGAGGCAGGGGACAATATATGCATATAAAAGTAAATACAAAACAAAATATATACAAAGTAATTTCAAGCAGGAAAGCAATTCCACACACATATATGCATATATATATATATATATATATATATATATATATATATATATATATATATATATGAAAAGGAGGAGGGATGGAGTTTGGTTATTAAGGGCTTCAAATGCCAAAAAGAGGATTTTGTATCTGATCCTGGCATTGATAAAAATATGTCCAATCATATTGAGTGCCAGTGTGATATGGTCAGAGCTATACTTCAGAAAAATCACTTTTGCGGCTGAAAGAAGAATGGATTGGAGTAGGGAGATATTTGTGGCAAGCATATCCACCCCAGGTCACTGCAACAGCCCAGGGGTGAGGTATGTGTCTATATCTGAATCTTTATCTGTATCTGTATATAACTTTATCTGTGTATGATGTGAGCATGTATATGTATATGTGGCCATATATATGATACATATTAGTGTATATGTGATATGTAAGCTAATCTCATGCATATAAATGTATGTATATGTGTATGTATACATATTTATGTATGTATGTGTATATATATGTATATAGTATGAACCCTTAAGTGCCTACTATGTGCAGGCTCTGTGCTGAGTACTCAGTATACAAAAGTAAGTAAAAGATGGTCTCTGACCTCAGATAGCTCACAATCTGTAGAGGAAACAAACAATATGTATGGACATGCTATACCCAAGAAAAATAGGAAATAATAAAACAGCAGAAGACACTAGAATTAAGAGGGATTGAGAAAGACTTCCTTTAGAAAATGGCATTTTAGTTGGGATTTGAAATAATCAGAAGTCAGGAGGCAGAGATGAGGAGGAAGAGCATTCTGGGAATGGAGAACAGCAATAGAAAATGCCTATAGCTGAAAGATGGAATGTCTGTTTCATGGAATAGCAAGGGAAGTATCATTGAATCAAAGAGTATGTGATGGGGAATAAGGTATAAGATGAATGGAAAGAGCAGAGTGTGGGGATTGGTTATGAAGGACTTTGAAAGTCAAATAAAGGATTTTTTTTTTTAATATAGGAGGTGAGATGGGACCACTGGAGTTTATTGGGTAGAGGAGAGATATGGTCAGACCTTTGCTTTCTTGGAGTATGCATTGGAGTGGAGAAAGACTTGTAGCAGGCAGATTCACCAGCAGGCTATTGCAGTAGTCAAGAATAATGTGATGAGGGATTATAGCAAGTTAGTGGCAGTATCAGAAAAGAGAAGGGGTGAATCCAAGAGATGTTGCAAAGATGAAATCAATGGACCTTGGCAACAGATTGGATATGGGTTGGGGGGAAGGTGAGAGATAGTGATGAGTTTAGGATGATATTTATGTTGTGAACTTGAGTGACTGGGAGGATGATGTTCCTTTCTACAGTAATAGGGAAGGTAACAGGTAAGGAGGGTTTAGGAGGAAAAATAATGAGTAGATGAGTTCATTTTTGGTCATGCTGAGTTTAAGATGTCTATTGGAATACAGTCCCAGATTCTAAAAAGCAGTTGGAGATTTGACACTTCTTCAAGTTGTAATATTAGTTGCAGTAGTAGTAATACTGATGGGGTATATACCCAAGCTGAGAACTTGTCTCCTTACCCCAAAAAGATTTGGGTCTCATTTGTCTACAGACCATAGAAAACCCCTACCTTGGACTCTCCTTGAACTCCCACTTGATCAAGGAAGTCTCTGATATTCTCCTGAGGCTATAATCCTGTCAATTGGCCTTTCCTTATTGCCTATGCCCAATCTCCCATTTTTCTATTACCCTTAACCTAGCCCAGCCCTTCATTGTCTGTTACCTCCAAATGGCCTTTGGCTTCTTCCCACCCTTGATCCTGTCTAGACCCCATTCTTGACCTTCCAGTCACTCCCATCAAGATCCTCCCTAGACCCTCTCCTCCAGTCACCCCAGCCTACTGTCCACCCCCATCAAGATCCTCCCTAGAACCCTTCTTCCAGACCCCTCTTCAAGTCACCCCAAACTACTTGGCCACTCCTAGATCCCTTCCACAGTCTTTCTGTATATAAGGTCCATCTTGTCTCCATTAAGGTGCTCAGATTCTTTAAGAGTCTAGCCAAGAGCTCAGATTCTTAAAATCAAGCCAATAGTTTACTAATGTTCAGATTCCTTAAGAGTCTGGCCAATATGGTGAATCTTTAATAAAACCTTGTCTTTGGCTGAAAAAAGGATTGGGTTGAATTTATTTGTGTACAGCTATTTTGGGGTCCCAGAACTCCTAAACCTCAACATATGGTTGCTTGATTATTATCAATAAAAATAATAGCAATAGCATTTATATAGCAGATTTGGTGCTGCAAAGCACTTTACAAATATTATCTCATGTTAACCTTGCAAGAATCCTGTTAAATAGGTGTCATTAGTTTTACAGATGAAAAAATTGAAACAGAAAGACGTTAAGTGATTTTCCCAGAGATATACCTAGTAATTTCTTGAAGCTAAATTTGAACTCAGGTCTTTCCTGGTCTAGGTCTAGTTCTCTATCTCTTTTGTCACTTAGCTGTCTTACAGGGAAAATATTTATAAGACCCTATTGGGGGTTGCATGAAGTTGTAATAAAAGATGGGATAATCTGATAAATATATTTGAGTTAAAGTATTTTCCCACTTATTAGTATTTTATTTTTCCAATTGCATGTAAAGAAAATTTTCAACATTCATTATTATAAGATTTTCAGTTCCAAATTTTTCTTCTTCCCTCCCATCCCTCCACCCTCCTCAAGACAGCAAGTTAATATAGGTTATAAATGCACAATCATAGTAAACATATTTCCAAATTATTCATGCAGTTAAAGGAGAATCAGAAAAATAGGGGAAAAAAACACATAAGAAAGAAAAAGAAAAAAAAGTGAAAATATTACTCTTCGATATGCATTGACTCCATAATTTTTCCCTGGATGTGGATAGCATTTTCTATCACGAGTCCTTTGGAATCATATTGGATTTTTGTATTGCTGAGAAGAGCTAAGTCTTTCATAGTTGATCATCTCACAATGTTGTTACTGGGTACCATGTTCTCCTGATTCTACCCACTTCACCTAGTATCAGTTCATGAAAGTCTTTCCAGGTTTTTTTCTGAAATCCACCTGCTCATAATTTCTTATAGAACAATATTATTCCATTAAATTTATTTGCCCAACTTGTTTAATCATATTCCAATTGATGGAATCTTCAGGGTTATCAAACAGTAGATTACTATATTCATTTACTGCGGTGTCTTGTGTACTTAACCTATTCCACAATTCACCACTCTGTTTCTTACCCAGTAACAAATAGTTTTGATGATTGCTATTTTATGATATAGTTTTACATCTGATATAGTTAGGCCAACTTCATTCACATTTTTTGCCATTAATTCCCTTGATATTCTTGACTTTTTGTTCTTCCAGATGAATTTTTTATTATTTTTTTCTGGTTCTATTTTTTTTTTAGGTAGTTTAATTGGTAAGGAACTGAATAAGTAAGTTAATTTAGGTAGAATTGTTGTTTTTATTATAATAGCTCAGACTACCCATGAGAAATTGATATTTTTTCCAGTTGTACAGTTCTGACTTTGTATGAAAAGTGTTTGTAAAAAATAATGTTCATATAGTTCCTGGGTTTCTCTTGGCAGGGAGACTTCCAAATATTTTGTGTTGTCTACAGAGATTTTAAATGAAATTATCTTTCTCTCTCTTGCTGCTGGGCTTTGTTGGTAATATATAGAAGTGCTGATGATGTACGTGGGTTTATTTTATGTCCTGAAATTTTGATAAAGTGTTAATTGTTACAAGTAATTTTTTAATTGATTCTTGAGGATTCTCTAATTATACAATCATTTCATCTGCAAAGAGTAATAGTTTTGTTTCCTCATTGACTATTCTAATTCCTTCTATTACTTTTTCCTCTCTTATTACTAAAGCTCACATTTCTAGTACAATATTCGACAATGGTGGTGATAATGGGCATCTTTACTTCACCCTTGATCTTATTGGGAAAGCTTCTGGCTTATCCCTTTTACATATAATGCTTACTTATGGTTTTAGATAGACACTGCTTGTCATTTTAAGGAAAATTCCATTTATTAAGAGGCTCTCTAATGTTTTTAATAGGAATGAGTGTTGTATTTTGTCAAAAACTTTTTCTGCTTCTATTCAGGTAATCATATGATTTCTGTTTGTTTTGGTATTGATGTAGTCAATTATACTGATAGTCTCCCTAATATTGAACCAGCCCTGCATGCCTGGTATAAATCCCACCTGGTCATATGTTATTATCCTGGTGATAAATTGCTATAATGTCTTTGCTATTGTTTTATTTTAAAATTTTGCATCAATATTTATTAGGGAAATTGGTCTATAGTTTTCTTTCTCTGTTTTGGCTCTTCTTGGTTTAAGTATCAGCACCATATTGGGGTCATAAAAAAGAATTTGGTAGGACTCCTTCTTTGCCTTATTTTTCCAAATAGTTAATATAATATTGGAATTATTTGCTTTTTAAATGTTTGGTAGAATTCACTTGTAAATCCATCACGCCTGAAGATTTTTTTTCTTAGCAAGTTCATTGAGGACTTGTTCAATTTCTTTATCTAAAAGGTGGTTATTTAAGTATTTTACTTCCTCTTCTGTTAATTTGGACAATTCATACACACTACACACACACACACACAAACACACAAGTATTCATCCATTTCACTTAGATTGTCAGATTTATGGGCATACAGTTGGTCAAAATAGCTCCTAATATTTTATGTAATTTCCTCTTTATTGGTGGTAAATTCACCCTTTTCATTTACAAGACTAGCAATTTAGTTTTCTTCTATCTTTTTAAATCAGATTAACCAAAGGTTTATTTATTTTATATTTTTTTCTCATAAACCAGCTTTTAGTTTTATTTATTTGTTCTATAGTTTTCTTACTTTCAATTTTATTGGTTTTCATAATTTCTAATTTGGTACTTAATTGGGGGTTTTTAATTTGTTCTTTTTCTAGCTTTTTTAGTTACATGACCAGTTCTTTGATCTCCTCTTTCTCTATTTTATTCATGCAAGCATTTAGAGATATAAAATTTCCCTAAGAACTACTTTGGCTGTATCCCATTAGTTTTAGTGAGTTGTCTCATTACCTTCCGATATATCATATTCCAAGCCCTCTGATCCTTTAAGATAGAAGCTTCTAAGTCCTGTGTAATTCTGATTGTGGCTCCTTGATATTTGAATTATTTCTTTCTGCCTACTTGACCTGATAATTTTGGAAACTGGCTATAATATTCCTTGGAGTTTTCATTTTAGAATCTCTTTCAGGAAGTGATTGGTGTATTCTTTCTGTGACTATTTTACCCTTTGGTTCTGGAACATCAAGGCAATTTTCCTTGATAATTTCTTGAAATATATTATTCAAACTCTTTTTTCATCATGGCTTTCAGGTAGTCCAATAATTCTTAAATTACCTCTCCTAGATCTATTTTTTTTTAGGTCAGTTGTTTTTCCAATGAGTTATTTTACATTGTCTTCTATTCTTTTTTCATTCTTTTGATATTATTTAACTGATTCTTAACATCTCATAGAGATGTTAGCTTCACTTGCTTGATTCTAATTTTTAAGGAAATAGCTTCTTCAGAAGATATTTTGTATCTTTTTTGTATGTCCTTTTCCATTTGGCCAACTCTACTTTTTAAGGATTTTTTTTCCTTCAATGGAGTATTTTTTTTTCCTGTTTGGCTTATTGGTTTTTTAAAATCTTTTTTTCTTCAATTTGTGTCCTTCCTTTCCCATTGTTGTATAGTCTCTTGCATAGCTCTCATTTCTTTTCCTAATTTTTCTTCTACCTCTCTTATTTGATTTTTAAAATCTTTTTGGAGCTCTTTCATGATGTCTTTTTTAGGCTTGAGACCAATTCATATTCCCCATTTAGATTTCACATGTAGGCATTTTTACATTGTTTTCATCTTCTGAGTGTGTGTTCTGATCTTGCCTCTTGCTGTAACAGGTTCTTTTGTTTAGTGCTCTTTTGTGTTTTTGTTTTGTTTTTGCTCATTTTTAGCTTATTTTATGACTTTTAATGTTTAGCTCTCCTCTTGAGACACAGGGGGCACTGTACCAAGCTTCTTGTCCTAGGGGTCAGGAGTCAAGTCACTGGCTTTCTCTGCCTGGGCCTCAGGTACTGGTGGCTTATCCACTGCACTGGGGTGGGCCAGCCTAGTCTTCCCTATTGTGCTGGGGGTTCCAGAGCTGGCACTCTGCCTTCTGCACTGGGGCTGGAGGCCTCACATTTGTCCTGCTGTGCCACTGGCCTGCTGAGCCAGGAACAAGGGGCCCTGGTTGCTGATCTGTGCTGTGTCTAATAGCTTTTTGCTGACTTGTGCAGGCATCATGTTTGTTGAGCTGTGCTTCCCTTTGGCTCAAGTGAGGCAGATCTTTCCTGAAGTCCTTCTAAACCATCATAAGCTGAAAACTTATTTCACTCCCTTTTTTTGTAGGTTCTGTTGCTCCAGGATCCATTTAGAAGCTTAATTTATCATTGTTTCTGGGGGAAACTAGGGAAGAGCTCAGGCAACTTCCAGGCTTTTCTTCATCATCTTAGCTCTACCACCCAAGTTAAAGTATTAATAACCTAAAATATACTCAATGTAATCTTCCTCCCATATATCATTTCTATTTTAACAGGAACCCTCCATATATTAGCCAAGCTTCATTTAAGATCAAGGCTTGCCTTGCTTTTATAATGGAACATTGAGTCATTCAGGTAGTATCTGTTCATCCAGTTAATTGAGATAATATGTAGAATCACAGAAATAAGGAATTTTGGGGCTTGGATAGATCTCACAGGGCATCTAATCCAACCTCCTCCCCATTATGATAGTTTCTTGCATTTCCTCACTAGGAAGTGATCACATAGGTTCGGCTTACTCACCTTCAATTACAAGGACCTCAGTATATTAATAAAGCATTCCATTTTATTTTTGAAAATCATAATATCTAGAATATATTTATAATGTAGTTTATATTGAGTTTCTCTATCTCTGTAACTTCTTCCCATTAACCTTAGCTATTTTTGTTAAAAGACTTTATTTGAAAACCCCATTGTGCTTCCTGCTTTGTCTCTGTGTAACTTTGGGATAGTCTTTATCTCACTTTGGATTCTTATTTTCCTTGCAAGTAACACAAGGGACTTGGATTATGTATTCTCTAAAGTCTCTTCTAGTTCTATGATCTTATAAATTACATAGCCCAAAATTACCTAGCCTCAGTCCCATTTGTCACCCAACAACGTGAATATTCTTTATATTTGAGTCCAAAGTTTCTTGAGAATGAACATTTTCATCCTTGAGTTACATATCCAACCTCAGGGGGTACCAATATTTATTTATTATGAGATTATGTTTCAACCTAATGCTTGACATACTGGGGGGGATATGAAAGTACTCATTGATGGGTGTACAGGGTGCTTCCCAAATGTCTGGATATGTGTGGATATAAGGCCCTGGTCAGGTAAATCAAGTACACTCTATAGAATAATTTGCAGACCTAGGAGTTCCTTGTCACAAATTTTCCCAGAAGCCACTTGGTTATTCCAGGTGTAGTTAAGACCTCTCCTGGAGGAGCATTTGATGAGAATGCTTTTAAGTGTTAAAATGTTAGCTTAAAAGAGGATTTTTTTTTTTAACAAGGATGTGATCCAGGGCAGAGCCAAGGTGGCGGAATAAAAGCAGTGACTTGCTTGAACTCTCCTTCAAATTCCTCTGAATACCTGTAAAAAATGGCTTTAAATAAATGGTAAAGCAACAGAGCCCACAAAAAGATAGAGTGAAACAAATTTCCAGCCCAAGACAACCTAGCTGGTTAATTGGAAAGGTATATTGTGCCAGGCTGGGAGAGGAACACAGTTTGGTGTGGGCATGCAGGCCTCAGCAAACCTGAAGCATGCCTTAGAGGACTGAATCACAGGCAGCTGTGGCAATTTCCAGACTTTTCAACCCATGAACACCAAAGACAACTTATAAGATCAGTAGGAATAGTCTGTGTCTGCAATGAGAGAGAAGCATGTGGTCCCAGCCCCAGTACCTGAGCACAGCCCTGGGGTAGCGGCTACTTCTGGAGCTTCTGGCCCACTGACTGAGCAGGAATCAAGTGGCTGATCAGAGGGGGATTGCAGGGATCTCTTTGCTGGTACAGGATTTTCTTGCTTTTGCCCATGCTTGAATCTGGGTCACAGTTCTGGGTGGCAGTCCTGGGGTGAGGAGGAGCACTGGCATGGTGGAGCTTGTAGTGGGGTGTGGAGTGGCTGTTCCAAGATAGAAAAGAGTGCTTGTGGTCACTCATAGACCAGAACACAGGCCAGGAAAGAAGAAAACACCTCTCCCTTGATCCTAGCCCCTTGGAAGAACTGAAAATGTACAAGTCCTGAGAAGCAGCTCTGAAAGTAGCTGCACAAAACCTGTGAAGCTTGAGATAATACATTCTCCACACTGGAAGCAGACCCCACCTTAACAAAGAGTTTATAACTCAAGTAATTTGCTGGGTCATGAGCAAGCAGTACAAAACATGTTAGACCATAGAATCTTTCTTTGGTGACAAATAAGATCAAAACATACAAGCAGAAGAAGACAACAAAGTCAAAGCTCCTACATCCAAAACCTCCAAGAAAAATTAAATTTGGTCCCAGGCCATGGAAAAGGTCTAAAAGGATTTTGAGAAGCAAGTAAGAGAAGTAGAGGAAAAACTGAGAGTGATGCAAGCAAATCACAAAAAACAGTGAACAACTTGCTAAAAGAGACCCCCACAAATGCTGAGGAAAATAACACCTTAAAAAGTAGCCTAACCGAAATGGCAAAATAGGCCCAAAAAGACAAGGAGAAGAATGCCTTCAAAAGCAAAATTTCCCAAATGGATGGAAAAGGAAGTCCAAAAGCTTACTGAAGAAAATACTTCCTTAAAATTTGGAATAGAGCAATTGGAAGCTAGTGACTTTATGAGAAATCAAGACATTGTAAAACAAATTAAAAAGAAAGAAAAAAATAGAAAACAGTGTGAAATATCTCATTGGAAAATCAACTGACCTGGAAAATAGATCCAGGAGAAGGAATTTTCAAATTATTGGAGTATCTGAAAGCATGATCAAAAAAAAAAAACAAAAACAAAAACAAAAACCTAGACATCATCTTTCAAGAAATTATCAAGGAAAACTGCCCTGATGTTTTAGAACCAGAAGGCAAAATAGAAATGGAAAAAAATACACCAATCACATCCTGAAAAAGATCCCCAAAAGAAAACTCATGGTAATATTGTAGCCAAGTTCCACAGTTCCCAGGTCAAGGAGAAAATATTGCAAGCAGCCAGAAAGAGACTATTCAAGTATTCTGGAAACACAATCAGGATAATACAAGATTTAGCAGCTTCTACATTAAAGGACTGGATGGCCTGGAATATAATATTCCAGAGGGCAAAGGAGATTGGATTACAACCAAGAATCACCTACCCAGCAAAACCAAGCATATTTCTTCAGGGGGAAAAATGAACATTCAGTGAAAAAAAGGACTTTCAAGCATTCTTGATGAAAAGACCAGAACTGAATAGAAAATTTGACTTTCAGATACAAGTCTCAAGTGAAAACTTTAAGAAGTAAACAGGAAAGAGAAATCATAAGAAACTTATTAAGATTGAATTGTGAATATTCTGTGTGGAAAGACGATATTGTAACTCATGAGTCCTTTGTCAGCATTAGAGTAGTTGGAGGGAAAAATTATATGTATGTATGTGTGTGTATACACACACACACATATACATACATGTATATATGTGTGTATATATGTGTGTGTGTATATATATATGTATATATACATATATACATATATATATATATATATATATATATAGAGAGAGAGAGAGAGAGAGAGAGAGAGAGAGAGAGAGAGAGAGAGAGAGAGAGAGAGTACACAGATTTAGTTGAAGATGAAGTGGTGATATCTGAAGAATAAAATTAAGGAGTGAGAGAAGATTATGTGGAGAGAAGGAGAAAGGGAGAGGTAGAATGGAGTAAATTATCTCACATAAAACAGATGAGAAAAGGGTTTTACCATTGAGACAAATGGGGGAAGGTGAGAGGGAATGAGTGAATCTTATTCTCATCGAATTTGGCTTAAGGAGAGAATAACATACACTCACAATTGGGTATGGAAATCTATCTTACCCTATAAAAATGGGGGGGGGAGTGGCAAGAAATGAGGAGGATGACAGAGGTAAGGGCAGATTGGGGGAGGGGTAATCAGAAGCAAACACTTCTAAGGAGGGAAAGGGTCAAAAGAGAGAATAGAATAAATGGAGAGGCGGAATAGGATTAAGGGAAATATACTTAGTTTTTCACAACATGACTACTATGGAAGTGTTTTGCGTGACTGCACATGTATAACCTGTATCAAGTCACTTGTTCTCTCAATGAGGGTGGATGGGAAGAGAGGAAGGGATAAAATTTGGAACCCAAAATTTTAAAAACAAAAGTTAAAAAAAATTGTTTTCACATGCAACTGGGAAATAAGATATTCAGGCAATGGGGTATAGAAATCTATTCTGCCCTATAGGAAAACAGAAGGGGAAGGGGTGAACAGAAGGGTGGGGGAGATAGAAGAGAGGGTACATTAGGAGAAGGAGTATTCAGAATGCATGCCATCTTGGGCTGGGGGGAAGGATGAGATTGGGAGAAAAATTGGAACTCAAAATCTTGTGGAAGTGAATGTTGAAAACTAGAAATAAATTAATTAATTTATACTATATAAAAATTGAAAAATCAAAGATATAATTCAGGTTGTTCAACAACAATGAGCAATGTGAGCTAGACTGGGTTGGCTTCTCCAAATGTCATTATCTTCCCTGAGGACTGCACATTAATCAGACTCTGTAGGCTGTCTGTCACATGGGTCTCCTTAAATAATATCTCTACCAAAATGGGGAATGATTTATAGTTCTGGTTTTTTTTTTTGAAATAATAGATGGTTCTTGATAGGAAGTTCATGGAGGATAGGATGCAATTACCAGGGATGTGGTCTAAAGACACTAGACAGTAGGAGCAGGAGCTGGCTTGCTGGAGTTTTATTCTTGCTTCTGCTTAACTTTGGGCAGTTTGTAAACTCTTGTGACCTTATAGAATGTCCATACTTAAAGGTATTTTAGGATATAATATAGAGCCTGGAATATTAGAGATGAGAGGATAATAGAATATAGAGTGTGTATCAGAGTTTAAAAGAATCTTACAACATATTTTGTAAGAAATGTAAAGAGTCCAACCCATTTATTTACAGATGAGGAAAGTGAAACAGGTAGAATTGATTTGACTTGTGTTCAGTTCACTTTTTTTTTTTTTGGCAGAACCAGGGTAAGAATACAGATCTCCTTTGGCTAGTTCGGTAAATCTCTGTGTTTTTATTTTTCTTTTTTAACTTTGACATCTATTTTAATAAAACCACTCTTTTGTTTCTGTTTATTGTTTTTATTTTTTAATTAATTTCAACACTCACTTCCATAAGCTTTTGAGTTCCTCGCTCCCCAAGACTGCATGAAATCTGCTGTAGGCTCTACATATACATTCCTGTTAAATATATTTTCATATTAGTCATGCTTTAAAGAAGAATTAGAACCAATAGGAAGAACCTTAGGAAAAAACAAAACAAAACAAGTTTAAAAAAAAGAGCAAATCCTGTGTTTTGATCTGTATTCAGACTTGATAGTTCTTCCTCTGGACATAGATAGCATTTTCCATCATCAGACTTTTGGAGACGTCTTAGATCCTTTCATTGCTGAGAGGAGCTGAATTTGCCAAAGTTAGTCATCACACAATGTGGATGTTATTGTGAACAACATTCTCTTGGTTCTGCTCACTTCACTCAGCATCAGTCCATACAAGTCTTTCCATTTTTTTTTTTGCTCTGAAGTCTGCTTGCTTATCATTTCTTGTAGCACAATAGTATTCCATTACATTCATATACCACAACTTGTTCAAATATCCCTCAATTGATGGGCATCCCTCATTTTACAATTCTTTTCCACCACAGAAAGTGCTGCTATAAGTATTTTTTTGTACATGTGGATCCTTTTCTCCATTTTTATGATCTCTTTGGGATACAGCCCTAGAAGTGGTATTGCTGGGTCAAAGGGTATGCACAACTTTATAGCTCTTTGGGCATAGTTCCAAATTGTTCTTGAATATTTGGGCATATCACAACCATGGCTATTTTATTAAGATATTGATATGAGCTCTGCTGAAGTGATATGCTATAAAAGTGGAATGTTCAACTTACTTTGTGCACCTGTACTGGCACAGCCTTAATGGAGTTAATTCTATACCATTTCTAGATTTACCTGTTAGGATTTAAGCAGAAATCTATTAACTTATTGAGTGGGCACTGAACTGGAAATTTTCTAGAGCTATAGCTCATAATCACTTCACGTTTCCAGCCCTAGAAGCTACTAGCCATCTGTCTCTGACTCTGTATCTCTTTCTTTGTGTCTCTGTCTATAGCTCTCTTCATTTCTCTGTCTCTTTTTCTCTGTATCACTATCTCTGTGTCTCTGTCACTCACTCTCTGTCCCTCTGCCTCTGCCTCTATCTCTGTGTCTGTATCTGTCTCTTTTATTACATAGCTACAGAGCTGAATGGTCTTTTTAAATCAAAACTCTTTTTTTCAAAGAAAACTGATTTAGCTCAGCCCCTTTAGGCTCACTAGACTTTGTCCAGTGTCAGCTTATGAAGAAACTGGAAAACCTGCCAAATCTGACCTTCTTTCAACAATCTCTCTCTCTCTCTCTCTCTCCTCTCTCTCTCTCTCTCTCTCTCTCTCTCTCTCTCTCTCTCTCTTTTCTCTCTCTGGTGAAAAACTGTAAAGATCAAGTCACAGCTGCACATATTACCTAATTAAACAAGTGTAAGAAAGTCGAGAAAGGTCAGGTTGTCAAAAATCATTGCAGTATCTTTACTGGATTGTATTTAGAGACTGATTGCAGCAAAGAAAATAACTCAATAAGGCATATGAGACTAGAATAACAAGCCAACTCTGGGGGCAGAACTCTGCTAGGAACACAAAGGCAAGGTTTGGAGATAAAAACCTATGAAACAAACCAAGGAAAGGAACAAAAAATGTGCACTGTCTGGAAAACAAACAGGTATTATTCTGGAAAGGAGGCATGTAGAAGGAAAGTTCAATCAGTAAAGGGGCAAATGTGATAAATGATAATACATGTATTTTTTATGAGGTGAGGAGAGGAAATACAGAAAAATAATCAAGCATGAATGCAAAATTGGTCTGGAGAAAAAATTGCAAGAAGAGACAAATTTGATCACATGGGATAAAAGAGTAAGAGAGCAGACAAATGGAGAAAGTCAGGGAAATGATACTCAGATGCAGAGAAGCCTTGTGTTTTTGCGTCTAATCTTCCACTTACTATGTTACCACAGCCCTGCCACTTGATAAATAGTTCACATTTATTTAGTGCCTTACACTTTATAAAGTGCTTCGTATACAATGTGTCTGTGAAACGGAACTTGTAAGTATTATCATCCACATTTTGTAAATGAGGAAGCTAGGGCTTAGAAAGGAAGCATGTGGTTTTTCCACGAGTCAAAACCAGAATTCGAACTACAGGTTTCTAACTGGGGCTAGCATTCCTTTCCTCCAATGCCTTCTCCATACAGTCCCCACCTGGTCAGACTTACTGTAAATACACACAGACACATAACATCACATGATAACATTTGCAAAGTACTCTATAACTACAAAACACTGTAAATGTCAATTTTTTTAAATGAAAACACAGAAGATAGGTTGGCAAAATGGGGAAAAATGGAAAGGAAAATAAGGTTTAGAGTCAGAGCAGCTGGGTTTCTACCCAGGGCCTAGCATTTAGAAACTGAATGACTGTGGAAAATCTCTTAACCTCTCCATTTCAATTTCCTTATCTATAAAATGGGGATGAAAATGATTGTTCCATCTTTCAGGGCTATTGTAAAGAAATATCTTTATGAAATTGTAAAACACTCTATAAATAAAAGACATTATTATTAATTCCCTGAACTTTCTAAGGGCTTTATGTAGCATGCTATTAAATTTTGTTTTGTTTTTCAAATGACCCCCAACTCAGAGCACAAAATCTTTCTCTTCTTAGTGCTGAAACTAACAAGACCTCCAAAGAATGCACTGAGTGGAAAGCAAAGTCTTCACACATTGCTTTTATATTGCCATCTGCTTCCTGTTGAAGTTCCTTTCCTTTATCATTTCAGTCCTGTATCTGACATATCATGGGGTGGTGCCCATTGGGAAATTCCATTGGGTGCTAGAAGATGATTCAGTATAATTTTCAGTTCATGACACTTTGTTATGTTTCCCAACTCCTCAAGGGATATTGTATGTTCATCTGGATAGACTGCATAGCCTCTGGGAATGACATTATTTCAATTTTTCTAAGTGATCTGGAGTCTATCTTCAATTTGGTATTTGGAGAAACCCACCTGTTCAAGGGAGAAAAAAAAATACAAATACATTAGTCAGTGTTGTGCTCAGATAACTACCTAAACTGGGGAGGGAGAAGATAAAGCTTAGTTTTGGATTCTCTTTGTTATATATATTTAAAAAAAGGTCTCTTCATTTTTTCTATCAGGGACTGGCTCCAAACATTTGCTAGACATACTTATATCTGCCTTCTAATGACACCATTTAAATTTTTTATAAACTAGGTTATGATAACATCTGACAGGAGAGAAGCAGCAGTTTTTTTCACTATGACATATGAGGATTCTTCTCTCTCCCCATGCTTTGCTCCATCCTATTTGTCCATTCCCAAGAACCCTTAGAATGTCACAGGCCCCTTATTGCCAGAACACATACATTGATGATACATTTAAATAGTGTACCATCAGAAGTTTAATTGCAATTTGTTGTAATTTCTGCTTAAATTCCTCCCTGACACAGTTGATTTATTTTGCAAATCAGTGCATCTGGAGTGTATACTGTGTCACATTATGGGCCTTTGATATAGAACCTTTGTTTTATAACAGGGGAAATAATTAGCTTTTGGATAAGCCTGAGTTGTGATGTCAGACGCTATCCATGGTGCTGAAAGAAGTTATTAACGCTGAGCTAATGAAGGCACTCAGCCAGGCTCTGCCACCCTACTAATTTGTCTCTTTGGGATTTTAGTAAAATTAAAAATGAGGTAAGCATAAAAACTGGGGTGGGGAGAGGATTTTTCTAGCAAGAAATAGGGAAATTGCTGATAGACTTGCAGAGACCCCTGAGGAAGCTGATGCAAGGGGGAAATTCGGCTACCAAGTAGTTTGTTTTCATGCAAACTTCATTTCCCCTAGTACCAAGGATGGAATTGTTTAGGCATTTTAAAAATAATTAAGTATTTTCTTATTGTTTTCTGTCTTCTGATTTCTGGAGCACTCTCAGAATTATCAACTGGCTGAAATTTCATATGTATTACAATATTTTGTCAGTGCCCTATTTAATGCTATTCTATATGGAGCTGGCTAGATGGCACATTGGATATAACCCAACACTCAGGAATGCTTGATTCAAACCTGGCCTTAGACACTTACAAGCTAGCTTTGTGATCCTGGGCAAGTCACTTAACATTTCTCTGCTTCTCTGCTTCAGCTTCATCATCTGGAAAATGAGGATAATAATGGTACCTGACTTACAGGGTTATTTTGAGGACAAAATGAAATATTTCAAAAGTCTCTTGCACACCTTGAGGTGCTGTATAAATTCTATAACTTTTTTTTAAATCCAGCTTCTAGTAGGCATGTATCAAAAATACTTTGGCATATATGACAGATATCTAGCAATGATAAATCACATAGAAAAATGTTGGACTGAGTCAGGTAAGCCAGGGTTCTAAACTTAAGTTTGTTACTAAATAGTTCAGTGAACTTTGCCAAGTAATCTTCCTTCTATGGGCTTCAATTTCCCAATATTTACAAATACAAGTACTGTGACTTTATCATCTTAGAAGTGGCTTTCAGTTTTAACTGTCTAGGTTCCAAGACAATTTTCAACAATAATGTTTTATATTTCATACTCCAACCTTCCATACTCTAAGGTCCCTTTTAGTTCTAATATTCCATATTCTTTGTTTTAATATTCTATGTTTCAAGTACATTCTATTTCTGACATTTATAGGACCATATAATAGTAGATGACCTTACAAATAATTTAATGTAGTTACTTAAAAAAAATAAACCTTTCACAACATTCAAATGATACTCAGGTTATATGTTCATGTTCTGCTTGACCAATCTATGAACCAATGTTTTTTTTTTAACACTTGCATTCTAGATTCTATGTTCTCACAATATTTAATATTCTATGATATAAATGAGAAATCATATGTTCATTTTTAAGACCATGGAATTACTGATGTGTGACCCACCTATCACAGATTATTTACTTTTTAATGGTAAATATTCAATCTGATTTGTGAAATTTTGTTCTAAATATGAGTCTGCAATTTTTTCACTTTATTGAACTCATGTTTATAGAACAACCAATAGCACATACAAGCATTTGGAAGTGAGTTTGGGAAACATTTAGACTCAGCTTTAAACAGAATCATCACCAGTTGGTTATTCTTTACTGCTATTAGGCCAGAAAATAGCAGTGAGGTATACAACAGTAATCGTGAAACTGGGATGCCAGGAGGAAAAAATAATCACATTAAATTGACCTTCATGACTAACGAGTGAGGTTCCATTGCACCTCATTTCTGTTCATTTTAAAACCAGCATTAGCTTTTCTGGCACATAATTTTTCATTGTTTGCTGAACACAGCTCGATTAGAATGATTCACTGTCTTTAATATTAGTGATTATAGTCCATTTCAATTACAAGATGTGTTATACAGTTTGTTGTATTACTCTCCCTGTTCCCTGTTGTTTTCCTCTCAGGGCAAGAGTATCATGTAGTGCATGAAGGGTTCTGGGGGATGGGAGAGAGCTACCAAATGCACGGATAATTCCTAAGTAAAATGGGTTGACATGGACAAACACTTTTCAAAATGTCCACTTTTGAACACATTGTGGGAAGATAGTGGCATGTAAAGGCATTGAGTAGGAGTTCAGAAGTAACACTGACTCCAACAAAGCTAAAAACCAAAAAGAAAAAGAAAAGCAAAGATAATAATCTATAAACTTCTTTGTCCAGTCCAGGACTGAGAAAGTCATGAATAGAGACAAGTCAAGGTGGGTGGAAAGAATAATGAAAAACAACTGGTCCCAAAAGAGAATATTGGGTGTAGACAGAAGGCCCTAGAAGGAGACCAGTCTCGAACAATATACAACTCAAGGCAAACCCAGAGTCCTAGCTGCAGTAATAGATAGTTTCAGAAAAGTGCTGAGAATGAGGAAGCTCCAAAGCTGCCATAGGAGATAGGCCTGGATCAGTATCTAGAACCAGGCAGCCTTCATTGTTGGCTACAGAAGGAAACAGGTTCAAAGCAGTATCCAGTAAAGAGGAGCCCTGGAACTCCAGAAGGAGATAGGTTCAGAGCAGCATCTGTCCAGCCTGTATCCCACTCTGCATTCAGGAATGCTTGGCCCAACCAAGCATCTAGGCAGCCTAACCTTGATCCTTATCATTAGACTAGGAAACTCATTGCATACAAACAAATAGGGCTTGACCACACCAACCAGGAGTATGAGGGTGGAATGTGACCCAAGCACACACCCCCAATGTGAAAACTTAGGGAAAGATTGAGTAAATAGAAGAAACCTCTGAACACAATGAAGAAATACATTGAACTGATAAATTTCAAAATGGTAAACCCAAAATAACAATAACCACATATTTCTAAATAGAAACTCAGAGAAAAATAATAGCCTGTTCATGAGGATTAAAAAAGTACTTGAAAGAAATGAAACAAAAATACAAAATATAATAGCTAGGGAGAAAAGGATGATAAACAGACTGTGGGGGCAGCTAGGTGGCTCAGTGGATAGAGTACTGGCGGTGAAGTCAGGAGACCTGAGTTCAAATCCAACCTCAGACCAAACACTTGACACTTACTAGCTGTGTGACCCTGGACAAGTCACTTAAACCCAATTGCATAAAACAAACAAACAAAAAAACCAAAACAGATTGTGGTGAACCCTGCCCTAAAACTGAAATTCCAGAAAAATTTTAATGAGCAGCTTCCTTTGAGCTAAAGTACAAGCAAAAAAGAAAGGGATCTAATTATCACCTCCTGAATGATACTCTAAAACAAACAAAGAAACAAACAAATGAAAATGTGGTAACATCAAAGACAAAATCTAGAGGTTCCAGGCCAAAGGGAAAAAAAAATGTGTAAATATATGAAGAGTGCAAATACCAAGGAGCCAGTATCAAAAAAAAAAAACAAACGCCAGACTTGGAAGTTTTCGTTTCAAAGGAGAAAAGAGATTGAAATATGAAAAGCTGAATCTGAGTAGTTATTTTTTAAATGGAAACACAGGATCTAATAATAATAATACAGAAAAGTAAACATCTCTGATCATTTAGAAGAGATTACATGAGGATAAATTGTATACATGCAATAGGGGGAGAAGAAACAAGATGTCCTCAAAACCCTGAAATTTACAAGGGTTATGGAGAAAGTTAGATAAGACTGAGTGCTTTGAGTGATTTTCATGTTTTGCTGTTATCTCGAGAAGATAGAAATGGAAAAGATGGGGGACTATCCTAGGAAAAAATGGAGAGGAAAAGGGAGAGATCACACTATCTCACACAATAGGGATGAATATGGAAAGTATTCAAATATGGAAGAAATGGAAGAGGAACCATTAATTCTATGAGTCCCACTACCTTCTGAATCAGATACCTCCTGAAGGTTGAACATACCCACTATTGCAGGGAGAGGAAGAAAAACAGAGAGAGAGAGAGAAAGAGAAAGAAGAGAGAGAGAGAGAGAGAGAGAGAGAGAGAGAGAGAAGAGAGAGAGAGAGAGAAGAGAGAGAGAGAGAGAGAGAGAATGGCATGTAAAAATATATCAAATCTATCAGGGAAATAGAGATAGGTAGGGAGGTTTTAGAGGGAGGGTAGGATTAGTAAAGTAATAGTTACAAACAAAAGGAACTACAATGTTAGAAATGCAAACATGAAGGGAATTAAAATGAAAGAAGGAAACAGTGAAAGAATCTGTGATCAGGAATGGCACAGGTTTGAGAAGAGGAGCAACAGAGAAGAAATTGTTTCATTTATAGATCACAAGTGTTAGACAGATTCATGTTTTACCACTTCCTTTGTAAATAGGGGACAGGATCAGGGCAAAGAGAGGAAAAAAAAACTGTACAAGAAGAGAATGTGAGGGGAAGATACAATAAATGATTGTAACCATAACTGTGAGTGGGATCACTTCAACCATAAAATGGTATGGGACAGCAGAGTGGTTTAAAAACTGCAACCTAGCATTTTGTCATTTATAAGAAACACACTGGAAACATCAAGATTCACAAAAATTTAAAATAAGTAATTGGAACAAAGTCTTCAGGTGAACTTTAGAAATCATGATTCTGGAGTTCCGCTTCCAGGAGCCAAGATGGTGGAGTGAAAAGGTAGTCGCTCTCACTCTCCCCTATCAACCAATGAAAACCCAGAAAATATCAGCCCAGAAAAAAAAAACAAACCCTGGAACACCTGAAGTAGAAGAAAGACAAAGAGCAGCAGTGCACTAGCCCAGCAAACGGGTCTCCCAGTGCCTCAGGAAAAACAAGGGGCCCCAGGTGGATAAGTACCCTGCAGCATTAATCAGAAAGGGGGTGAAGAAAACAACCTAGTTAAAAATCAAGTGACAAATGATAATTAAAGAGGAAGTAAAGGAAAATCTCAGAAACAATTTTGCCTGTTTATATACCAAAATAATTTAAATTTAGATGAAATAGTTAAATACTTATTAATTTATAAAATACTCAAATTAACATAAAATGATATTTAATAGCAACATTAAACAAGTAAATCGAACAAACTATATATCAACTCTCTGCACCCCCAAACAAACAAACTAAAACTCAAGGACCAGATGGTTTTAGAAGTGCATTCTATCAAACATCCAAAGAATATTCAATTCCAATATTACATATTC
Source organism: Phascolarctos cinereus (assembly GCF_003287225.1). Classification (NCBI taxonomy): domain Eukaryota; kingdom Metazoa; phylum Chordata; class Mammalia; order Diprotodontia; family Phascolarctidae; genus Phascolarctos; species Phascolarctos cinereus. The sequence continues at coordinate 307,911,955 of NW_027555625.1, read as the reverse complement.
TGTTAGCAACAATAAGGAAAAAAGGTGCTTTTCTTTTTTTCCCCACTTAATGTTATTTTTTCCAATTACATGTAATGATAGTTTTCAAAATTCACTTTTATAAAATGTTGATTTCCAAATTTTTCTCCCTCTCTCCCTCATTCCTCACCTTCCTCACTAAGACAGCAAGCAATCTGAAATGGGTTATACATTGCTGGGTTATTGCACATTATTATAGCCTTTTGGGCATAGTTCCAAATTTCTCCCCAAAATGGTTGGATCATTTCAAAACTCCACCAAAAATGCATTACTTAGAATACTGCTTCTTAAACTCCGAGTTGCAACCTTATGTGGGGTTGCATAATTGAATGTGGGGGTTGCAAAATAATTTGGCTATAGTAAAAGGTTTCTGAAGGCACAATGACCAAAATTAATTCAAAATCAAATATGTAATGAATCTGATGTGTTTCTGGCAGTGTTTGACCATGTTGCATCATACAACTTCACTGTGGCTCTGAATACCCAATATAAATATTTTGCACTGCCTATGGTGTCACACCATACAACCCCAACAAATGCTGGCAGAAACATCTAGGCTCAGATTTGGGACTATTGTATGTTATGAATTGCAGTGTTTTCCCTATACATGCACAATTTTAAAATTAACTTGGCTTGGGATTAGAACAGAATTTCCAAAAATTTCTGAAATATCCCTAAATGTACTTCTGCCCTTTTGTACTATGTATTTATGCAAATCAGTGTTTACAGCATTGACAACTGTAAAATCAAAATATTGATCAATTCTGAAAACCATTAAAGAGGCTCTGTATCCTGTGGTATCAAATATTCTGCCATGATTTATTTCATTATGTAAAAACAAATGAACACATCTATCTTATTATTATGCAAGTTTGCTTTCATCTTTAATAAATAGTAAAATTACATGTATTCCTAAAATTATTTTAAAATAAATTTCTTCGTGATATATTATCAGTAAATGATTGATTTGTATACCTATTTCATATACCTATATACTCATTCTCACATAAAAATTCCTCAGGAGAAAAGAGTTTGTGAGTGGAAAAAGTTTAAGAAGTACTGCTTTAGAATATGCAATATCAAAGTGCAAAGGATGTTAGACCTGGAAAATCCTTAGAGACTACATAGATATTTTCCAGTTGAAGAAATTTAAATACATATGGGAAAGTTTTTAAAGTCACATAATGAGTTAGTAGCAAGGCTAGACCTTGAACAATGGTTAGGATTATAGATAGACAGGTTAGACTTAACATTGTAAGGGTATTGGTAAAGGAATGGTATTTTATTTATTTATCTATTGCAAGGTAATTGGGATTAAGTGACTTGCCCAGGGTCACACAGCTACTAAGTGTCAAGTATCTGGTCTGACACTGGATTTGAACTCAGGTTCTCCTGACTCCAGGGCCATTGTTCTACCCACTGTACCACCCAGCTGCCCCAAGGAGGGATATTCTAAATGTTTTTTTAGTGACAGAAAGTGCTGGTCTCCCTGGCATTTACAATTTTGTTCTGTGATAACTCAAATTGTATTGTGATGAATGGTGAAAGCTATCAATGAATCTGCTGGAGTTTAATTTTTAAATTTTGCTTATAGGACATAAATGTCATGGCCTAGATTTACCCACTTCCTCTCAGGCCAACCCTTTTCCAGACCAAATAGACACACACATACACACACACACACAACACACACACACACACATACACACACACACACACACATACACACACACACACATACACACACACACACACACACACACACACACCCTCATACACGTGCATGTGCATGTGTGTGTGTGATTGTGTGTATGTGTGTGGCCAAACATAACTCAATTAAAATATTTTTACTTTTTGAAAGAATTACTACTTTTCTTCTTTTACTTAGATTGTCTCTTCATTCTATGCTCTTGAGTGGGATTAGAAATACTGAAATATCACAAGAAAGGTTGTTCCTATTATATTTTTAACCCAGATGGCATGGATATATAAAGGAATGCTCAGGAGACAACTTGTTCTAATAAGATTTAAACTTGAGGTTAGCACACTGAAAGGTTAGAGAAGGTTGGTACAAGCTTCTGAACTTTTAGGGGCTCATCAAGACTGATCTCTATTCCTTTTGTGCCATATTCACCACTGAGTAGTTGTAGCTATAAAAATCAGATATAAGCAGCTCAAGGTGTTCTACAGTTTCTTGAATCTACTAGATTTGAAGTCTTCTATGACCTAGTTATATTCAGAAGTCTTACACATGCAGACTTCTGTACCTATCTGGGTGCTCTGAACCTATGGATAGACTGCACATGTATAGTCCCTATTTCCAAATCCTTTTCCCTACCAGTCATTAACAATGCCTGAAATTTCCACTATTATTATCACTGCCAAAAGGCATAACAACAACAGGAACACAACAAAAGTAACAGCATTAATATGTTATCTACTATGTGCCAGGCACTATATTAAGTGTTTTAAAATATTATTTCATTTGATCCTAACAACAACCCCACAAGGTAGATGATGTTATTATCTCCACTTTTACAGATGAGGAAATTGAATTATTCAGAGATTAAATGACTTACCCAGGGATACTCAGCCAGTGTGTGAAATGGGGTTGAAACTCAGGTATTCCTAATTCTAGGATTAACACTCTATTCATTGTTCTACCTTTCTGACTCCAAAAAATGTTATTCACTATTGAATTGAATTCTAGATTTTTGTGATAGTGGTTTCACTTAGTTCTCCTCCTACCTATATGACTGTTCCTTCTATTTCATTTTTGCTGGATCCTTCTCCAGATTATACTTGCTAACTTTAGGCATTCCACAGTGTTTTCTCCTGGGATATATTTTCTTCCTCAATATAACCTTACTTGGTCATTTTATCAACTCCCGTGTATTTAATTATCATCTCTGTGCTGAGAATTGTCAAAATATCTTTTCTTTCCCAATCAGTCTTGCATCTCCAATTGCTGTTCACTCATCTCAAACAGGATGTCCAGTAGACACGTTAAATAAAATATATTAAAAAACAGAATTTATTTTTTGTTTCTTTATGTTCTCCTCCCCTCGGTTTCCTATAAGTAGAGGCCAACAGTGTCCTCTCAGTCCCTCAGGCTTACAAACTGGAGACATTCTAGATTCTTCACTATCTCTTACACCTTATATCCAAGGTCTGTCAATTTCACTTTGTAACCTCTCTTAAAAATGTCCCTCACAACTTCCAGGAGCCAAAATGGAGGAGTAGCAGTAAATGGCTGTTCCTCCCCTATATTCACTTTCAAACAATAAAATAACAATAAAATATCACCCCAGAACAAATTCTGGAGCAGCAGAGTCAGCAGAAAGATGGGGTAGAGCAGTCTTTTAGTCCAGGACACTTGGAGGATTGACAAAAGAGGTCTGTATCACTTGGATAAAAAGGGAGTGCAGTCCAGCAGACAAAGCATCCCAGCAAGCCCACCTTAGAAAACCAGTGGGATAGCCTAAGCACCAGGGTGATAAAGCAGGCAAATGTCAACAGCACAACCCTCCATGTGTCTTAGGACAACCTTGGGAACCCACAGACTCCAGCTCAGAAAATCATTATGAGCTTCAGCACAGCCCAGCGCAAGCAGGCTACCTCCAGAGGCCATAACTCTACTTGCTTCAGCACAGCCCAGGGCAGTTGGGCATCTTCTAGCTGCCAGGCCTCCAGGTGCTTCAGTGCAGCCAGGACAAACAGGCATCCTCTAGGGGCCAGATCTCTACCGTGTTTCAGTGTAGCCCTGGGGAAATGTAGAAAATACCCACCTGGCCTCAGCACATGCGACACCACCACTACAATCCCAGCACAGCAGCAGGTCAGCTGCTAGACCCTTACTACCTCCAGCTTCCAGCACCTGAGGACCCAGCACACAAAGCCAGTGACCCCTTGCCCCCAGCACAAGAAGCTAAGGACAGTGCCCCTTGTGCTACAACAGGAGAGCTAAACTTTAAAAGCTAGGAAATGGGCAAAAACATGAGCAAGAAGCAAAAATGAAACAAGGCCACAGAGAGCATCTGTGGTGACAGGGAAGATTAAAACAGAAACTCAGAGGAGAGCAACATTGTCAATATACCTTCAAACAAAACCTCAAAGGGGAATGTGAAATGGTCTCATGTCCAAAAAGCCTTCTTGGAAGAGCAAAAGAAGGATTTTAAAAATAAAAAAAAAGAGAGAGAGGTATAAGAAAAATTGGGGAAATAAATGACAGGTATGCAAGAGAGAGTCAAAAGTTGGAAAAGGAAGGACAAAAATGCACTGAAGAAAACAACTTAAAAAGTAGAATTAGCCAAATGGAAAAAGGATATACAAAAGCTAACTGAAGAAAATAATTCCTTAAAAATTAGAATCGGATAAGTGGAAGCTAGAGATTCTATGACACATCAAGAATCAATCAAACAAAAGCAAAAGTATGTAAAAAGAAATAAAAGAAAATGTAGAGCATTTCACTAGAAAAAAAAACTAGCATGTAAAATATATCAAGGAGAAATAAATTATGATTTATTGTACTGTCTCGAGGCCATGATAAAAAAGAGCCTCGGTAAAATCTTTCAAGAAATTGTCTAGGGCTGTTCCACTTCCGGGAGCCAAGATGGCGGAGTGAAAAGGTAGTTGCTCTCACTCTCCCCTATCAACCTCTAAAAACCCAGAAAATATCACCCCAGAAAAAAAAAAAAACCCTGGAACACCTGAACTAGAAGAAAGACAGGAGCAGGCAGTAGCAGCCCAGCAAACGGGTCTCCCAGTGCCTCAGTAAAAATAAGGGAGGCAGAATTACAAGGGACCCCAGGTAGATAAGTATCCTGTGGAATTCATCTGAAAGGAGGTGAAGAAAACAACCTAAAGGCTTCCTAAAGCCTTGCTGATTCCAACCCAACACCAGGTGAGCTGTTGGAGCCCTGCAGCCTCCAATTGTGAAGAAATCCTGAAGCCCAGGTGGTAGAGCAGGCAAACACCAACACCTGGACCTCCGAGTGCCTCAGTGAGGGGGGGGGTACCGGTGGAAACCAGCTTAGAAAACCACCAGGTGCCTCGGCACTCTACCCCAAAGGAATCTCCCAGTGCATTAGCAGAAAAAGAGAGCAACACTGCAGGGGGCCCCAGGCAGATAAACACCCTGCAGCACCCATCTAAAAGGAGCTGAAGAAAGCTAAAGGAAAGGAAAAGCAGGCAACCTAGAATTGCCTGAAAGTTCCAGCCTTGCTGATTCCAGCCCAACACGAGGTAAGCTGCCAGAAACCTACAGCCTCCAATTGCCAGTGTAATAGGCTCCAGTGCACAAAGCCAGTGACCAAGACCTAGGCTCCCAACACAAGAAGCTTGGGTCAGTACCCTCTGTTCCCCAGCAGGAGAGCTCAATCTCTTTAAAGGCCAGGGAATAAAGAAACACCATGAGTAAAAAGAAACATACCATAGATTCATATTATGAGAAGAGTGAAGATCAAGACAGAAATTCTGAAGAGGACAACATTGCCAACAAACGCACATCTGCAACAACAAAAGGGAATATGAACTGGTCTGAAGCCCAAAAAGCCTTCTTAGAAGAGCTCAAGAAGGATTTTTAATAGTCAAATGAGAGAGGTAGAAGAGTCCTTCAAAAATACAATTGGCCAATTGGAAAAAAAAATACACTGAAGAAAACAAGTCCCTAAAAAACACAATTGGCCAATTGAAGAAGGAAGTACAAAAACTAACAGAAGAAAACAATCTGTTAAAAACTAGAATTGGACAAATGGAAACTAATGTCTCTATGAGAGAGCAAGAATCAGTCAAACAGAAACAAAAAAATGAAAAAATAGATGAAAATGTAAAATACCTCATCAGTAAAACAACCGACCTGGAAAATCGATTCAGGAAAGACAATTTAAAAATTATTGGACTACCTGAAAATCATGATGAAAAAAGAGCCTGGACAGTATCTTTCAGGAAATCATAAAGGAAAACTGCCCGAAGTCCTAGAACCAGAAGGGAAAATAACCATAGAAAGAATCCATCACCACCTGAAAGAGATCCCAAATTGACAACGCCAAAAATATAATAGCAAAATTCCAAAATTACCAGATGAAAGAGAAGGTGCTGCAAGCAGCCAGAAAGAAACAATTTAAATATCATGGAACCACAGTCAGGATTACACAGGACCTTGCAGCTTCTACATTAAAAGACAGGGCATGGTACATGATATTCCATAAGGCAAAGGAGCTTGGAATGCAGTCAAGGATCAATTACCCAGCAAAAATGAGCATCATTTTTCAAGGGAGGAGGTGGATATTCAACGAAATAGGAGACTTCCAAACTTTCCTGATAAAAAGACCAGAGCTCAACAAAAAATTTGATCTTCAAGTACAGGACTCAAGAAGGACTTAAAAAGGTAAATGGGACAAAGGATACAATATGTTGTTAATAAGGGGGGGGCTGTTTAAACCCCTACAGGGAATAATGAGACTTGCAACCGTTGAGAATTGTATGTTATTACACCTTGTTAAAGGAGTATACATAAAGAGAGTGGATATTAGTTGACTTTGATGTAATGATAAAAAAAATCTAATCAAGTGGGTTAAATGGATCCAAATAAGTGGATCAATCTGATCTTAGAAAATGTACTGAGAAAGGAGGAGGCAGACAAGGGTAAATTACATTACAGGAAAAGACACAAAATCCTATTACAGCAGAGGGAAAGAAGGGAGGGGGGAGCATTGTTTGAACCTTACTCTCATCAGATTTGGCTCAAGAAGGGCATAATATAATCAGTTAGGTATAGAAATCTAACTTGCCCTATAGGCAGTAGGAGGGAAAAGGGGAAAGAAAAGGGAGGGGGAAAGAAAAGGGAGGGAAGAGCAGTAAGACTAAAGGGGAAGAAAAGGGAAAGGGATAATAAAAGGGGGAAGGGACTGAAGGAGGCAGTGGTCAAAAGCAAAACACTAGTGAAGGGGGAAGGGAAAAAGGAGAAAGAAAAGCATAAATAAGGGGGGAAAAGGATGGAGAAAAAGACACAGATAGTAATCATAACTGTGAATGTGAATGGGATGAACTCTCCCATAAAACGGAAATGGATTGCAGAATGGATTAAAAACCATAATCCTACAATATGTTGTTTACAGGAAACACATTTGAAAAAGAGTGACACATACAGGGTAAAGGTAAAAGGCTGGAGCAGAATATATTATGCGTCAGCTGAAGTAAAAAAGCAGGGGTAGCAATCCTGATCTCAGACAAAGCAAAAGCAAAAATAGATCTAATCAAAAGAGATAAGGAAGGAAACTACATCCTGCTAAAAGGCACCATAGACAATGAAGTAATATCATTACTAAACATATATGCACCAAATGGTATAGCATCCAAATTCTTACAGGAGAAGTTCAGGGAGTTACAGGAAGAAATAGACAGCAAAACTATACTAGTGGGGGACCTGAACCTCCCCCTCTCGCACTAGATAAGTCTAACCACAAAATAAACAAGAAAGAAGTTAAGGAGGTGAATAGAATATTAGAAAAGTTAGGTATGTTAGACCTCTGGAGAAAACTGAATGGGGATAGAAAGGAATATACTTTTTTCTCAGCATACATGGCACATACACAAAAATTGACCATGTACTAGGGCATAAAAACCTCACAATCCAATGCAGAAAGCAGAAATATTAAATGCATCCTTTTCAGATCATGATGCAATAAAAATTATATGTAATAAAGGGCCATGGAAAGATAGACTAAAAAATAATTGGAAACTAAATAATCTAATCCTAAAAAATGATTGGGTCAAACAACAAATCATAGAAACAATCAATAATTTCATTCAAGAGAATGACAATAATGAGACAACATACCAAAACCTATGGGATGCAGCGAAAGCAGTTCTTAGGGGAAGTTTTATATCTCTAAATGCTTACATAAATAAAATAGAAAAAGAGGAGATTAATGAATTGGGCATACAACTAAAAAAACTAGAAAAAAAAACCAAATTAAAAATCCTCAAATAAACACCAAATTAGAAATATTGAAAACAAAAGGAAAAATTAATAAAATTGAAATTAAGAAAACTATTGAACTAATAAATAAAACTAAGAGCTGGTTTTATGAAAAAACAATAAAATAGATAATTTGGTTAATTTAATTAAAAAAAGAAAGAAGAAAACCAAATTACTAGTATCAAGAATGAAAAGGGTGAAGCTACCACCAAGGAAGAGGAAATTAAAACAATAATTAGGAATTATTTTGCCCAACTATATGCCAACAAATTTGACAATCTTAGTGAAATGGATACATATTTACAAAAATATAAATTGCCCAGATTAACCGAAGAGGAAGTAAAATACTTAAATAACCCCATCTCAGAAAAAGAAATTGAACAAGCCATTGATGAACTCCCTAGGAAAAAATCTCCAGGGCCAGATGGATTTACATGCAATTCTATCAAACATTTAAAGAACAATTAATTCCAATACTATATAGACTATTTGGGAAAATAGGTGAAGAAGGAGTCTTACCAAATTCTTTTTATGATACAAATATGGTGTTGATACCTAAACCAGGAAGAGTCAAAATAGAGAAAGAAAATTATAGACCAATTTCTCTAATGAATATAGATGCAAAAATTTTAAACAAAATACTAGCAAGTAGATTGCAGCAACTTATCACAAGAATAATACACTATGACCAGGTAGGATTTATACCAGGAATGCAGGGTTGGTTCAATATTAGGAAAACTATCAGCATCATTGAGCATATCAACAACAAAACCAACAGAAACCACATGATCATCTCAATAGATGCAGAAAAAGCTTTTGATAAAATACAACACCCATTCCTATTAAAAACACTAGAAAGCATAGGTATAAATGGAGTCTTCCTTAAAATAATAAATAGCATTATCTAAAACCTTCAGCAAGCATTATATGTAATGGGGACAGGCTAGAAGCATTTCCAATAAGATCGGGGTGAAACAAGCGTGTCCATTATCACCACTGTTATTCAATATTGTACTGGAAACCTTAGCTTTAGCAATAAGAGAAGAAAAAGAAATTGAAGGCATTAGAATAGGCAAAGAAGAAACAAAGCTATCACTCTTTGCAGATGACATGATGATATACTTAGAGAATCCTAGAGAATCAAGTAAAAAACTACTTGAAATAATAAGACAACTTTAGCAAAGTTGCAGGCTATAAAATAAACCCACATAAAATCAGCATTTCTATATATTACCAACAAAGCCCAACAGCAAGAGATAGAAAGAAATCCCATTTAAACTTACTGTAGACATTATAAAATATTTAGGAGTCTACCTCCCGAAACAAACCCAGGAACTCTATGAACACAATTACAAAACACTTTTCACACAAATAAAATCAGATCTAAATAACTGGAAAAAATCAGTTGCTCATGGGTAGGCCGAGCTAATATAATAAAAATGACAATCCTACCTAAGCTAATTTACTTATTCAGTGCCATACCAATCAAACTACCAAGAAATTATTTTATAGAGTTAGAAAAAATAATAAAAGATTCATTTGGAAAACAAAAGGTCCAGAATATCAAAGGAACTAATGAAAAGAAATGCAGGGGAAGGTGGCCTAGCAATTCCAGATCTTAAATTGTATTATAAAGCAGCAATCATCAAAACTGCTTGGTACTGGCTAAGAAATAGGGAGGTGGATCAGTGGAATAGGTTAAATATGCAAGACACAGTAGTCAATGACTATAGTAATCTATATTTGATAAACCCAAAGACCCCAGCTTCTGGGATAAGAACCCACTCTTTGAAAAAAACTGCTGGGAAAACTGGAAAAGAGTATGGCAGAAACTAGGCATAGACCCAAATCTCACACATATACCAAAATAAGTCAAAATGGGTTCAGACTTAGATATAAAGGCTGATACTAAGTAAACTGGGAGAACAAGGAATAGTTTACCTATCAGATCTATGGAGAACAGAAGAATTCATGACCAAACAGGAGATAGAGAACATTATGAAAAGCAAAATGGATAATTTTGATTACATTAAATTGAAAAGTTTTTGCACAAAGCCAATGCAACTAAGATTAGAAGGAAGGTAGAAAATTGGGAAAGAATTTTTACAACCAGTCTTCTGATAAAGGCCTCATTTCTAAAATATATAGAGAATTAAGACAAATTTATAAGAACACAAGCCATTCCCCAATTGATAAATGGTCAAAGGATATGAACAGACAGTTCTCAGATGAAGAAATTAAAGCCATCTATAGTCATATGAAAAAATGCTCTAAATCATTATTGATTAGAGAAATGCAAATCAAAACAACTCTGAGGTACCACATCACACCTATCAGATTGGCCAACATGACAAAACAGGAAAATGATAAATGTTGGAGAGATGTGGGAAAATTGGAACACTAATACATTGTTGGTGGAGTTGTGAAATGATCCAACCATTTTGGAGAACAATTTGGAACTATGCCCAAAGGACTACAAAAATGTGCATACCCTTTGATCCAGCAATAACACTTTTTAGGGCTATATCCCAAAGAGATCAAACAAATGGGAAAAGGACCACATGTACAAAATATTCATAGCAGCTCTTTTTGTGGTGGCAATGAATTGGAAATTGAGAGGATGCCCATGAATTGGGGAATGGCTGAGCAAGTTGTGATATATGAATGTAATGTAATATTCTTGTGCTATAAGAAGTGATGAACAGTTGGACTTCAGAAAAACCTGGAAAGACTTATATGGTCTGAAGCTGAGTGAAGTGAGCACAACCAAGTGGACTTTGTACACAATAACAGCCACATTATGCAATGACTGAGGTTGTTAAACTGAACCCTTCTCAGCATTACGAGGATCTAAGAAATCTCCAGAGGCCTTGGGATGGAAAATGCTGTCCATATCCAAAGAAAGAACTATGGAATTTGAATCGCTATCACTCATTTTTACCTTCTGTTGAGTTTTGTTTCATCTTTCTGATGGTTCCTCCTATTGGTTTTAATATTCACTTACAACTTCACTAATGTGAAAATATTTTTAATGGGTATGTAAATGTAAAGCCTATATCAGATTGTGCACTGTCTTGGGGACAGTGGGGTAGGAGGAAGGGGGAGAAAAACTTTCAACTCAAAAGTGTATGGAAGTACTTGTTGATAAATCAAAATAAATTAATAAATTTTTGAAAAAATTTAGGAAAACTGCCCTGAGATCCTAGAACAACAAGGCAAAATAGTCATTGAAATATTCCAGAGATCGCCTCCTGAAAGAGATCTCAAAATGTAAATTCTGAGAAATATTGTAGCCAAATTCCCAAATTATCAGATCAATGAGAAAATACTGTAAGTAGCCAGAAGAAACAATTCAAGTATCGTGGAACCCAGTGAGGATTACACAGGACTTAGCATTGGTGTGGGGAACTTGCAGCGTCAAGGCCACATGTGGCTCTCCAGGCTCCCAAGAATAAATGAATCCTAGCTTCACAGAAGAAATCTCCAAAAGGATTCAGTCAAAGAGCCATCATTGAGGGCCTAGAGGGCCATATTTGGCCTCCAGGTCGCAGGTTCCCCATGTCTAACTAAGCATCTTCTACATTAAAGCATCAGAGGGCTTGGAATATGATATTACAGCAGGCAAATGAGCTTGGATCACAACCAAGAATCAATTATCCAGCAAAATTGATCACAAACTTTCAGAGGAAAAGATGGACATTCAAAGAAATAGGGCACATTCAGTCATTCCTGATGAAAAAAAAAAACAGAGCTGAACAGGAAATTTGATCTTTAAATACAAGATGCAGGAGAAACATAGAAAGACAAACAGGAAGGGCAGCTAGGTGGTGCAGTGGACAGAGCACCGGCCGTGGATTCAGGAGGACCTGAGTTCAAATCCAGCCTCAGACACATAACAATTATTAGCTGTGTAACCCTGGGCAAGTCACTTAATCCCATTGCCTAGGCACCCCCCCAAAAAAAAATTTAGAAAAAGAAGACAAAGAGGAAAGGAAAAAAAAATGTGTTATTCAATTAGGTTAAATTGTTTACATCCCTACACTGGAAGTTAACAATTGTAATTCTTGAGAATTATATCTTATTATGGGATTTAGAAGGGGTGGGGGTGCAAGTTAAATTTTGAGATGTAATGCTAAAAATAATTAATTAATTAATTAATTAAAGGGTGAAAATTTAAAAGATTGTCCTGAGAGAAGAGGAAAGGGGGAGGCAGAATACAAGTAGTTGCACCACATGAAGAGGTGCAAAGATCTATTAGAGTAGAGGGAACTATGGGGGAAAGGGGCAAGAATTGATTGAAGTTTACTCTCATTGGATTTGGCTCAAAGAGAGAGTAACATACAAATTCACAAATTATAGGTTAAAGAAATATTTCTTACTCTGTAGGGAAGTAATAGGAGTAAAGGGTAAAGAAAAAGGAGGGGTGCATAGAAGGCAGAGAAGAAGTAGTAGGGGAAATGGGAAAGAAAAGAGTTGGTGGCTTATAGAAGGGAAGAGAGATTTAGAGGCAGTAGTCAGAAGCAAAACACTGGTGAGGAGGAAAAGGGTGAAAGAAGAGAGAAAAGTATAAATGGTGAAAACAGCATGGAGACAAAGACACAGTAATCATAACTATGGATGTCAATGCGATGAACTCTCTCATAAAGCAGAAGTGGATAGCAGAGTGGATTAAAAACCAGAATACTGCAATATTTTGCTTACAAGAAACATTTGAAGCAGAGAGATACATACAGAATAAAGGTGGAAGATTGGAGCAGACTCTATTATGCTTCATGTAAAGTAAAAACAAAATAAAAAGCAAGGGTAGAAATCCTAATCTAAGACAAAGCTAAAGCAAAAATAGATCTAATCAAAAGATATAAGGAAGGAAACTGCATCTTGCTAAAAATACCATAGTCAATGAAATAATATTAATACTAAATATATATGTACCAAGTGGTATAGCATCCACATTCTTAGAAGAGAAGTTAAGTGAACTACAGAAAGAAATAGAGAGCAAAACTATACAAGTGGGAGACCTCAACATCCCTCTGTCTCCTAGATAAATCTAACCACAAAATAAAAAAAACAAAGAAGTTAAGGAGGTAAACAGAATTTTAGAAAAGTTAGATATGATAGAATTGTGGAGAAAATTCAATGGAGATAAAAAGTAATATACCTTTTTTTTTCTCAGTAGTACATGGCACCTACACAAAACTGGCCTTGTAGTGGGGCACAAAATTTCACAATAAAATGCATAAAGGTAGAAGTATTAAATGTATCATTTTCTGATCAGGAAGCATTAAATATTACATGCAAAAATGGCCATGGAGAGATACACTAGAAATTAATTGGGAATTAAATAATCTAATCCTAAAGAATGAATGGGTCAAAAAGCAAATCATAGAAATAAAAAATAACTACATCAAAGAGAATGATGATGACACAACATATCAAAACTTATGTGGTGTAGCCAAAGAAGTTCTTAGGCAAAATTTTATAACTCTAGGTGCTTTCTTGAATAAAATAGAGAAAGAGAAGATCAATGAATTGGGAATTTGGGAATTGGGAGGGGAAAAAAAGTAGAAAAAGGCACAGTAAAAGCAGTGAATTACTTGAGTTCTCTTGAAAACTTCTCCAAATACCTGTAAAAATGACTCTTAACAAATTCTAGAGCAGCAGAACCCCCCAAAAGACAGAGTGAAACAAATTTCCAGCCTAAGATAACCTACAAGGTCAACAGGAAAAGTGTGTTGTGGTGCACTGGGACAGAAGAGCAGTTCAATTTGGGCCCACCCAGAGATAGGGCCTCACCAAAACAGAGCAGGCCTCAGGGAGCTGAATCATGGGGCAGCTATGGTGGTTTCCAGACTTCTCAACCTACAAAAACCAAAGACAATTTAGAAGGTCAGTGGGAAAGGTCTGTCAGACCTGGGTAAGAAAGAAGTGTGATCCAGCCCTGGTACTAGCACAGCCCCAGGGAGGTGGCCAAAATGGCAGCAGCTCCTTCTGGAGCTCAGGGCCCACCTTTGGTGGGAGTATCAAGTAGCTGAGCAGGGGGGAATTGCAGGGATTTCTTTGCTGGCACTGAGGCAGGATTCTTTTGCTTTGGCCTTACTTGGATCTTGGGTGGAAATCCTTGGTGGCAGTCCTGGGGCAAGAAGGAGCACTGGTGTAGCAGAGATTGTGGCAGTAGTGAAGATAAAATCCTCCTCACAGATCCAAGGCAGAAAAGAGTGCTTGTAGTCACTCATAGATCAGAGCACAGACAAAGAAAGCAGTAAACATATTTCCTTTGATCATACCACCTTGGAAGAATTGGAAATTTAAAAGTCCCTAAAAGTACTTCTGAAAACAGCTGCACAAAAACTCTGAAGCTTGTGGCAATACAACCTCCACGCTGAATCAGAGCCATACCTTAACAAATAGTTTATAACTCAAGTAATTGGCTGGGAAGATGAGCAAACAGCATTAAAAAAAAAAAAAAACTCAGACTATAGAATCTTAGTTTGGTGACAAAGAAGACCAAAGCATACAACCGGAAGAAGGCAACAAAGTTAAAGCTCCTACATCTAGAGCCTCCAAGAAAAATATGAATTGATCTCAAGCCACAGAAGAGCTCAAAAAGGATTTTGAGAAGCAAGTAAGATAAGTAGAGGAAAATTGGGAAGAGAAATGAGACTGAGGGAAGAAAATCATGAAAAACAAGTGAACAGCTTGCTAAAGGAGACCCAAAAAATACTGAAGAAAGAGAACACCTTAAAAATATACTAACCCAAATGGCAAAAGAGGTACAAAAAGGTAATGAGGAGAATGCCTTCAAAAGCAGAATTGGCCAAATGTAAAAGGAGGTCCAAAAGTTCACTGAAGAAAATAATTCCTTGAAAACTGAAATGGAAGCTAATGACTTTATGAGAAATCAAGAAACGATAAAACAAAACCAAAAGAATGAAAAAAATAGGAGACAATGTGAAATATCTCATTGGGGAAAACAAACAAACAAACAAACAAACAAAAACAACTGTCCTGGAAAATAGATCCAAGAGAGATAATTTAAAACTTATTGGACGACCTGAAAGCCATGATCAAAAAAAAAAAAAGAGCCTAGATGTAAGTTTTCAAGAAGTTATCTAGGAAAATTACCCTGATATTCTAGAACCAGAGAGTAAAATAGAAATTGAAAGAATTCAACAATCACCTTCTAAAAGTGATCCCAAATGGAAAATTCCTGGGAATATTATAGACAAATTCCAGAGTTCCCACATCAAGGAGAAAATATTGCAAACAGCCAGAAAGCAACAATTCAAGTATTGTGGAAACACAATCCAGATAACAGAGGATTTAGCCACTTCTACATTAGGGTACTCAGGGGCTTGGAATATTAATATTCCAGTGGTCAAAGGAACAAGGATTAAACTCAAGAATCACCTTTTCAGCAAAACTGAGTATAATCTTTCAGAGGAAAAATGAGCATTCAGTGAAATAGAGGACTTTCAAGCATTCTTCATGAAAAGATCAGAGCTGAATAGAAAATTTGACTTTCAAATACAAGACTCCAGAAAAGCATGAAAAGGTAAACAGGAAAGAGAAATCATAAGAGTCTAATTAAAGTTGAACCATTTATATTCCTACATTGAAAGATATTTGTAATTAATAGACTTTGCTCAGTATTAGGGTAGTCAGAGAGAGAGAGAGAGACAGAGAGAGAAGACAGAGACACAGAGAGAAATAGGGCACAGAGTGAGTTGAATATGAAGGGATGATATGTAAAAAATAAAATTAAGAGGTGAGAAAGAATTGAAGAATGGGGAGGAGAAATGGAGAGGTATAATGGGGTAAATTATCCCACATAAAAAAAAAAGACAAGAAAAAAGCTTTTTACAGTGGAGGAGAAGAGGGGGGATGGAATAAATGAATTTTAACTTTCATCAGATTTGGCTTAAAGAGGAAATAATATACACACTCAATTGGGTATGGAAATCTATCGTACCCTACAGGAAAATAGGTGGAAAGGGGATAAGAGACAGGTCATAGGATGATAGAAGAGGGGGTTGATTTGGTGAAGGGGAAATCAGAAACAAACAGTTTTGAGGAGGGACAGGGTCAAAGGAGAGAATAGAATAAACAGGAGAGCAGGCTAGGATAGAGGGAATTATAGTGAGTCTTTCACAACGTGAGTAGTATGGGAATGTTTTTCATGACTACACATGTATAACCTATATTGAATTGTTTGCCTTCTCAATAAGGGTGGGTGAGGAGGGAACAAAGGAGAGGATTTGGAGCTCAAAGTTTTAAAAATGAATGCTAAAAAATGTTTTTACATGCAACTTGGACATAAGATATACAGACAATGGGGTATACAAATCTATCCTGCCCTACAGGAAAATAGAAGAGCAAGGGGATAAAAGAATGGTAATGTGATAGAAGGGAGGGCTTGGGGTTGGGAAAAGTGAGAGACGGGGAGAAAATGTGGAACCTAAAATTTCATGTAAGTTAATGTTAAAAACTAAAATTTAGACAATAGAAAAAAATAACAAATTTAAAATCCCCAGTTAAATACCCAATTAGAAATTTTGAAAAACAAAGTATAGAACAATAAAATTGAAATTAAGAAAACTATTAGACTCATAAATAAAACTAACAACTAGTTTTATGAAAAATAAAATAGATAAAACTGGCTAATTTGATTACAAAATGAAGGAAGAAAACTGAATTATTTTCAAAAATGAAAAGGGTGCATTCAACACCAATGAAAAGGAAATTAAAACAACAATTAGGAGCTATTATGCCCAAATACATGCCACTAAATCTGACAATCTAAGTGAAATGCACAAATATTTACTATAAATTGCCCAGATTAAAGGAAGAGAAATAAAATACTTAACCCCATTTCAGAAAAAGAAATTGAATCTATTTCATATTTTCTTGGATGCTTTGGATGTAGGAGCTTTGAGTTTTTTGTCTTATTTTTAGTGTGTGTTTTTATATTCCTTGTCACCATAGTAATTTCTAATAGAGTTTTTTGTCCTGTGGTTTGCTTATTTCCTCAGCCTATTAGTTGACTTTTAAGTCTTTGTTAACTCTGCTTCCAGTGTGGAGGGCACATTCAGAGATTTTATGCAGCTGTTTTTAGAGATACTTTTAGGGACCTGTAAGTTTTCATTTCTTCCAAGGTGGTAAGATCTAAAGAGAGGTGTTAACTGTTCTCCTGGCCTGTACTGTAGTCTGTGAGTGACCACAAGCACTCTTTTCTGCCCTGCAACTGTGAAGATGGTCCCTCTTCCAATGTGGCTGCAAGTTCTGCTATACTAGTGCTCCTCTGTGCCCTGGGACTGCCACTCAGGATTGCAATCCAGATCTGAGTATGGGCAAAGCAACAAAATTCTGCCTCAGTGTTAGTAAAAGGACCCCTGCAGTCTTCTTTTGACCAGTTGTTTGACCCCCTTACCATCTGTGGCTGAGAGCTCCTGAAGCAGCTACTGCAGCTGCCACTGGTGATTCAGTCACTCCCAAGGCCTGCTCCTGGTTTCTTGTGTCGTGGTCTGTGCTGGCATGGTCTGCATGGACTGTACTCTTCTCTCATCTTGGTGTAACAGACCTTTCCAGCTAACCTTCCATGCTGTCTTCGGCTAAAAATTTGTTTCACTCTTTATTTTTGTGAGTTTGCTGCTCTTGAATTTGTTTAAAGTCATTTTTTAAAGGTATTTGAAGGGGTTTGGGTGAGAGCTCAGGAGACTCCCTGCACATACTCCACCATCTTGGCTCTACCTCCCAGAAAAAGAAATTGAAAAAGCCATCAATGAACTCCCTAAAAATAATCTCCAGGACTAGATGGACTTTCAAGTGAATTTTACCAAACATTTAAAGAACAGTTAATACCAATACAATATAATCTATTTGTAAAAATAGGCAAAGGAGGAGTCCTGCAGAATTCTTTTTATGATGCAAATATCATGCTGATACATAAAGCAGGAAGAGCCAAAACAGAGAAAGAAAATTATAGACCAATTTTCCTAATGAATACTGAGGCAAAAATTTAAATAGAATGTTAGCAAAGAGATATCAGCAATTTATCATAAGCATAATACACTATGACCAGGTGGGTTTTATACAAGGAAGGGAGGGCTGGTTCAATATTAGGAAAACTATCAGCATAATTTAATAAAGCAATAATAAAATTAACAGAATTCACATGATCTTCTCAATAAATGTAGAAAAAAGCTTTTGACAAAAATATAACACCCATTCCTGTTAAACAAACAAACCCTAGAGGGCATATGAATTAATGGAGTTTTTCTGAATGTGGTAAGTAGCATCCATCTAAAACCATCAGCAAGCATTATATGTAATGGGGATAATCTAGAAGCATTCCCAATAAGATCAGGGGTGAAATAAGGATGTCCATTATCATCAGTGTTATTTAGTGTTGTAATAGAAAAGTTAGCTTTATCAATAAGAGGAAAAAAAAAAGAAATTGAAGGAATTAGGATAGGCAATGAAGAAACAAAAGTATCACACTTTGCAGATTATATAATGGTATACTTAGAGAATCCTCAAGAATCTACTAAAAAATACTTCTTGAAATAATTAACAACTTTAGTTCAATTGCAGGATATTAAATAAGCCCACATAAATCTTTAGCATTTCTATGTATTAACAAAGCCCAACAGCAAGAGATAGAGAAATTCCATTTAAAGTCATTACAGACATTATAAAATATTTGGGGTACTACTTGCCAAGACAAACCCAGGAACTATATGAATACAGATACACAACACTTTTCACACAAATAAAATCAGAGCTAAATAATTGGGAAAATATCAGTTACTCATGGAATATAATAAAAACAAAAATTCTAACTAAATTAATTTACTTAAGCTAACATAATAAAAATAAAAATTCTACCTAAATTAATTTACTTAAGTTATATACTGGTCAAACTACCAAAAATTATTTTATAGAGTTACAAAAAATAATACTGAAGTCCATCTGGAAGAACAAAAGGTCAAAAATATCAAGAGAACTAATGAAAAGAAATGGAATGGAAGGTGGCCTAGATGTACCAGATCTAATACTATATTATATGCTGAGAAAAAAAAGTGGTAGATCAGTGGAATAGATTAGCTGCATAAGACACAAGTCAATGACTATAGCAATTTACTCTTTGATAAACCCAAAGACTTTAGCTTCTGAGATAAGAAATCATTATTTGCCAAAAAAAACCCAAAAACAAACAAAAAAAAAACCCCTGCTTGGAACACTGGAAAATAGTAAGGCAGATACTAGCCATAGACCAATACCTTACACCATATACCAAGATAAGGTTGAAATGGGTATGTGACTTAGATATAGAGGTTTCTACCATAATCAAAATAGCAGAGCTCAGAAGGCAAGCAATGAGACTTTCAGCCCCAGAAAAGAAAGGCAAATTGAAAGCCTTGGAATGCCAATATAAAAGGCACAACTATGCTGGGCCACCCCCAGTTCAGTGGCCAAGCTACAAGAACCTGAGACCCTGGCATGAAAAGCTAGTGAAAAGGCCCTTGCCCCCCACTGTAAGAAGCTTAGGATAGTGCCCCTGTGCCCCAGAAGCAGAGTTCAACTTCAAAAGTCACTAAATAGGCTGAAAATGACTAAGAAGCAGAAAAGAGTTCTAACAATCGAAGACATGTATGGTTACAAGGAAGATCAAATCGTGAACTCAGAAGAGGACAACAATGTAAAAGTGCCTACACGAGAAGGCAGAAAGGGGAATACAAATGGGTCTCAATCCCAAAAATCCTCTTGGAAGAACTCAAAAAGTATCTTAAAAAATCAAATAATGGCAGTAGAAGAAAAATGGTGAAAAGAAATGAAAGTTATGAAGGAGAATTATGGGTGAAAAGAGTCAACAGCTTGGAAAAGGGAGAACAAAAATTGATTAAAAAGAAAAAAAAAACTCCTGAAAAATAGAATTACCCAAATGGGAAAAAAAAATATCCCACTAAAGTAAACAACCCCTTTAAAAGTAGAATCGACCAAATGGAAAAGGAAGTACAAAAGCAAACTGAAGAAAATAATTCCTAAAGAATTGCAATTGAGCAAGTGGAAGCTAATGACTCTGTGAAATATCAAGAATCAAACAAAATCAAAAGGATGAAAAAAAATAGAAGAAAATGTAAAATGCATTGTTGAAAAAACAACTGACCTGGAGCATAGATCAGAATACTGAAGGCCATGATAAAAAACAAATAAATAAACAAACCAAAAAACAAACTAACAACAACAATAACAACAATAACAACAACAAAAAACCAAAACCTGGATATCATCATTTTTTTCTGCTTCAGATTTTATTAATTTATTTGTTTTTAGTTTTCAACATTCACTTCCACAAGATTTTGAGTTCCAAATTTTCTCCCTAGTTCATCCCTCCATCCACCCCAAGATGGTGTGCATTCGGAGTACCCCTTCCCCTAATCTGCCCTCCTTCTAACTCCCCCCTCACTTCTCTTATGCCTTCCCCTTCTATTTTCCTATAGGGCAGGATAAATTTCTATACCTCATTGCCTCTATATCTTATTTCCCAGTTGCAAATGAAAACAATTTTCAACATTTGTTTTTAAAACTTTGGGTTCCTAATTTTCTCCCTCCCTCCCTCCCCACCTACCCTCATTGAGAAGGCAAGCAACTTGATACAGGTTATACATGTGTAGTCACGCAAAACACTTTCATAGTAGTCATGTTGTAAAACATTAACTATATTTCCTTTCATCCTTTCCCTCCCTTTGTTTATTCTATTCTCTCTTTTGACCTTGTCCCTCCTTAGAAGTGTTTGCTTCTGATTAACTCCTCCCCTAATCTGCCCACCCATCTAGGATGCCCCCCCTTTCTCCCCTTCCCCCTATTTCCTATATGGTAAGATAGATTTCCATACCCAATTGAATGTGTATGGTATTCCCTCCTTAAACCAAATCTGATGAGAATAAGATTCACTCATTCTCTCTCACCTTCCACCATTTCCCCTCCACTGTAAAAGCCTTTTTATTTCTTTTTTTGGTTGATTTTTAAAAACTTTTATTATTTTGTTTTGATTTATCAATAATCACTTCCTTATACTTTTGAGTTTAAAATTTTTCTTCCCCTTCCTCCCCACCACCCTCCCCAAAATGGCACACAATCTGATATAGGCAATACATTTACATTCCTATTAAACATATTTTCACATTAGTGGTGTTGTAAGTAAAAATTAAAACCAATAGGAGGAACCATCAGATAGAGGAAACAAAACTCAACAGAATGGAAAAAAATATAGCAATTAAACTTCCATAGTTCTTTCTTTGGATGTGGATAGCATTTTCCATCATGAGGCCTCTGGAGATGTCTTAGATCCTTGTATTGCTGGGAAGGGTTAAGTTTATCAGTATTAGTCATCGCACAACATGGCTGTTATTGTGTACAACGTTCTCTTGGTTCTGCTCATTTCACTCAGCATCAGACCATAGAACTCTTTCCAGGTTATTCTGAAGTCAGCCTCTTCATCATTTCATATAGCACAACAGTATTACATTACATTCATATACCACAACTTGCTCAGCCATTCCCCAGTTCATGGGCATCCTCTCAATTTCCAATTCTTTGCCACCACAAAAAGAGCTGCTATGAATAATTTTGTACATGTGGGTCTTTTTCCCATTTGTATGATCTCTTTGGGATATAACCCTAGAAGTGCTATTGCTGGGTCAAAGGGTATGCACATTTTTATAGCCCTTTGAGCAAATTTCCAAATTGTTCTCCAAAATGGTTGAATCATTTCACAACTCCACCAACAATGCATTAGTGTTCCAATTTTCCCACATCCTCTCCAACATTTATCATTTTCCTGTTTTGTCATGTTGGCCAATCTGATAGGTGTGATGTGGTACCTCAGAGTTGTTTTGATTTGCATTTCTCTAATCAATAAAGATTTAGAGCATTTTTTCATGTGACTATAGATGGCTTTAATTTCTTCATCTGAGAACTGTCTGTTCATACCCTTTGACCATTTGTCAATTGGGGAATGACTTGTATTCTCATAAATTTGTCTTACTTCTCTATGTATTTTAGAAATGAGGCCCTTATCAGACAGACTGGTTGTAAAAATTTTCTTTCCCAATTTTCTACCTAAGGAAGTATTTTCTTCAGTGAGCTTTTGGACTTCCTTTTCCTTTTGGCTAATTCTGGTTTTGAAGGCATTCTTCTCCTCATTGGCTTTTTGGACCTCTTTTGCCATCTGGGTTAGGCTATTTTTTAAGGTGTTATTTTCATCAGTATTTTTTTGGGTCTCCTTTAGTAAGCTGTTCACTTATTTTTCATGATTTTCTTGCATCATTATCATTTCTCCTCCAAGTTTTTCTTCTACTTCTCTTATTTGCTTCTTAAAATCCTTTTTGAGCTCTTCCATGGCCTGGAACCAATTCATATTTTTCTTGGAGGCTTTGGTTGTAGGAGCTTCGACTTTGTTGTCTTCTTCTGGTTGTATGTTTTTATTTTCTTTGTCACCAAAGAAAGATTCTGTGGTCTGACTTTTTTTTTTTTTTTACAAAGCATGCTCACAATCCCAGCCAATTACTTGAGTTATAAACTACTTGTTAAGGTAGGGGTCTGCTTCCAGTGTGCAGAATGTATTGTCCCAAACTTCAGGGGTTTTGTGCAGCTCTTTTCAGAGATATTTCTAGGAAATTGTAAAATTTCAGTTCTTCCAAGGTGGTACAATAAAGGTTGAGGTGTTTACTCCTTTCCTGGCCTGTGCTCTGGTCTATGTGTGACCACAAGGGCTCTTTTCTGCCTTGGAACTTTGAGGAGGATTCCTTTTCCATCACCACTACAAGCTCCACCACTCTGGCACTCCTCCTTGCCCCAAGCCTGCCACCCAGAACTGTGACCCAGAACCAAACAAGGGCAAAGCAAGAGAATCCTGCACCAGCAAAGAGATCCTTGCAATCCCCCTCTGATCAGCCACTTGATTCCCATTCAGTCAATGAGCCAGAAGCTGCAGAAGCAGCCACTGCCCTGGGGCTGTGTCAGGACTAGGGCTGGGACTGAGCTCCTCTCTCAAGGCAGTCACAGACTTTTCCTACTGACCTAAGTTTTCTTTGGCCTTTGTGGGTTGAGAAGTCTGCAACCTGTCAAAGCTACCTGTGATTCAGTACTCTGAGGCATGCTCCAGGTTTGCTGAGGCCTGTCTTGCCTGAGTGTCCATGCTGAGCTGTGTTTCTCTCCCAGCTTTGTGCCATAGACATTTCCAATCAATCATTCAGGTTGTCTTAGGCTGGAAATTTGTTTCACTCTTTTTTTGTGGGTTCTCTTGCTTTAGAATTTGTTCAGAGCCATTTTTAGAGATATTTAGAGAGGTTTTGGGGAGAGCTAAAGCAAGTCACTGCTTTTACTCCACCATTTTGGCTGCCCCCTCCCCCAATCATCTTTCAAGAAGTTATCAAGGAAAATTGCTCTGGTATCCTACAACCAGATGGCAAAATAGTCATTGAAGGAATACTTCGATCACCTCCTGAAAGAGATCCCAAAATGAAAACTACAAGGAATATTGTAGTCAAATTCCAAAATTATCAGGTCAAAGAGAAAATACTGCAAGCAGCCTGAAAGAAATAATTAAAAAATCAAGGAGCCACAGACAGGATTATACAGGAATTAGTAGCTTTAACATTAAAGGATCTGAGGGTTTGGAAGATGATAGAAGGAAAATGAGCTTGCATTACAGCCAAGAATCAACTAATCAGCAAAATTGGGCATGATGTTTCAGGGGAAATGATGGACATTCAGTGAAACTGGGGACTTTCAAACTTTCGCAAGTAAAATACCAGAGCTTAACAGAAAACTTGATCTTCAAATACAAGAGTCAAGAGAAGCATAAGAAGGGAAACAGAAGAGAAAAACAACAACAACAACATATTATTATTCAATGAGATTTAAACTGTTTCCCCTACATTGGAAAATGATACTTGTAACTTTTGAGTACTGTATTTCTAGTAGGGCAGTTAGAAGGTGTATATATAGACAGAGGGAATGGATATAAGTTGACTGACATTTTGACATTAAAAAAATAATGGTAAAAAAAAGATTGTTGTGGGAGAATAAGAGAGATGCAGAATAGGGTTAATTATATCAGAAGAGAAGGCACACAAATCCTATCATAGTAGAGGGAAAGAAAGGAGGGCTGAGCATTGTTTGAACCTTACTGTCATTGGATTTGGCTCAAAAAGGGAATAACATATGCACTCAGTGGGGTATGAAAATTTGTCTTATCCTATAGGGAAGTAGCAGGGGAAAGGTGAAAGAAAGGAGAAAGAGAGGGACTGATAGAAGGAAGGGCAGAAGTAAGAGAGAAAAGGGTAAAGAAAAGGGGGATATTAAAGTGGAGGGCAGATTGAGTGAGGTGGTGGTCAGAAGCAAAATATGGTGAAGAGAAACAGGGTGAAAAGTGAGAAAGGGAAAATAAGATGCAAGGAAATATACAGTTAGTAAATATAACTGTGAATGTGAATAAAAGGGAAGTTAATAGCAAAGTGGATTAAAAACCAGAATCCTACAACGTGGTGTTTACAAGAAACAGATTTGAAGCAGAGAGATACACACAGAATAAAGGTAAAAGGCTGGAACAGAATCTATTATGCTTCAGCTGAAGAAAAAACAAAAACAAAAACTAAAACAAACAAAAACAGGGGTAACAATTCTCATAAGAAACACAGCAAAAGTACAATTAGATCTAATTAAAAGAGATAAGAAAGAAAGCTGCATCTTGCTAAAAGCTATGGGGAGATAACAGAGTAAAATCAATACTAAACATATATGAATGAAGTAGTATAGTATCCAGATTCTTAGAAGAGAAGTTAAATCAGTTACAGGAAGTCTTGGACTATATTAGCAGGGGAACACAACATCTCTCTCTCATAACTAGATAAGTCTCACCACAAAATAAACAAGAAAGAAGTGATCAAGTGAACAGAATCATGTTTTACTTTTTTCATTAAATATGTTATATCTCTGGAGAAAATTGAGTGAGGATAGAGAGGAATATGCTTTTTTGTCAGCAGTACACAAAATTTGGCCATGTATTTAAGGACATAAAAACTGCACAATCAAATACAGAAATTCAGAAATATTAAATACATCCTTTTCAGATCCTGATGCAATAAAAAATATGTGTAATAAGGGACATGGAAAGATAGGCTAAAAACTAATTGGAAACTAAATAATCTGATCTTAAAGAATGAGTGGGTCACACAACAAATCATAGAAACAATCATTAATTTAACCAAAAAGAATGAAAATAATAAGATAACATACCAAAACTAATGGGATGCAGCCAAGTCAGAAATTTTATTTCTAAATGCTTACATGAATAAAATAAAGAAAGAGCAGATCAGTGAATTGGGCATGTAACTAAAAAAGCTAGAAAAAGAACAAATTTGAAAAACCCCAATTAAATACCAAATTAGAAATTCTGAAAACCAAAAGAGAGATGAATAAAACTGAAATTAAGAAAACTATTAAACTAATGAAGAAAATTGAGAGCTGGTTTTATGAGAAAAAGTTATAAAATAAGTAAATCTTTGCTTAATTTGATTTAAAAAAAATAAAGAAGAAACCAAATTACCAGTCTCAAAAATGAAAAGGGTGAATTCACCACCAGTAAAGAGGAAATTAAATCAATAATTAGGAGTTATTTTGCCCAACTGGATGCCAACACATCTGTCAATCTAAGTGAAATGGATGCATATTTATAAAAATATAAATATCCCAGAAGAGGAAATAAAATACTTAAATAACCCCAGTTTTGATGAAGAGATTAAACTAACCATCAATGAACTCCCTACAAAAACATCTCCAAGGCCAGATGGATTTACAAATTCTATCAAACATTTAAAGAACAATTAATTCCAATATTACATAAACTATTTAGAAAAAAAAAAACAGGCAAAGAAGGAATCCTACCAAATTCCTTTTATGACACAAATATGATGCTATTATTTAAACCAAGAAGAGATGATATGGATTAAGAAAATCATAGACCAATTTCACTAAGGAATTTTGATGCAAAAATTTTAAATAAAATATCAGCAAAGAGATTACATCAATGTGTCATCAGGATAATACACTATGACCAGGTGTAATTTATACCAGGAGTACAGAACTGGTTCAATATTAGGGAAACTATCAATAAAATTATTATATCAATAACAAAACTAAAAAAAAATATTGTTATCTCAATAGATGTAGAAAAAGCTTTTTACAAAATACAGCACTTATTACTACTAAAAACACTAGAGAGCCTGGGAATAAATGGAGTTTTCCTTAAAATGATAAGCAGTATCTATCTAAAACATCATATGTAATGAGCATTCTCCAATAAGATCAGGGGTGAAACAAGAATGCCCATTATCACCACTATTATTTAAATTTACTACAAAAGTTTGCTTTAGCAATAAGAGAAGAAAAAGCAATTGAAGGAATTAGAATTGCCAATAAGGAAATAAAATTATTGCTCTTTGCAGATGACAAGATGGTATGGTTATAGAATCCTGGAGAATCAACTAAAAAACTACTTGAAGCAATTAACAACTTTAGCAAAGTTGCAGAATATAAAACAAACTTATATAAATCATTGGCATTTATATATATTTCTAACAAAGCCCTGCAGCAAGAGATAAAAAGAGAAATCCAACTGGAAATAATTGTAAACAACACAAAATATTTGAGAGTCTACCTACCAAGACAAACCCAATAACTATATGAACACAATTATGAAGCACTTTTCACACAAATAGCATCTAAAAAAATGGAAAAAATATCAATTGCTCATGGGTAGGCTGAGCTAACATAATAAAAATGACAATTCTACTTAAATTAATTTACTTATTCAGTGTCATACTGATCAAGCTAGCAAAAAGTATTTTATAAAGCTAGAAACAAACATAACAAAATTCATCTAGAAGAACAAGTGTTCAAGAATATTAAGGGAATTAATGGGAAAAAAATGCAATCTGAAGTGGCCTAGCTGTACCACATCTGAAACAATATCATAAAATACAATCATTGAAACTATTTGGTACTGGCTAAGAAATAAAGTGGTAGTTCAGTGCAATAGGTTACTCATAGAAAATACAGTAGTAAATGACTATATTAATCTACTGCTTGATAAACCCAAAGACTCCTGTTTCTGGAATAAGAACTCACTGTTTGACAAAAAAAAATTCTGGGAATATTGTAAAATGGTATGGCAGTAACCAGGCATAGACCAACATTTCACATTGTATACTGAGATAAGGTTGAAATGGATAAATGATTTAGACAGAAGGGATGATACTTATGATCAAAGAAGAGATAGAGAACATGATGAAATGTAAAATGGATAATTTTGATTACATTAAAAATTTTTTTACACAAACAAAACAATTCATCCAAGATTAGAAAGAAAGCAGAAAGCTGTGAAACAATTTTTAGAGTCAGTGTTTCTGATAAGGGCCATATTTCTAAAATACATAAAGAACTGAGTTAAATTTATAAGAACACAAGTCATTCCCCAGTTGATAAATGGTCAAAAGATATGAACAAGAATTTTTCAGATGAATAAATTAAAACTATCTCTAATTGCATGAAAAAATGCTCTAAATTGCTATTGATTAGAGATATACACATTAAAACGACTCTGAGGTACAACTTCACACCTATCAGATTGGCTTATATGACCCAAAAGGAAAATGATATATATTGGAAAAAGCTGTGGGAAATTTGAATACTAATCCATTGGTGGTAGAGTTGTGGACTGATCCAACCCTTCTGGAGAGCAATTTGGAACTATGCCTAAAGGGTGACCAAACCATGCATACTCCTTGATCCAGTAATTTCACTACTAGGTCTTTATCTCAAAGAGATGACAAAAAAGGGAAAAGGAATGTACAAAAATATTTATAGCAGCTTTTATTGTGTTGTCCAAGAATTAGAAATTGGGGGGATTCCCATCAATTTGGGAATGGCTGAACCTAATGTTCCTATTTCTGCTCTTTTGAACCAAAGAGAATTAGTCTAAACCCTTTATGACATGGGAATTCTTCAAATATTTGAATATAGTTGTTATGTAGCATTTTCTCCTCCCAAGGCTCTTCTCTAATCCACAGTTATTTCAAGTTATCTCCTTATGGGATGCTTGAGTCCTTTCACCCTCCTTGTCACCCTCTTCTGGATACACTCCAGTTTACCAAGGTCTCTCTTCATTGTGTTGCTTATAACTAGATACAAAACTCTTAGATCTCTAATTCTTCATTACATATCTTCCCATTCCATTTATATATGATTATTCCTAGGCATTCAATGCCTGCATTCAACACAAAGGGTTACATAGAGTTGAAACAGTGTTTTGAATTAACCTAGTGTGAGATAGATAGATAGACAGATAGATAGATAGATATAGATATAGATATATAGATATATACACACACATATGCTCATACTCAAACAATATATATACACGTACATGTACACACATATGTTAATATATACATACACACATGATACCTGGGGAAGAGAGACATCAAAAGAGGTTGGAAGAACCCTAGAATGAATAACTACCTCTCTGTAATTTTGTCTCCTTTTTCACTTTGCTTAGGATGGAAATGGAGTTCAATGACAGAGTTCCTTGCCTGAGAAATTAAGGTTTGATTTCCTAAGGAAGAGAGTCAGTTACATAATAGATTCTGAGAATGTTTTCTGCAGCAATCATTGGAAGTTGATTTTCTTTTCTAATTGACAATAATAAGGGTTGAGTGCACATGGGGGGCTGAAAATTAGCATCAACATTGGGTATTGTAAAGGGAGAGTTAGTTCTGTTACAAGAAAAATGACTGAGAAAACAGCACAATTTTTTTGAGCTGATGCATTTCCCCCTGAGTTAGTTCTTAATTGTGAAAACTCTTGAGGTTAAGACAACAGCTTAAATACATTTTTTTTTGGTACTAATTGTTGTTGTTGTTCAGCTGTGTTTGATTTTTCATGACCCCATCTGGAGTTTTCTTGGCAAAGATACTGGAGTAGTTTGCATTTTCCTTCTCTGGCTCATTTTACTGATGAGGGAACTGATGCAAACAGAGTTAGGTGACTTGACTAGGATCACATAGCTAGCAAGTATCTCGGGCTGGATTTGAACTCAGATCTTCCTGACTCTTGTCTGGGTGCTCTACCTACTGTACTACCTAGCTATCCAATTGTATCCATTGGTTCAGTGTAAAGTCAGACATTTTCAGAACAGGATATTTCTTTTATTTAGTCCAAATCTTATGTGCATCCAAAATGGACATTTTGAATATAATACATATGAAGCAATAAGGGTGGAGCTCTCTTAGTGATTATAGAACTATTAACATTAAATGTGAACATATATATGTATATGTATATATATATTTACATATATATATATATATATGGATGTGTATATGTATATTTAAAGGTATCTCTCAAAAGTTGATACTCAGAAGATTGCTTCAGCCAGCTCTAGAAATGGGGCTCCAGTCAATATTAATACATAAAGAAGATACAAGGCACATTATGGAGTCATAGAATATTAGAAATAAAAAAGACCAAAGACTTTATTAAAACCATCCCCTTAATTTTACATTTGAGGAAACTGGGGCTTAGAATGACTTGTCCATGTTTACATAGGTAATTTTGCACATTGATAATATGATAAAGCTGTTGTAACTAGTGTGATAATATGATAAAGCTGTTGTATCTAGTGTGATATCCACAATTTTATATATAGTAGGTTGGCTTAGAAGCAGCATGGTATGGTGAAAACAATTCTAAATTGGTATGTCAGAAAAATCTGGATTCTAGTCCCAAATCTACCTCTCACAGGCTCTGTGACTTCAGACAAGTTACTTCACCTCTCAAGGTCTCGGTTTCCTCACTTCTAAAGTGAGAATATTGGACTAGATTATTTCTGAAGTTACTTCACTTCTACTATTTTATATTCCAAGGTTTCTAGTTGCTCTAACTTTCTGCGTCCCAAGGTCCCCTTCCAAATTTAACATTTTAGAATTCTCTTTAAAGTTAGAAAATGGTGCTGTGAGATTAAAGCCATGGATTTGATTTACAAGTACTACATTCAGAGAACAAGTAAAGAAAGGCTGTTTAGACAATACTTTCCCTATTACATTCAATGACCTTTGAGTTCCCTTTCAATACTAAGATTCTGTACTTCTCCATAGTCCTTTCTTTCTGCATTTGGCAACTTGTAGACACATAAAGGCTACTTATTATTGGTTCTAGCCTAGATGGGATTTGAAAGTGAATTAATCGTGAGCTATGGATCTGATTTGATAGGTAAACTGCAAAAGGAAGGTAAATAGAAAATCCTATAGAACTTTAGGCCTCTTTATAAAATACAGCCACCATATTGGTTGCATGTTGAAATGACAGAAAAAGCAATAGGGTGATGAAATCAAGGAGAATGAATTTTGAAAAGTGAAATTTCACCTTTTTCCTACAATTTCCCACAAATCATCAAGCACAAAAAGATATGATATAGAGGGTCAAGTCTGCCTCAAGTGATTTGAATATTTTCAAAACACAGACTGCCCTTTAAATGGTTTTTAAAAAGAAAATAATATATAAACTTGCTTATGTGACAATACTTTTCAATGAGGGATGAAAGGCAGGGGGGAAGAGGGTGAATGAAAGAACATAAATGAAACCCAAGAACAGAACAAAACCATAGAGTAGGCAGAAAGGCAGGGGAAAATAGTGTGAATTGCTAGGAACATGTTGACTTCATGGTTATTTCACTGCTCAGTAGCATAGAAGACAAGCCTTTTGCTGTAAGTAAAAATGGTCTTCCTATATTCTTGCCCAGGACAATACTCCAGTTGACACAGTAAGCCTTTTCTACATACTATTGATGGACAGGTTGACAAAATGAGCTGTGGATGATTAAGAACATGGCAGCAGCTCATCTAGAAAGACCTTAAGACTTCTGGAAGGATATGACTGTGTGCCTATCTTACCTAGCATAATTTTCTTTGGTAATCAAGATAATGTGCCCATTTTTTTTTAATAGGAAAAGATGAGGCTGGGGTGGCAAAGGAAAAAAACAAAAGAAAACAAAACACCGTCTTTGATTGAAATCTATTCTCATCTCATGAAAAATATCTTAATTTTCACTGATATTCCATTCCTGTAGCTAAAGGCTATTAAAACTAATAAAACTAAATCATTTGTGACAGATCTTAGAAAACAGTTTCTGCAATCTACTGCACTCTCCCATGCTCATTAGAAATAGTGGTTCTCTTTTCAGAAGAATGCTCTGTGAATTCTTAAAATGTGTTCTCTCCAACTTTTGACAAGCTGTGTTGGCAATGAGAGGCTTTGAAGCAAAGGCTTGACATAAAAAAGACGGTGTGCCACTATATCAAATATGACTGGGAAAGATGCATCAAAGCAGAAAGCGTTAGGATGAAATGCAGTCGGTGGGGAGAGAGTCAACACATTTGTTTCTGCTTTCAACACTTGCTGGCATTCAGATAAACAAGTGATTTGCATTTGCTGTCTTCAGAAGATTCTCATCTTCACAAATAAACATTAGTATAAATCACCAGGGGGCCCCAATCCTTTGGGGGTAGGAAGCATTGACCACAGATCTAGTGATTCAGAGGAAAGGTGATTGGCAGATCCATTTCCCCAGGAACATAATCTTTATATCCAGACCAAACTCTGTTCGAAGCAACAAGTGTTATTATCCCTAATTTATAGATGAGGAAACTGAGGTAGGTAGAGGTTAAGTGAATGGCTCAAGAGTACAGAGCTAGTATGTGTCTGAGGCTGGCTTTGAACTCAGGCCTTCCTAACTCCAGATCTAGTGCTGTATCAATGTGCTACCTAGTTGTATCAAGATCTGTGAATTTTAGCAGACTGCAAGCTCAATTTTATGCAACAATGTGATCATAGGCTATAGAAAGGAAGCATAATATCTGTAGTAAGGGAAGTGGAATTCCACAGTACTCTGCTCCAGAAATACCACATCTTGTTCAGTTCTGGGCACCATATTATAGAAGGATATGTAGAAGTTATTGCACATCCAGTGGAGAGTGACAGTGGTCATTAGAGAATTAAAGGCTATGTCATACAAGGATCAATTAAAGAAATTGAGGATCCTCCAGAAGGGGGAAAAAAAAAACTTAGATTGATTTCATAGTGATTTTATTGAGGTATTTGAAGGGCTAACATATGGAAAAGAGATTATATTTTTCCTACTTGTACCCAGAGGACAGAATAGGAAGCAACTGATAAAAGCTATAGAAACAGATTTAGGCTTAATAAGAAAGATAATCCTAACAATTAAAGCTATACAAAAGTAGAACAAGCTGCTTTAGTAGCCAATGAATTCTCCATATCTGATGATCTTTTAGATGTGAGTGAGTAACCATTTTTAGAGAATGTTATAGAGAGGGCTGATGTTCAGATACATATTGGTGTGGATGACTCTGAGGTTCCTTCCATATCTGGAATTCTGTGATCAATAGTCTCTTGCACATCATAATTCGAGACATGAAATGATCAAAGTTCTAAAGGGGGTCATTTATCATTTCATTAAACATGGAAGGAAGAAAAATGTTAATGAAGCTCCCAGGACCCCTAAATATATTCCCTTATGCTATAATTATTTCAAAATTATTTTCATAACCTTTTGTATATGATATATGCCATTTCACCAATTGGCAAATTATTTGTTTTGGTCCCACCATACTAGTGTTCAGGGCTGACTCAAGGTTGAGGCCAAGTGAACTGTGATCTTGGATTTTCTCTGGGAAAGGAAGAACCTATCCTGGTGTCTTAACCATGGAATTTTTCAAAACCCTAAAGTGTGACACCATATATCAGAAGGAATTCTAGACTAAGAGTTTGGAAACCTAAGTTTCAGTCCTAACTTTGGTACTTATCATTCATTTAACCTTTGTACTAATCACTTAGGAAAATAAGAGCAGAGAAATCCAGGAGGGACCTTAGAGGTAATTAGTTCAACTATGGAAACTGATTCTCATAAAGTTTAAATAATTGGCCTGAGGTCACACAAGTCATAAGTGGCTGAGGTAGTATATGAACTTACAGATTCTGACTTCAAATCCAGGTCTCTTTCAAATATATCTCAGTGTCTTAATTCTATGACCACAGAACTGACTTAGTTCTATGACTGCAGTGGTTCTGTGACTCTCCTTCCTCCACATGACAGAATAGAGAAGTATTCATGAAGTGTTTTCAAGCACACAGCTTCTATTGACTTTACTGCACTGGATCATCACCACTCAGGTATTTGACGTATTTTCTGCTTATGACCTCAAACAATAGAGCATTCCAATTCAGGCTGCATTCTTCTCAGCTTCTTCAGGGATACATAGAACATATTAGTGTAGTTTAGTCTTTCAGTCACGTCTCACTCTCCCTGACCCCATGGACCATAGCACACCAATACCATCCATGGTATTTTATTGGCAAAGATGCTGGAGTAGTTTGCCTTTTCCTTCTCCAGTGGATTGAGGCATACGTAGGCTAAGTGTTATGCCCAGGGTTGCACAGCTAATAAATGAGGCCAGATTTGAACAGATGTCTTCCTGACTACAGGTCCAGCACTCTATCCACTGAACTATGTAGCTGCCTCCACTGAGAACATAGGGGAATATAAACATCGAGATTTGGAAAACCACTCAGGTAACCAGATTCCCTAAAGTTGAACCATTTGGCTACAAAGTGTTCGCAACTGCCTTGCTCGCTCTCATTCCTTACAACATGTTAAGCTCCACAGTCACAGTAAAATGACTTGCCTAATAATAACCCAGAGGCCTTGACTATCTTGGCTACCTTTCCTTTAATTTGAAGCCTATAGGGAGCTTTAGAGTATAAGAGAGGCTGACATCCTAATTAGTGTTATTGGCAGTAGCTGCCGTCTTACTCCACAGGCCAACTTGTACAGTTATGGTAGTTTATGGTTTGTCTGCAAAGTGGGAGATATGGAAATTGAGCTACCTATCCCATGAATATTTTTTGTTCTTGTTCTTGTTTTTGTGATAAAAACTTCATTTTCAATCCATTATATAAATATACACTCTTATTATGGATGGCTAATACTTCAAAGGTAATGGAAATAACAAAAAAAAATCAGAGATAACAACTCATGTGATGAATTCATGAAGCAGTTTGGGATCAGTTAAACTGCTGTATATTTCCACAAATGTAATGCCACTTACTCTTTTCCATCTATTCAGGCCTAAGTCATTGTCTTTCCCTATTCATGGACTAGATATGGCTAACTCAATGGAATGCCCATCAAAGTGCGTAGTTTTTTTTTTTTTCAGGGCAAAGAAATCCTACAAATTTTTTTGGGTCAATTTCCTTTGTGTGGAACTCTTGAGTAGCCCCTATAATATTCTTGGACTTGATATATTGATAATTATACCCCAATTCTCAGTTTTTCTTTTTTTTAAATATAAATTTATTTATTTTTAGTTTTCAACATTCACTTCCACAAGTTTTTGAGTTCCAAATTTTCACCCCATCTCTCCCCTCCCCCCACCCCAATATGGCATGCATTCTGAATATCCCTTCCCCTAGTCTGTCCTCTCTTCTATCTCTCTCCCCTTCCCCTTCTATTTTCCTGTAGAGCAGGATAGACTTCTGTACCCCATTTCCTATATTTCTTATTTCCCAGGAGCATGTGAAAACGTTTTTTAAGCATATGTTTTTAAAACTTTAGGTTTCAAATCTTCTCTCTTCCTCCCTCCCCACCCAACATCATTGAACAGGCAAGCAACCCAATATAGGTTGTACATGTGCAGTTATGCAAAACACATCCATAGTAGACATGTTGTGAAAAAATGAACTCTATTTCCCTTAATCCTATCCTGCCCTCCCATTTATTCTACTCTTTCTTTTGACCCTGTCCCTCCTCAGAAGTATTTACTTCTGACTACCCCATTTCCAATGTGCCCTCCTCTCTATCATCCCCCTGCTGCTCTCTTGTCCCTTTCTCCCCCTATTTTCCTGTAGGGTAAGACAGATTTCCATACCCAATTAAATGTGTATGTTATTCCCTCCTTAAGCCAAATCCTATGAGAATAAGATTCACTCATTCCCTCTCACCTTCTCCCATTTCCCCTCCACTGTAATCAGTTTTTCTATAATATGAAAAATCTCATTTAACATATATATTCTCCTGGTGATGTTATATGGCTTTGAATCGTGGAATATTATAATCTCTGAAGAAAAAAAATGTTCATGTGATTAAACAATGGAGTGATGCATGATGCAACATATTTCCATTGCGTGACTAATATATATAAATATATATACATATAAAACAAATGTCATCCAGGAAATACATGATTGAAAAAAGTTTTGGGCCAGCCATATAGCAGGAATGTTAAACAGCAAATAGACATGCTAAATACTGTATTGATATCCTCCAAAACCTTGAAAAGATCTGAAAGAAGTCCCTAGCACATTAGTTAAATTCTCTATAACTTATTTTTAGACGATATAGACAAAGTTCAATAGGATAAAGAAACAAACATGGTCTGTGAACTGTACTACTAGATATTATCTACACCCATTTCAATTAGATCATGTATCTATTACTACTGAACCTCCAAATAATCAAACTGTTTCTAAATTCTTTAAAACTTAAAAAGTCACACAGCCTTCATAATAATTAGAGCATAAATTCCTATAACACTGTAGTTTGGAAGAAGTAAGGGGTGGACAACTTCAAACTGTGCTGTTATTACAAACTCAATCACTGAATTTTACTTGAAAAGAAGTATTTGAGGGATCATGGGAAGACAAGAACATCAATACTGTTGATGGTGCTGTGTATTTGTCCAATCATTCTGGAAAACAATTTGAAATTATGCTAGGAAACTTGCTGAATTGTACATACCCTTCAAACTAGAAGTCCCACTTCTAAGCATACACACAAATGGGGTAAAATATATGTCCCATAAGCACCAACATATTTGTAACAGCATTTTTTGAATTAGCAAACAATCAAAAATAAATTAGGTGTTTAATAATGGGAAATAACTAAAATTGTGATACATGAATATAATGTAATATAAATATGCTATAGAATATGGTGAATCTGAAGAATATGGAAAAACATGATAAATAGTATATTAACTCATTCTGAGTGAAGTAAAAAACAAGAAAACAATATGCACAATGATTATAACATGGTAAATAACAACTAAAAGTAAACTAAGCACTTTATAGTGACAATGACCAAACCTAGCTCTCTCTTTTTCACTACTATGCAGGTGTCCATGAAACTGTTGCATATCATAAATGAATGACTTTTTAAAAGCATTATTAAGTACTTACTGTGTTCTAAACACTATACTGAGTGCTGAGGATACCAAGAAAATAATGACAGAGTCTGAATTCTCAAATAGCTCACACTCTAAAGGAAGGAGACAGCACATGTGTAATTACCAGTTGTGAGGTTGATAGAAAGGCTGGCAAATCCTAAGAGGGCAACAATCAAAACAAATTTCAAGGCCTGGGGTTCATTAAAATGCAGAGCCAAGTATCATGGAAGTACTGGGGGACTGGGAGTTGTAGGGCAAATGATAAGGCCTGTAGTCCCATAGGATGCTTATGGTAGAGGAAATGATATGACCTGGTGGTCCTCCATTTTACTAGAAGGAATATAGTTATTGATGACTCCCTGGTTTACCAATGGGTGTGAGCAGCTATGTCTGCTCTGCAGTCCAGAAGGCATGGAGGAGTCCCACCTCTCACCTTTAGGAAACATAATGCAGATTCTAGGTTACTTTTGGCAAGGGAGAGGATGGAACTGGTTCCTCTGAGCAGGAGAGGAAGAAGTGATTTGTAGAAAATGTAGCTAATGAAAGCAAAGCATAGCAATACAATTTTTAAAGGATACATTGAACATTCATTTAGTAAGCCTACTATTTCTAAATAACCACCATAGCAAGATGAGCACAGGAACCTCGGGTATGGCAATATCTCCCTTACCACAGGTTCTACTTCCATACCAGCCCTTATGGCCATTATATGTGAAAGCAATTCTTTTGGAGAATGGACCAGCTATTCTTCCTAACTGTCAACCAAATGCCATTCACAGCTCAGGCAGACCAGCCTGGCTGAAACAGTGAGACACTTTGAGGGAGAGATAGGAAGAAGAACATGCCTGACAAATCTACCACTGACCAGTACTTTGACCAC
Organism: Phascolarctos cinereus; assembly: GCF_003287225.1. Taxonomy (NCBI): domain Eukaryota; kingdom Metazoa; phylum Chordata; class Mammalia; order Diprotodontia; family Phascolarctidae; genus Phascolarctos; species Phascolarctos cinereus. Next base: position 307,874,715 of record NW_027555625.1, on the reverse strand, counting down.
AATCTCCCCTCAGATGCAGATGAAGACAGCACAATACTCTGGACCTAAGAACTTTTGACATACAGTGTTTCCAGTCCAGTATTTCAAGTCACTGTCCCAGGAAGCAGCCCTATAGAGAAGCAGCCAGGCTAGGAATTCCTCCTGAAGATTCTACAGACATGTCTTGAAGACCCAGAAAAGAAAGATTTTGTCTCCAAAGTCCTTGTCATTGTGAAATACTAAGATTTTATTAGTGGAGATGCCATTTAAACATAGGTTATTATCATCTGCATTGCCACCACGTCCTAAGGACCATGGTTCCTTTCTATCTGATTTACAATGGATACCTTCCATGTATTGTTTTCCCCACTAAAATCTGAGATTCTTGAGAACAGGGCTATCTCATGCTTGTGTTTGTATCCTCAGTGCTTAGTACAATGCTTTACACAAAGTAAGTGCTTAATGAATACATCATTCATTTAATTATCCATGTCCCTAGCCCTATAGTATATGCTATAGACTACATTAAAAATATCCCTTCTCTTAAAGAAGTTTCAGTCTACTTAGGCCATACTTATAAACTTAGGAAAAGTAAAATAAAGGCAAACACAAGGTAGCAGGTAACTTTATATTAAGTGTGTAGTACAACTTATTTTATAAGAGAATCATAGGAAGGAAGGAAAATAAACATTTAAGTGCCTCTTATGTGCCAGATACCTTGCTAAGTGATTCACAAATATCTCATTTGATCCTCCCAAACACTCTGTGGAGTAGTTATTGTTATCCCCATTTTATAGTTGAGGAATATGAGGCAGGCACAGATTAAGTGACTTGCCTAGGTTTACAGAAGTAGTAAATGTCTGAGGTAGGATTCGTACTCAGGTCTTCCTGACTGCAGGCCCTGTCTTCTATCTACTATGCCACCTCTCTACCTCAGACTATGAGAGGTTTGAAGAACTGGAGAACACAAGAATGACAGAACAAAAGACAGAAAGTTAGAGCTGGAAGAGATGTTAGGATATAGAATTTTATAGCTAGAAGGGTTACTTGGAACGAAGAGTATTAGAACATGGAACATGAGATCTGGTAGAGATGCCAGGGATCATTAACCTGGTAGGTTTAAATATGAAGAAATCAAAGGACATGATGTGGTACGGAAATTCTTCAATGAATGCCACAGTGATGGTGACTTTCCTAATGATCTTTCATAGAAATTCAGAGTGCAGGAAAATAGTACAGTAAGTGTCAAGGGACAGAAATTATGCTAGCACTTCAATGATCACAGAGCCATGAGCAATAAGCAAGCTGGGTTTACAAAGAATAAATCATGCAAGGGAAACTTAATTACTTTCTTGATAGAATTAGAATATTAGTAGAAGGAAGGAACAGAGTTGATATAATATATCTTGATTTTTTAGAAAATCTAGTCAGTTGAGGAATCTTACATGAAAAATTAATTCCAATTGATGTGACTATGAATTCTGTCAGCTGCACAACAAATAACTGATGATAACAAAGAAGAGTTTGTCAAATGGGGGAGGACAAAAACTAGCATGTGTTCTGGTCCAGAAAGCCAACTCTCTCTTTTAATTAGAATGCTATCTGATGCTCCTCTTCCTTCAGAAAGACACTATATAGTAATATCACAGAATTAGAGTATGGGGTTAGAACTCAATATACCATAATCATAGCCATAAAACCTAGAATTTATATAGAATTTTAAGAATTACAAAGCATTTTGTCAAAATAACCTATGAGTAAGATAGAACAAGTGAAAACTAAGTTTTAGAGAGGTTAAGTAGATAGTGTCAGTCCAAAGTCAGTTTTCCCCATCCCGCAAACCTAGTGGCTTTTATTCATTTATTTATTTATTTATTTTTTTTTTCATACTACCAGACTATTTAACAAGGACAGTTAGGTGGTACAGCAGAAAGAGCACTTGGACTGAATTCAAATCCAGCTTCAGATAGTTAATAGCTATGTGACCCTGGGTAAGTCATTTAACACTATTTGCGTCAGTTTCCTCACCTGTAAAATGCTGGAGAAGGAAATGGCAAGCCACTTTAGCATCTTTGCCAAGAAAACCCCGTGAACTTTGTTGCTTTGTAAGATAGAGTAAGACATGAGTGAATGACTGAACAACAACAAATGCTATCTCACACTGGTCAATCCACTTATTTCATCAGGAGATTCTTCAGTTCATTCAGTACATAGTTTGACTTGAAGGTCACTAGGAATGGTGAACCCAATCTTCAGTGTTCCATTAGAAGTACTGATTATCTATTGGCTGAGAATTACTTTTATAATTTATAAAATTAAAATGTGTGTGTGTGTGTATGTGTGTGTGTGTGTGCGTGTGAGGGGCAGAACCAAGATGATGGAGAGAAGCTTAGAAATTGCCTGAGATCTCTCCAATTTCCTTCTGAAACATTAAATCAAGCTTTTAAAGGGATTCTGGAGTGACAGAACACAAAAAGATGGAGTGAAACATTTTTGTAGCTTTAGACAATCTGGAAGGACTTCAAGAAAAGTCTGCCTCACTTGGATAAAAGGAGAGTACAGCCCAGAGCAGACTGTTTCTGGACAAGGCAGCAGAAGGTTTGTAGCCACAGCAAAGATCAGCAACCAAGGCTACTTGGTCCTGGCACAGAAGGCCAGCAGTGAGGCCTCTAATACCAGAACAGAAGACAAATTATGAGTCTGTGAATACATGCACAACAGGAGCAACAAGGCCAGGCCACCGCCAATGCAGTTGGCAAGCAGTAAGTACCTGAGGCCCAGGTATGAAAAGCCAGTGACCAGGCCCCTGACCCCCAAGGGTTGGGACAAGTTCCACCTGTGCCTGAGGAGTGAAAATAATTTTAAAAGTCAGGAAATAGGCTGAAAATGAGTAAGAAACACAAAAGAGCTGTAGTCATAGCAACAGGGAAGATGGTAACGCAAACTCAAATTACCTATATGTGAAGCCTCAAAGGGGAATATGAATTGGTTTCAAGCCTAAAAAGTCTTCTTGGAAGGGTTCAAAAGGAAGTTAAAAATCAAGTAAGAGAAGTAGAAGAAAAATAGGGAAAGGAAATGAAAGTCATGTAGGAGAATTATGAAAAGAGTCAACAGCTTGAAAAAGGAAGCACAAAAATTGACTGAAGAAAACAACTCTTTGAAAAATAGAATTGGCCAAATGGAAAAGGAGGTACAAAATCTAGCTAAAGAAAAATAGTTCATTCAAATTTAGAAATGGTTAAGTAGAAATTAATGACTGTCTGAGACATCAAGGATCAGTCAAAGAAAATCGAAAGAACAAAAAAAAAAGAAGAAAATGTAAAACAACTCATTGGAAAAATAATTGACCTGGAAAATAGATACAGTAGAGATAATTTAAGAATCATTAGACTACCTGAAGGCCACAATAAAAAAAAAAAGAGCCCAGACAGCACCTTTCAAGAAATTATCAAGGAAAACTGTTTTGATATCCTAGAACCAGAGGGTAAAATAGTCATTGAAAGAATATACCAATCACCTTCTGAAAGAGATCCCAAAATGAAAACTCCAAGGGATTTTGTAGCCAAATTCTAGAATTATCAGGTCAAGGAGAAAAAGATGCAGGCATCCAGAAAGGAAAAATCCAAATATCAAGGAGCCACAGATAGGATTACACAGGATTTAGCAGCTTCTACATTAAGGGACAGGGAGCTTGGAATATGATATTCCAGAAGACAAAAGACCTTGGATTACAACCAGCAAAATTAAGCATAATCTTTCACAGAAAAGATGGATATTCAATAAAATGGGGGACTTTCAAGCTTTCCTGATGAAAAATTGATCTTCAAATACAAGACCTAAGAGAAGCATAAAAAGGTAAACAGAAAAGAAAAAAAAAATTATTGCATAAGATTTAAACTGTTTTCCCTACATAGGAAAATGATACTTGTAACTCTTGAGAATTGTATTTTTATTAGAACAATTAGAAGGAATATACATAGACAGAAGGTATGGGTATAGGGTGGATTTAAGGCAATGGCATAAAATAATTAAGGGATGGAAAAAGGACTGTATTGGGAGAACAGAAAAGGGAGATGCAGAATAGGTTAAATTACATCACATGAAGAAGTGCAAAAGTAACATAGTAGAGGGAAAGAAGGAAGGGGATGAGCATTGTTTGAACTTTGCTATCATTCGATTTGGCTCAGAGAGAATAATATATACATTCATTTGGGTAGAGAAATTTATCTTACCCTCAAGGGAAGTAGGAGAGGAAAGTAGAATAAAAATAGAAAGTGGGGTGATAGAAGAGAGGGCAGATTGAGGGAGGTGGTGGGTAGTGGTCAGGAGCAAAACTCTGGTGAGGAGGTACAGGGTTAAAGGAAAGAGAAAAGTATAAAATGGGGATGATGGAAATAGGGTGGAAGGAAATAGACAGTTACTAATCATAATTTTGGATGTGAATGGGATGAATTCTCACATAAAATTGAAGTGGATAGCAGAATGGATTGAAAACCAGAATCCTACAATATGGTGTTTACAAGAAACATATTTATAACAGAGAGATATGTACACAAATAAAGCAAAAGTCAGGAGCCAAATCTATTATGTTTTGGCTAAAGTTTAAAAAAAAAAAAGCAGGGGTAGCAATCCTGATCTCAGACACAGCAAAAGCAAAAATCAATAAAATTAAAAGAGATAAGGAAGGAAAATACATCTTGCTAAAAGGTACAATAGACAATGAAGTAGTATCAATACTAAACACATATGTACCAAGTGGTATAGCATTACAATTTTAAGAGAAGTTGAGTGAGTTACAAGGAAGAAATAGCAGAAGTATACTACTGGGGAACCTCAACTTTCCCCTCAAAGAACTAGATAAATCTAACCTTAAATTGAACACGAAAGAAGGTAAGGAGGTTAAGAAAATTTTACAAAAGTTAGACATGATACACTTCTGGAGAAAACTGAATTGGGATAGAAAGGAATATACCTTTTTCTTTTTCAGTGAGTACATGGCTCCTGCACAAAAACTGATCATGTGTTAGGACATAAAAACCTAACAACCCAATGCTAAAAGGCAGAAATATTAAATGAATAATTTTCAGATTATGATGCAATAAAAATTATGATGTAAAGGGCCAAGGAAAGATAAGCTAAAAACTAATTGGAAACTAAACAATCTAATCCTAAAGAATGATTGGGTCAAACAGCAAATCATAGAAACAATCAATAAATTAATCAAAGAGACAAACACTGAAATAACATACCAAAACTAATGGGATGCAACCAAAGCAGGTCTTAGGGGAAATTTTATATTTCTAAATGCCTGTATGAATAAAATAGAGAAAGAGCAGATCAATGAATTGGGCATGCAACTAAAAAAATGCTAGAACAAGAACAAATTAAACATTCCAGTTAAATACCAAATTACAAATTCAGAAAATAAAAGGAGAGATTAATAAAATTGAAAATAAGAAAACTATTTAACTAATAAGTGTAACTAAGAGCTGGTTTATGAAAAAACAATAAAATATATAAATCTTTGCTTAATTTGATTTAAAAAAGAAAGAAAAAAACAAATTACCAATATCAAAAATAAAACAGTGAATTGACCAGTATTGAAGAGGAAATTAAAGCAATAATTAGGAGAAATTTTCCCCAACTGTGTGCTAATAAATCTATTAATCTAAGTGAAATTGATGAATATTTACAAAAATAGAAACTGTGCAGATTAACAGAAGAGGAAATAAAATACTGAAATAACCGCATTTTAGAGAAAGAAATTGAAGCAGCCATTAATGGACTCCCTAAAAATATTTCCAAGGTCAGATGGATTTATAAGTGAATTTTACCAAACATTTAAGGAACAATTAATTCCAATACTATACAAAATATTTGGAAAACATAGGTGGAGTCCTACCAAATTCTTTTTATGACACATATATGGTGCTGACACATAAACCAGAAAAAGCCAAAACAGAGAAGGAAAATTATAGACCAATCTCCCTAATAAATGTTGATGCAAATATTGTAAATAAAATATTAGCAAAGATATTACAGCAGTATAATATACTATGACCAGGTGCAGTTTATTCCAGGAAAGCATGGTTAGCTAAATATGAGGAAAACTATCAGCATAATTAACTATATCAATAGCAAAACTAACAGAAATCATATGATTATCTCAATAGATGCAGAAAAAGCTTTTGACAAAATACAGCACCTATTCCTATTTAAAAAATTGCTCGAGGGCACAGGAATAAATGGAGTTTTCCTTAAAATCATAATCAGTATCTATCTAAAATCATCAGCAAGCATCATATGCAATGGAGATAAGTGAGAAGCATTCCCAATAAGATCAAAGGTGAAACAAGCATTCCTATTATCACCACTATTATTCAATATTGTACTAGAAATTTTAGCTTTAGCAATAAGAGAAGAAAAAGAAATTGAAGGAATTAGAATACTCAAAGAGGAAACAAAATTATCACTCTTTGCAGATGATATGAGGTTATATTTAGAGAATCCTAGAGAATCAACTAAAAAAAACTACTTGAAACAATTTGTTAATTTAGAAAAGTTGCAGGATAAAATAAGCCCTCATAAATCATCAGCATTTCTATTTCAAATCCAAGAGAGAAGAGTTAGAAAAAGAAATCACATTTAAAATACCTGCAAACCATATAAAACATTTGGCAGTCTACCTGCCAAGACAAACTCAGGAACACAATTGCAAAACACTTTTCATGCAAATTAAGGTCTAAACAATTGGAAAAATATCAGTTGTTCATTGGTAGGCTGTGTTAATACAATAAAAATCACAACTCTACCTAAATTAATTTACTTCTTCAGTGTCATACCAATCAAAGTACAAATATTATTTTATAGAACTAGAAAAAACAAAAACAAAAATCACCTGGAAGAACAAATGCTCAAGGATATCAAGGAAATTGATTTTAAAAAATGCAAAGGAACTGGCAATCATCAAAGCTTTTTGTTACTGGCTAAGAAATAGAGTGGTGGGTCAGTGGAATACATTCGGTACACAAGACATAGTAGTCGATTACTATAGTAATCTACTGTTTGATAAAGTGAAAGACTCCAGCTTCTGGGATAAGAACTCAGTATTTGACAAAAACTACTGGGAAAACTAGAAAAGAGCAAGCAGAAACCAGGCATAGACCAACATATAACAACATTTACCAAGATAAGGTCAAAATGGGTACATGAGTTAGATAGAAGGGTTGATACCATAAGCAAATTAGGAGAGCATGGAATAGTTTCCCTCTCAGATCTTTGGAGAAAGGAAGAATTTATGATCAAACAAAAGATTGAGCACATTATGAAATGCAAAAGGGATAATTTTGATTACATTAAATAAAAACAAGTTTTTGTACAAACAAAACTAATTCAACCATGATTAGAAGGAAAGTAGATAGTTGGGACACAATTTTTACTGCCATGTTTATGATAAAGGCCTTATTTTTCAAATATTTAGAGAACTGAGACAAATTTAAAAGAATGCAAGTCATTCTCCAATTGGTAAATGGTCAAAGGATATAAACAGGCAGGTTTCATATGAATGAATTAAAGCTATACATAGTCATATGAAAGAATGCTCCAAATCACTATGGATTTCATGAATGCAAATTAAAACAACTCCAAGGTACCCCCTCACACTTACCGTATTGGCTAATATTATAGAAAAGAGAAAATGATAAATATTGGAGAAGATGTAGGAAAATTGGAACACTAATGAATGGTTATTGGTGCTGTGAACTGATCCAACTATTCTGGAGAGCAGTTTGGAACTATGCCCAAAAGGCAAGTAAACTGTGCGTACCCTTTGATCCAGCAATGCCCCTACTAGGTCTGTATCCCAAAGAGATTATAAAAAAGAGAAAAGGACCCACATGTACAAAAATATTTAGAGCAGCTATTTTTGTGATGGCCAAGAATTGGAAATTGAAGGGATGCCAATCAATTGGGGAATGGCTAAAGAAATTGTGGTGTATGAATATAATGGAATACTATTGGGCTATAAGAAATGACAAGCAGTTTACGGTGGAAGGGAAGTGGGGGAAAGTGAGAGAGAATGAGTGAATCTTATTCTCATCAGATTTGACTTAAAGAGGGTATAACATACTCATTTGGGTATGGAAATCTATCTTACCCCATGGGAAAATAGGAGGGGAGAGGGATAAGGGAGGGAGTGATGACCAAAGGGAGAGCAGATTGGGCGAGGGTTTAATCTAAGGAGGGACAGGGTCAAAAGAGAGAATAGAATAAATGGGTGTGGGGTGGGATAGGATGAAGGGAAATATAGTTAGTTTTTTACAACATGACTACTATGGAAGTGTTTTGCATGACTACACATGTATAACCTGTATCGAGTACCTTGCCATCTCAAAGAGGGTGGGTGGGGAGAGAGGAAGGGAAAGAATTTGGAATCTAAAGCTTTCAAAACAAGCATTAAAATTGTTTTTACATGTAACTGACAAATATATACTGGCAATAGAGTACCCAAAAATAGAAGTGGAAGAGGATAAGAGAAGGGAGAGTGATAGAAGGGAAGGCATACTAGGGTAAGAAATATTCAGAATGCACACTGTCTTGGTTTGAGGGGAGGGCTAGATGGGTAAAAAATTTGGAACTGAAAATCTTGTGGAAATGAATGTTAAAAATTAAAAATAAATAATTAATTTTAAAAAATGACAAGGAGGATGAGTTCAGAAAAAAAACTGGAAAGACTACATGAAACGATGCTGAGTGAAGTGAGCTGAACCAGGAGAACATTATACACAGCAACAGCCACATTGTGCCTTGATTCACTATGACAGACTTAGCTCTTTTCAGCAATAAAACAATCCAAGAGAACTCCAAAATATTCATAGTGGAAAATGTGAGCCACATTCAGAGAAAGGATTATGGAGTATGGATGCAAATTGGAGCATACCTCTTCACTTATTTTTCTTTCTTTCTTTCTTGTGTTTTTTCCCTTTTGTTCTGATTCTTCTTTCACAACATGAATAATGTGGAAACATGTGTGACACAATTATATATGTATAACCCATATCAGATTTCCTGCTTTTTTGGGAAGTAAGAAGGGAAGGGAGAGAGGGAGAAAGAAAAATTTGGAACTCAAAATTTACATAAGTGAATGTTGAAATCTATCTTTACATGGAATTGGAAAAAATAGAATACTATTAAGTAAAAATGCATGTGTATAGAACTTTTCATAATTTAAGTAGCCCTTTTCTATTGGTATATCTCCCCACTCAAACACCCCAACTTCACAGATCTAGATAATGGTCTGTACTCACAATAAGCTCTTTATAATATTGAAGACAAAAATAACATCCTTTTGTCTTTTCTTCTCATAGTGTATTACATCTAGAAGAAATATTATAGGGGACTGAGTTTCCTCAATGTGTAACATGAGCTTAGACTTGATCAGAAGTGGTAAATACATGGTCTGTGGGTCATATGAGGCCCACCACACTCCCAAGGGCAGCTCAAGCAGGATTAAAATACAATTGTGAAATATTTGAGAAGAACAATGACAAAGCATAATAAAATAGTTAATGCAAATATGCAGTTTTGTAAGTCAATATGTTCCACACACATACTCACATATGGTTTGGTGGCTGCTACTTCTATATGAATTTGACCTAAGTGGACTTCTAAATGAACTCTAATGTTTCTTCTAGCTTTCACATTTTGTTCTAGTACAGCAATATCAAGACCAAAAGATCCCAGGAGTCCTGGGAGCCCAATATATTTGTGGACAAAACAAAATCAATATCTGAGTAAAGATTTTTTAATATGGATAAATACAAAACACCCACAGAACACAAGACTGCCAGGACCCTGAAAGTCATATTCCTATGTATAAATTCTAATATCATGGTCATGGTGTTGTTGTTTTTGACAATAGCACTACATACCCTTCTTATTTTTTAACCATCCAGAGACCCTACTAATTTTAGGACACTTAGCTAATACATTTTTGACTGACTGATTGAGCAAGTGAACCTACGTGTAAAGAAGACCAGAAGTCAGTGCAACTGGCATGAAGCCAAACACCACCTTCCTTCCATCCCTGCCAGTTCTTCAGAGAAATTGAACCTTTTGACAAGGTTATTTTGAAAGCAGGTTACCTCCTAGGCAGGCTATTTCTTACTGAAGTGTTTCAGCACTTGTTGTGATGGGCTGCTTCCCACCCAAATCTCTATCATGGTTTTCACAGCAGGTTTCCTGTATGTGTGACAGGACTTTGTAGGTATTTAAATACAGTAAAGATGGGATTAATCTACCTAGATGTCATTCAAAAAAATCAATGTATTGACTTACTAAGAACAAGGCCCCAAGCAGACAGTGAGGAGATGCAGAGGCAGAACTGATATGTGGGGGAGGCATGAGAGAGGTGTCATTTAATAAAAGAACATAATTAGATATGTAGGACACTTTAAAGGCAATCTAATTCTTTTCTTACCTCTCCAGCTCAAAAGTGAGGAAACAAGTTTAGAGTTAGGAAATGACTTTTTCTCCAGAACTAACATTGATTTAGTCACTCAGGCTAGGACTAGAACTTGGGTCTAGCTCTGTCTCAGTAATAGGCCATTGTCATAGACGTGCCATAATGGAATGTCACAAATGTGATCTCTCTTGTTGTTGAGCTACTTACACAAAGAAGATGATTCCAAGAAGGGTCAGACAGATTTTAAAAGAAAAAGTGGGGTGGAGCATCAATCAGAATGCATACCTACTCTAATTGTATCCTAGAGTGATCTGACTGGTTTCTCTTCCATTTCAGGCTTAGTTCCTGCTGTGAAAATTAATGTTCATAGATAAATCAGCAAATGGAAAAGGGAAAATGAGAGAAAGGGATCCCTTGAGACAAATTTTCCATGGAAAGTGGAATAAATATAAAGTACAAGGAAAGTTTATCTATAAGGATTGTTGTTGTTTGTCCTTCATTCTCAAAAAGGACCATGGCATCAAGAAGGTGATGCCATGACTTGCAAATGAATTGGATTTAAATGAGAGAGGTCTCTTTAAAATGCCCAGCCTCATTTTCTGCTCTGGAGCCTTCTGAGTCTAGTGACAAGATATAGATCTTCTTTAAATTTTTTTTTATTAATTAATTTATTTTGATTTATCAACAATCACTTCCATGAGCTTTTGAGTTTAAAATTTTTCTCCCCCTTCCTCTCCACCACCCTCCCCAAGATGGTGCCCAATCTGATATAGGCTATATCTCTATCTCTATCTCTATCTCTATCTCTATCTCTATCTCTATCTTTATCTCTATCTCTATCTCTCTGTCTGTATGTATGTGTATCTGTGTGTAGATATATATGCATACACACACACATGTTATATATATATATATATATATATATATATATATATATATATATATATATATATATATACACACACATTCTTTTTAAACATATTATCAGATTAGTGACATTGTAAGTAAAATTTAGGAGGAACCACCAGAAAGAGGAAACAAAACTCAACAGAAGAGGAAAAAAAAATCAAATAGTATGCTTCAATTTGCATTCAAATTCCATAGCTATTTCTTTGGATGTGGACAGCATTTTCTATCATGAGGCCTTTGGAGATGTCTCAGATCCTTGTATTGCTGAGAAGGGTTGTCTATAAATAGTAGTTATCATACAACATGGCGGTTATTGTGTAAAACATTCTCTTGGTTTTGCTCACTTCACTCAGCATCAGACCATAAAAGTCTTTCCAGGTTATTCTGAAGTCAGTCTCTTCATCATTTCTTATAGCACAGTAGTATTACATGACATTCATATACCACAACTTGCTCAGCCATTCCCCAATTGATGGGCATCCTCTCAATTTCCAGTTCTTTGCCACCACAAAAAGAGCTGCTATGAATATTTTTGTACATGTGGGTCCTTTCCCCATTTGTATCATCTCTTTGGAATATAGCCCTAAGAGTACTATTGCTGGGTCAAAAGGTATGCACGTTTTTATAGCCCTTTGGGAATAGCTCCAAATTGCTCTCCAAAATGGTTGAATCATTTCACAACTCCACCAACAATGCATTAGTGTTCTAATTTTCCCACATCTTCTCCAACATTTATCATTTTCTTGTTTTGTTATCTTAGCCAATCTGATAGGTGTGATGTGGTACCTAAGACCTCTTTTGATTTGCATTTCTCTAATCAGTAGAGATTTAGAGTATTTTTTCATATGACTATAGATGGCTTTCATTTCTTCGTCTGAGAACTGTCTGTTCATATCCTTCGACCATATATAAATTGGGGAATGACTTATATTCCTATAAATTTGACTTAATTCTCTATATATTTTAGACATGAGGCCCTTATCAGAGACACTGGTTATAAATTTTTTCCCCCAATTTTCTACCTTCCTTCTAATCTAGTTGCATTGGCTTTGCTTGTGGAAAAACTTTTCAATTTAATATAATCAAAGTTATCCATTTTGCTTTTCATAATGTTCTGTATCTCCTGTTTTGTAATGAATTCTTCTGTTCCCCACAGATCTGATCGGTAAACTATTCCTTACTCTCACAGTTTGCTTATAGTATCAGCCTTTATATCTAAATCATGAGCCCATTTAGACTTTATTTTGGTATATGGTGTGAGATTTTGGTCTATGCCTAGTTTCTTCCATACTCTTTTTCAGTTTTTCCAGCAGTTCTTTTTTTTTCAAAGAGTGGGTTCTTATCGCAAAAGCTGGAGCCTTTGAGTTTATCAAATAATAGATTACTACAGTCATTGATCATTGTGTCTTGCATATTTAACCTATTCCACTTATCCACCACTCTATTTCTTAGCCAGTAAGAATCAGTTTTGATAATTGCTGCTTTATAATAAAATTTAAGAACTGGAATGGCCGGGCCACTTTCCCTGCATTTCTTTTCATTAGTTCCCTTCATATTCTGGACCTTTTGTTCTTTCAAATGCATTTCATTATTATTTTTTCTAACTCTATAAAATAATTTTTGGTAGTTTGATTGGTATAGCACTAATAATTAAATTAGCTTAAGTAGAATTGTTATTTTTATTATATTAGCTGGGCCTACCCATGGGCAAATGATGTTTTTTATGATTATTTAGATCTGACTTTATTTGTGTGAAAAATGTTTTTTAATTGTGTTCTTGTAATTCCTGGGCTTGTTTCAGGACGTAGACTTCTAAGTATTTTATAATGTCTACAGTAAGTTTAAATGAGATTTCTCTTTTTACCTCTTGCTTTTGGTCTTTGTTAGTAATATATAGAAATGCTGATGATTTATATGGGTTTATTTTACAGCCTGCAATTTTGCTAAAGTTGTTTACTATTTCAAGTAGTTTTTTACTTGACTCTCTAGGATTCTCTAGCCTTGTTTCTTCTTTGCCTATTCTAATACCTTCAATTTCTTTTTATTTTCTTATTGCTAAAGCTAACATTTCCAATACTGTATTGAACAACAGTGGTGATAATGGACATCCTTGTTTCACCCCTGATCTTATTGGAAATGCTTCTAGCCTGTCCCCATTACATATAATGCTTGCTGAAGGTTTTAGATAAATGCTATTTATTATTTTAAAGAAGACTCCATTTGTACCTATGTTCTCTAGTGTTTTTGATAGGAATGGGTGTTGCACTTTGTCAAAAGCTTTTTCTGCATCTATTGAGATGATCATGTCATTTCTGTTAGTTTTGGGGTTGATATGATCAGTTGTGCTGATAGTTTTCCTAATATTGAACCAGCCCTGCATTCCTGGTATAAATCCTAACTAGTCACAGTGTATTATTTTTGTCATAAATTGCTGTAATCTATTTACTAATATTTTGTTTATTTTTGCATCTATATTTACTGGAGAAATTGGTCTATAATTTTATGTCTCTGTTTTGACCCTTCCTGGTTTAGGTACCAGCACCATATTTGTATCATAAAAAGTAAATTGGTAAGACTCCTTCTTCACCTATTTACCCAAATAGTCTATATAGTAGTAGAATTAATTGTTCTTTAAATTTTTGATAGAATTCTCACATCAATACATCCAGACCTGGAGATTTTTTCCTAGGGAGTTCATAAATGGCTTATTCAATTTATTTTTCTGAGATGGGATTATTTAAGTAGTTTATACTTCATCTTCTGTTAATCTGGGCAATTTACATTTTTGTAAATATGTATCTATTTCACTACGATAGTCAAATTTGTTGGCATACAGTTGGGCAAGATAGTTCGTAATTATTGTTTTAATTTCTTTTTCCTTGGTGCTAGATTCACCTTTTTTCATTCTTGATATTTGCAATTTGGTTTTCTTCTTTTTTTTAATTAAATTAACCAAAGATTTATTTATTTTATTGTTTTTTTTCCATAAAAGCCTACTCTTAGTTTTATTTATTAGTTTAATTGTTTTCTTAATTTCAGTTTTCTTAATTTTTCCTTTGGTTTTCAATATTTCCAATTTGGTGTTTAATTGAAGATTTTTAATTTGTTCTTTTTCTAGTTTTTTTAAATGTGTGCCCAATTCATTGATTTCCTCTTTTTTTTTTTCCTATTTTATTGATGTAATCATTTAGAGATATAAAACTTCCCCTAAGAACTGCTTTCACTGCATCCCATAAGTTTTGGTATGTTGTTTAATTATTGTCAATCCCTTAAATGAAATTATTGATTGTTTTTATGATTTGTTGTTTAATCCAATCATTTTTTATAATTAGGATATTTAGTTTCCAATTATTTTTTAGTCTATCTTTCCATGCACATTTATTACATAAATTTTTTATTGCATCATTATCTGAAAATGGTGCATTTAATATTTCTGCCTTTCTACATTGGATCATGAGGTTTGTATGGCCTAGTAAATGGTCAGTTTTTGTGTATGTGCCATGTACTGCTAAGAAAAAAGTATATTCCTTTCTATCCCCATTCAGTTTTCTCCAGAGGTTTATCATACCTAACTTTTCTAATGTTCTGTTCACCTCCTTAACTTCTTTCTTGTTTATTTTGTGATTAGACTTATCTAGTGCCGAGAAGGGGAGGTTCAGGTCCCCCGCTAGCATAGTTTTGCTGTCTATTTCTTCCTGTAATTCCCTGTACTTCTCCTGTAAGAATTTGGATGCTATACCATTTGTTGCATATATATTTAGTAATGATATTACTTCATTGTCTATGGTGCCTTTTAGCAGGATGTAGTTTCCTTCCTTATCTCTTTTCATAAGATCTGTTTTTGCTTTTACTTTGTCTGAGATCAGGATTACTACCCCTGCTTTTTTTTTTTTTACTTCAGCTGAAGCATAATATATTCTGTTCCAGCCTTTTACCTTTAACCTGTATGTCTCACTCTTTTTCAAATTTGTTTCCTGCAAACAACATATTGTACGATTATGTTTTTTAATCCATTCTGCTATCCACTTCCATTTTATGGGAGAGTTCATGCTTTTCACATTCATAATTATGATTACTATCTGTGTCTTTTTCTTCATCCCCCCCCCAGTTTATGCTTTTCTTTCTCCTTTCTTCCTTTCCCTCACACCAGTGTTTTGCTTTTGACTACCTCCTCCCTCAGTCCCTCCCTCCTTCTATTAGCCCTTTCACTTTTCTTCCCCTTTACCCTTACTCTTCCTCCCTCTCTCCTATCCCCCTCCCTTTTCTTTCCCCTTTTCCCTCCTACTGCCTATAGGGCAACTTAGATTTTTATACCTAACTTATTATGTTATTTTATTCTTGAGCCAAATCTAATCAGAGTAAGTTTCAAACAGTTCTTATTGCCCTCTTTTCTTTCCCTCTGCTATAATAGGTTTTTGTGTCTTTTCCTGTAATGTAATTTACCCTTGTCTGCCTCCTCCTTTCTCAGTACATTTTCTTAGATCAGACTAATCCACTTACTTGGATTGGTTAACCCACTTGATTAGATTTTTTTTTTATCATTACATCAAAGTCAACTTATATCCACCCCCTTTATGTATGCTCCCTTAACATAGTGTAATAACAATACAATTCTCAAAAGCTGCAAATATCCTCTTCCCTTGTAGGAATGTAAACAGTTTGCCCTTATTAATGATACATGTATCTTTCTGTCCATTTACCTTTCTATGTCTCTCTTGAGTCTTGTACTTGAATATCAAATTTTCTGTTAAGCAAGATATAGATCAAAACCACTGGAGATGGCCCCAGTTGCCCTGAGAAACCATGGCCAATGGAGGCAATGCCTATTAAGTGATTAGGGTCAGGTAAGAAATGAGACAAAAGGTGGCAGTTAGGTGGCAATAGATAGAGCTCTGGTCTTGGAGCCAAGAGGATCTGAGTTAATCCGGGCTTAGACACTTGACAGTTACTAGCTGTGTGACCCTGGGCAAGTCACTTAACCCCAATTGCCTCACCAAAAAGCAAAACAAACAAACAAAACCAGAAATGAACAAACAAAAGTAATGAGACAAATAATGCCCTCTTTCACCTAATCACAAAATATCAATCTGGGATGGGAAGACCCTCAAGGTTTCTGGGCAAAATGAAAACAATTCCTGTTGTTGGCCAATCAACGAGAGCCAGAGTGATTTGGGTTTAAGTCACAGTCCCTAAGAAAGAAATCCATGCCATAAACTCCAAGACATTTAAGTGCACTCTGTAGAAGTCAAAGGTGATGTTCACCTTCTCTGTTCTGTCTCCTCTTAATAGTCAATACTAAACTCTGTCAACTTCTAGCAATTTTAAGAGGTGATCTAGTTGATCTCTGAATTCAGATGAGTCAAAACATTTCAGGATAGAAGATCATCTTTTTATTAAGAATTTAGGGGGTAGCGAGTCAAGTCTGTATGCATCCTATGAAGCATTTACTATACATCAGGCATTGTGGTATGCCCCGGGGGCACAAGACAAACAAAAACAAACAAAAAATGAAATGTTATAGGACTGAAGATCCAATCCTGAAAACAGCTCTAAAGGATTTTATAAGTCACTGTTGTATTTCTGGCCAGACTTCCCTGTTTTTGTTTCTTCATTCTTCCCTCCACTCTCATATCCGCGTCGTTTGGAATTAGATGCAATCACAGAATTTCAGAGTTAGAAAAGATCTCAAAGATCATCTAGCCCAACATGTATTTGAAAACGATTCCATTATACAACACACTGAGTAAGGGTTTATTCTATCTTTTTTATTGTTTATCCTTTCTTCTCAAAGAGGATCAATGGCATCATCAGGATTATGTCTTGACTTGTGTGTGAAATTGGATTTAATTGAGGCAGAGTTAGGCAAAGTTGTCAGTCTCACTATTTCCTCCAGAATCATCAAAGTCAAGCCAAAGTCAAGATGACCTGGGATGGCCCAGGATAGAGTGGGAGACCTTGGCCTTTTTAAATTAAGGTCTTTCCAAGGTCTCAGTTTGTGTGAGGCAATGGCCATACAATGACTAAGGGCAAGGTAAGAATGGTTTGCTCTAATTGTTAGGAAGTATTTCCTATGTCAAGCATAAATTACTCTCTCTGCTACTTCCACCAAACACAAGTCCTCCTATTCCTACCCTTAGGGGTCAAGCAGAACAAATATAATCCCTTTCCATTTAGTTTAGTCTTTTAAATATGTAAAGACATATATTATGTTCCCCACTTCAACTCTTCCTCAGGCTATAAATGCCGTGAGTTCCTTTAACTAATTCTCATATTGCATAAACTACAGAACCTCAAAGTACATCAGAGGACATCTAGTTTAACCTTCTCTCAAATGCAGAAATTCTTTCTACACCATACCTGAAGTCTGCTAATATGTGCCATGGTTTTCAGATGTCCCCTTGTCTTTCTACATAGACAAGAACAGATTTTGTTATTGTTAATCTTTCAACATCCCTTTGTGCTTCAACGTCAGTCATCCACAACCTTATATGTTTCTTTCTTTTTTGTGATTTTCTTTCCTTTTCTCTCTTCCATTTTAATGGCACTAAACATTATTTTATTGAATTTTTGGATAATAATAACTCAAGGCTCTACATCATTTTAAATACTATGGAACATTTTATACATATGTCATTTGATCCTCGTGATTACTATCTGAAGAAGGTAGTGTGAGCATTTTTCTTGTTTTTTAGGTGATAAAACTTGCTGAGGCTCAGAGACATTAAGTGCCTGGGCTAAGGAAGGATACACAGCCTGTATGTGGCAGAACTAGGATTTGAACTCAGGGACCTTGATTGTAGACCATCCTGACTCCCCAAATAGAGTACAGGGCTGTATCCTGTATGCTTGTGATGAAGCAATATTATACTAAAGTACCCCATTTAACATATTTCCATTTCCACCACTCTTTATATATTTCCCTTAGGACTAGTCAGAATGTTATGATGTAGATGATAGACCTGAATTCTATTCTAAGTACATAGATGTATGAAATAATATTCTGGGATCTGTTTATGTCATTACTGTGCCAGGCCCTAAAAGGGAAATGACATTTGTTATCCATCCCTTGAAGGCATCTGGGGAGTTGTTTTTCAGGGCCACCTTCCCTGTTAGTGGTTGCTGCTAATCCTAGTTAAAAATGCTGTTAAATGATAATTTATGAAGAAGATAAAATGGTAAGATGATCCTCAAGGCTCTTGCTCCCCATGTTAAAGGAAGGACTGCCTAACAGCAAAGGGAAACTATGGATTACACTACTGCTTCTTATGACTGCCATCCATATTTTATCACTTCTGACTCCACCTTGGCCTCAAGTCCTTAGCCCCTAGCCTGATCAGCCTTCATGGTCATTCCAGTCAGCAGGTGATTTTTTTCTGATGAAATGGAAAATTGAAATGGAGCTGGTGCTGGATACAACACCGTCCACTATTTCTATTTTGTCAAAGTGCTTCTACTGTTCATTTTTTCATGGTCATGAGTTGAAATAAATTAAACTTCCTAGGGGCGAAACTTCTCTAAGATCAAATTGGAATATATTGATTAGACTCTTTGAGGGCTGATGGATTGGAAGTTCTTGCTTTATAAACACATTTACCAACACGCCTTCAGAAATAGTTGCTTAGTGCTGGGTAGACTGATTGTGTTTATTTAAAACTGCTCTGGGAGAATATACCTGCAGCCTCTGTTTGGACCAATGAATGTCTCACACCCCAATCAATGGAAACAAGCAGAGTTCTGCTCCCTAGAAGACTTCCAGGAGTAGCCCAAGGACACATTGACTGGCCATTTGTCAGCTGACATATTGGCATCTCTGTAAAGTTTAGAATATCATTGAGGGCCTCTGAGCTACTAGTACCTGGAAGACACTTTCTCTTAGTAGGAGGAATTCAGAGACTTCCTAATCATAAGTTGTTTTTTCAAAGACCCATTCTATTCTTTCAGCCTTGAATTGTAAATACTCTTTGTTGTTGCTGTTTTAGAGTATCGAACTAAGTCAGAAGACCTGGGTTCTAGTCTTGACTCTGCTGCTAACTGAATGTCTGCTCTTATACAAGTCATATGCTAGTTTTTTTTCTTCTTGATTTTAGGGTTTCTTTCCATTAGAAGACTAGAAAGAGAAGGCAAAGAGAATTTGTGTCCCCATACCTTCAACCTCCCTTGGAATCCCTCTGAGTTCTATTTTGAAGTTGAATCCTAGTTCCATCTAATCTAGAATGTGATCCATGGTTTCTTGAATTTACTCTCATCTTCCCTTTTCTGAACTCTGTAGTCATTGGTCAGTGTTGTAAATGTCAGCACTTCATTTTTGTCTCCTTGTTTCATTGCTGATAGGTATGTCTCCCAAGCTCAGCTCTGAGGTTTGCGAAAGCAAGGATCTTGTCTTTAGTTCCTTCATCTCTCCCAGAAAGCCCACTATATAACTGGATTTAGGATTTAGATATTCAATGATATTCTATATCATTCCTTAGAGTCCTGGGTGGTTTGTGCTTACACACACACACACACACACACACACACACACACACACACACACACACACGCACACACACACACGCACATACACAGACACACAAACACCCATACGATGATTACCATTTTAAGGGTATTCTTGGTCAAGTCTAGTTGTATTAAATTATTTTCAAAATCTTAGATATGGACCTTCTAAATCTTAGATTTGTGACTTTTAGACTCTGCAAGGCCTTCAGTCACCCAAGATGTCTCCAAATTGACTTTATTTACAAAGACAGAAAAGGAAACGTCAACATATCAAATTAAGTTTACCGCAAAATTCGCAATAAGATGGGGTTTTATTCTTAGGTAAACAGAAACTCAATAAGTAAAAACAACCAGTTTTCTCGGTTGTGAATCAAGGGGATTAGATTAGATGATGTCTAAGCTTTTCCCCCAACTCTAAATAATCAACATCACTCAATGATCATATTCTTATTAATAATCCTGATAGCAGGGGCAGCTAGGTGGTGCAGTAGATAGAGCACCGGCTCTCGAGTCAGGAGAACCTGAGTTTAAATCCAGCCTCAGACACATAACACTTACTAGCTCTGTGACCCTTGGCAAGTCACTTAACCTCAATTGCCTCGCAAAAAGAGAGAGAGAGAGAGAGAGAGAGAGAAGAGAGAGAGAGAGAGAGAGAGAGAGAGAGAGAGAAATAATTCTTACACCTGACATATACATATGTTTATCATTTTTAAAATTATTTCAGAAACAGTATCTCAACAGGATCAAAACAATAATCCTGCGAGGCAGGTAATTCAGGCATTTTTATCTCTATTTTACAGATAAGAAAATTGACGTTTAGTGAGGATAAGTGACTGGCCCAAGGTCACACAACTAGTAAATGGCCACTTTGGGCTCAAAACTAGCTCTTCTAACTTGAAATCCAGTACTCTTTCAATATTATCATGCCTTCCTTACTCCAAAGATCATCATGTTTCATTTTCTCTTTGGCTCTGTGTCACATATAATTTCTTGTTACATCATATTTGCCTCTGCACCACTGAACCATTCTCCTTCCATTGATGCTTATCCCCTTTAACTGCTTGAAGATGGTTATTGGCTTCAGAAAAGAGAGAGGGAGAGAGTTATGAGGCACATCGGGAACACTGGGGGGAAGGCAGTGTGATTTTGTTCAGATTCTATTATAGCAGGAAACATGCTGGATATCAAAGGGAAATTTATGTAATGTATTCCAGCATTGTTCAAGATATAACATTATGTTTTATGCAAGCAGAGGCAGTCAGGGCATGCAGTGTGAGAAGAGCTCTTTCCCACAAACTGAAACAAACAATATAATAGCAATGAGGAAAATGGACAGAAAATAAACCTTTCTTTTTATGGGCAACTTCCTCAGTGCAAAAGCTATGACAGTCAGGCTGTTTGACACATCTCTATTTCAGCTTCTGAGGAAATCACTGGACATTGCTCAACTTCTAGTGCTTGTTACATGACTTTTGAAAATGATCTGGCCACATTAAAAAGGCTAGAGTTGAGGGAAGATCAAGAAAGGGGAGTTGGCCTGGATCAAAAGAGAATAATCTTAATTGAATTAATCTGCATTATCTGGGGCTAGACAGTAACACTATAAAAATGACTTTGAAAAGGTACCTAGAGCATAGGTCATGGTATTATGACTAGAAAGGACCTTAACAATCATTAAGTTTAGTCCCTTAACTATATAGATAAAGAAATTGAGGCACAGAGAAGATAAATTAATTACAACAGGTTATATAGGAAGTAAGTTCTGGTGTTGTAGAAAGGGTATTGGATTTGGAATCATAAGAAGTAGATTTCAATTTTAGCTCCATTATTTACTAGCCATGGAAAATGAGAGAGTTGGACTATATAATCTCACAGATTCATTCCAGCTCTGAAGGTTATGATCTTATGTGGGGTGGAGCAGGATTTTAAACATAGTTCTCCTGATTCTGGATTCATGCGTTTTTGAAACACTAGGGAGAAGACTCAGGATTCTAAAGCCTCACCCAAAGGAGATACAGCATAGGTGAAAAACTAAGTTAAATATCAAAGAAGTATAAAAATAGGTGATTAACACCCTTAATATAAAAGTCAACTGCATAGAACATGAAAAACCCATAGTCCAAAAAGCTATAAAACATATAATTGTAGAACAAAAACCCTTAGCATAAGTGTAGAAAAAGTGAATGTAAGTTGTTCTTCCATGTGGGTATATTTGAATGGGAACTCCACATCTCACAGATATAAATCCCTTTGATTGGGCATAATATGTCAATCCAACCATTTATTCACCTATTCATCCATCCCTTTACCCATCTACCTATCCTTTCCAATTTTTTATCCACCTATCCTTACACCCACCAACCTACTGAGTTTTTGCAAAGCATTGTGCAATGCACTTTAAAAGATAAGAAGTTACTACAAGATGTGGTTCCTGCCCTGAAGGACTATAAAGGGATAAATCTTCAATAGATAATTATATATTACATTGGATTGGGCAAGACATTCAGCTCAAGTCTCTTCTGCCTTGATATAAGCCTAAATCATTGTCCATGAAGAATAATCACTCAGATTGAGGAGCAAGGAGGCAGTGCTAAAAGAAGTTGGAGAGATACACAAAATGGACAGTTACTTGTGCCAAAGGCAAGCTTTGCCTTTCACAATTTATGGTGTTTTTATTAGAGAAGGAGTGTTGTGTCTTAGAAAAAGCAATGGACACTACCTCTGACACTAATTCTGTTGCAAGTCAGTATCTTCATCTGTAAAAGGGGGATAAAATGTATAAACTCCTTGCTTTTCAGGGTTTTTGTGAGAAAAAATATATGTTAGACCTTAAATCATTGTGAATATGCAAAGTATTATTGTTATTCTAAAAATGTCCTATATGGTCTAATAGAAAGAGTACTGGATGGGACATCAGAGGAGCTGAGTTCAAATAATAACTCTGGAACTTACTACCTGTGTGACTTTGGGCAAGTTTCTCAATATATATGGACTTGGGCTTTCTTATTTGTAAAATCAAAGGAATTAACTGTTTCTCAAAGCTCATTTTGTTTCTAAAATCTTATGATCTGGTGTACCATACCTATTTGGTGATAGTGCTATCGATAGGAGGATGAATGCAATATGAAAAATAATGCTCAATCTGGCATCAGGAAATGTGGGCTTAAATCTTGAATAGCTTACTTACCGTATAAATACAGAAATACTGCTTCATCTCTCTGAGCCACTGTTTCTTCATCTATAAGATCGGCTAAAATTCTTGCAATCTATACCTCATAAAATGATTATGGTGAAAGTAGTGTGTAAATTATGTGTTCTGGAGCAATTCCAGGGTGTAGAGGAAAGAGCACCAAATGTTGATTTATGAGAGATGGGTTCAAATTTTGGCCCAAGCAATTGCTAGCTGGGTTAGCATAGGCAAAACCCTTGATCTCTCTTTTGTGTCCCTAGCTGCAAAATTAAGGCAGTAGTATTTTTTTGCCTACCTCACCCAGTTGTTATCATCTTTGTGCAATGGAATTTGTTGTCAATAGCCTTTCTTGGCCTCTAAGGTCCCTTCCAACCCCAAAGGTTTATAATTTTATGCCTGGGTAGGTGAGTGATGATGACGATGATGATGATGATGATGATGATGATGATGATGATGATGATGATTATGATGATTTTCTCTCTTCAACATGGACCAGCTGCATAGAGCTGGAGATGTTTTTTGTCCTTGGTTCTTTGTTTAGCCTCCAATTGGCAAGAAACTTTCCTTTGGGCTCCTATGGCAATCTGTAAAGCAGCTGAGAAGTCCCATCAGTAATTTTATATATACGCACATATAAAAGCAAAATGTATATAATATATATAATGTATATAATATATATGTATATACACACACATACTCATATGCATACATACATATACATATATAGTACAAACATACATGCACATACAAATACATATACTGTGTATATATACACATATCTATATTTATCTATACATATATGTATGCTCTTCAAGGTTTGCAAAATGTTTTCCCTATATTATCTCCTTACATCCTCAAAGTAACCACAGGAGTTCGATACTATTATGAGCAAACTGAGGCTTGACCAGGTCCACAGGGTCAATACTTCGGGTAAGATTAATCTCATGTCTTCTCAATTCTAAGTCCGGCACCTAAATAAAAGTGTCTTAGTAGTAGGGGAAACTCTTCCTCTGGTCCCTATATAGATATTCTATTAGTTAGTTAAAAGGATAAACAAAACCAAGGGATAAGGAGGCCTTAGAACATAAAAAGGTTAACCAAGATGCCCAGGTTTGTGTATACCTGTACACATACACAGCAAAGCAATAAGGGTACTGACATTAGTAGACAAAGGGAAATTTCCATTTTCAGAAATTATTCTCATGTTAACAAAAACCTTAAATTGCCATGGAAACAGCTCAAAGCCTCATCATATTGGTTAGTGAATTTCCAAAGGAGTCCTTGAGATATCTTTTGTTTCTTTTCTTTGAAGCAGGGCAGAAGTGGTCCTCCAATCTGGGAGGTGGAGCTTTGTACTCCTCCATCAAGGTTCTGAGAGTGGGCAGAGGAAGGGAGAAATGTTTTCTCTAAGAATCCCTGTCCCACCTCCACCCCCACAGTGTTGACTGCAACTTGATTAAAGTAGGGAAAGTGGAGGTAGACATAAAAAAAAAAAAGAAGCCCTCTTTGAAAGACATGATGCTGGTGGCACAGTGGATCAAGCACCAGCCCTGGATTCAGGAGGACCTGAGTTCAAATCTGACCTCAGACATATAACACTTACTAGCTGTGTGACCCTGGGCAAGTCACTTAACCCCATTGCCTAAAACAACAAAAAACAAAACAACAACAACAAAAACAAAAAAAAAAAACAACCTGAAAGGCATGATGCTAATTTAGTCTGCCATTGATTTGGGAGGAAGGTCTATCCAAGAAATTCAAGTCAAAGATTCTAATGTTGTGGCAGGGAAAAAGTAGAGATGATCATTTATTCATTCATTAATTCAAAAAGCATTTATTAAATACATAATACACACTATACAAAAATGAAAATTTCAAAAATGAAATTTTCCCAACAATCTTACATTTTATTGTGGGAAGCAACAGGAATATTGTTAAAAAATAAACAGAAACTTTATACAAAGGCATTTCAACTGGCTGGGCCCTAGCAATTTGGAGGATCAGCAGAGGTTTTGTATAGGACGAAACATTTGAGCTGAGTTTTAAATAAAGCTAGGGATTCTATAATAAAGAAGTTAAGAGGAAGTGCATTTGAAGTATAGAACAGTCTGGGCAAAGGCAAGGAGGCAGGAGATGGAAAATGGAGTATGGACAACAGCAAGACTGATTGGCAGGAATAGCAATGTGAAGGAAAGTCATTAAAGCAAGTGTCGGAAAGTTTGGCTGAAACAAAATTGTGGCTGGTTTTAAAAGCAGAACACTAGAATTTGTTTCCAGGAGGGAAGAGGAAGCCAATGGATATGCTCAGAGCAGGAGGGATGTTTTGATCAGATCTGTGCTTTGGGAATATGTTTGCCCACCAAGTATTCCTGGATTTCTTTTAGCTTAATCTCGCTGCTCTCTTCCATTTACACCATAACTTTCATCACATTTCCACACGTGTTTTAAGTGTTCTCAATATTTTAAAAATTATAATGGGAAGAAGAATTAGACTGTGTTCCTGTAAGGGAAGGGGACCTACAAACATAATAACTCAAGATCATTGAGTAGAAATTATAGGAAACATATGTTGATTCATTATCAGGAAGACCCTTTTAATAGTTCAATACTTTGATGGAACTGTAACGTCCTCAGTGTGAACACATTCTCCTCCAGTGTAGATTCTAACCCTTCCGTGACTTCTCATTCTGTGAAATATTTTATTCATGTGTTTTCATAAATTCTTCTAAGTGAATTCATCCAATATGTTAAATTCATTTCTATAGTTATTTTACTACTTCATGTGTAACCAAACAACAGATGATGTAACATACATATTATCATTGCAGAAGGAATAGGTACATATGCATCCAGAAGTAGTTTATTGGACTGGTTTTCCTTAATTATTTTTACTTGTTTTAAGAAGTGGTTCAATTGATGAGGGGGGAAGGTCAGAAGAGGTTATATTGGTAAATTACCATATCAAAAATAAGAAGCATCAGTAAAACTTGAAAAATGTTTCATGGATACTATGCATTATTTGGAGTATCTCTCTGTTATTTTAATTATCACTACATGACCAGCTCTCCTTATAGAGGTCCTTGATTATGCCTCTTCTAATACTTTTTATGTGCAAATAATCATTGATAACATGCTACAGCCTCTTTATACCCATTTTGTGCCTTGAGTCATTCAGAAATTTGATTCTTCTGTTATCATAATGTTTCATTATTCATATCTATGTAGCATCTTTGGGAGAATATTTATGGACATATATTCATGCAAGTATATACACACCTCTAGATGATGCATATTGGCATATGTCTATATGAATATACAGGTATGTATATATTAACATATGCATATACATATTTGTATATGAACACATACATACACACCTGTTCATATACACATAATGATATAAATGCACTAATTCAATGGCTAATAGGATCAATTACATTCCATATCCTGGTTAATATATGGTCATTATCCAATTTAATTTTTGTGTGGATAGTTAAGCCAATTTCATCAGAGTGGGAAACTTTTCACTGTGAATGGCTCAACCAATCTCTTCTGAATTGAATCTGATCTCACTGGAAAGGTATTACAGTATTTGAGACCCAGTGAAATCTGTACAATATCTTCAAGAAAATGAGAGCACTTTAAGAACATCTTCATTGGTAGGGAAACTATTTTATTTTGATTTTACATAAGACATTCTGCATGTTATTATTAAATACCTTTGATGACTACATTTCTTTTTGTTTTATGCTTTCCTTAATACTAAGCCCAAATGAACCTTTTAACAAAGTCTTTACCAAGGTTGCATAGGTCATGGAATCTTATAAGATTTTTACATGTAGATAGAAAATAACATATCTGAGTAATTGCCTTAAAAATTGAAGGCACTTCACTTGTCTGCAGATCATCTCCATCTTTGAAATTATTTTAAGCAGAGACCAGATGTAGGATGGCTTTACGTATCAGATGAGACTAGGAGTATACAGAGGACCATTCTATTTGAAATGTAGATGATTGTGCATTCTCTCTAGGTCCTCACAATAGTGTCATAAGGTAAATAGAGGAGACGTGATGTTTCCCAATATTTCCCACATTAGATATGAGAAAATTTATGTCCAGCCAAAGAAGTGACATACTCAAGATTATTATACATTGAGTTGCTGTGAAATTTTGGACCAGATTCCTTATGAAGTGACCTAACCCAGTACTTTGAGGGCAGATAGGTGGCTCAGTGGACAGAGCTCTGTGCTTGGAATAAGGAAGACTCATCTTAATGAGTTCAAATCTGACCTCAGATTCTTACAAATTTTGTGACCTTGGGCAAGTCATTTAAACCTGTTTGCCTCAGTTCCTTACCTGTAAAATTAGTTGGAGAAGGAAATGGCAAGGCACTTCAGTATCTTTACTTAGAAAACCCCATATGGGGACACAAAGAATTGGACTTGATTGAAAGTACTGAAGAACAACAACAACAACAACCTAGTACATTTTATATTATACTATGATAATATGGGGTACTCAAATGTGTGTGTGTGTGTGTGTGAGAGAGAGAGAGAGAGAGAGAGAGAGAGAGAGACAGAGAGACAGAGAGACAGAGAGACAGAGAGACAGAGAGACAGAGAGACAGAAAGAGAGACTTTTACAGAAATGATTGTAAATGGGAAATAAGAGAAAGGATTGCCTTGTGGCAGTGTAGAATACTAATGATAAATGGTTCGTTGGAAAAATATAGCTATTTCTTAGCTGTCAGCTTTCCTCCATTTTCTTTCTGGCCTCACTTTGTCTTGTTCTGGACATCTTGTTTAGACAGCCTAGCATGGCCCATAGTGGGCAGTCAATAAATATTCATTTACTGATGGATTGATGTAGAGGATTCCCAAACCTCACAGCTTGATGAATTGCAGGCAAGAACATTTTCTTTAATGAATGAAAAGATGTTTATCATTTTCCTCTAAGTTTTGAACTTTTCCTCTGTAGACTCACAGAGGGACCCCCAAAATATGAGTTATATTTCCTTTCCCACTTATTATGGCCACTTTCTCATGGTTAGAAAATACTCAAGAATAATGAAAATAATTTCAGCTTCTTCCATTGACCCCTCCTCTTTTGTCACATGGTGCTATCTAATCACTTCACAAAGATTGTTTTTCAAAGCATGAAGTAGTGAAAAGGGATATGAAGTCAAATGATCTGTGTTTGAATCTCAGCTCTACTATCACTAGCTGGGTAACTCTAAGAAAGTCAATTCATTAGCTCTGAGACCTTGGTTGCTTATTTGCATAATGAGGGGGTTGGATTCAATAATTTTGAAGGATCTTTTCCACCTCCATTTCCTAATACTGATCTGTAATAAAAATCAACAGTTTCAAATTGTAATAAAAGCCACATTCTAGAAACCTTCAAAAATATATTAAGTTTAGTTGGGCTGAACCAATATGGTAGAGTACCGAAAGAAATTTAGCTGAACTCTATTCCCATTCAAACAACTTGAAAACGTTGCCTCAAATCTAATCACGCAATGGGAAAACCAATAAAAGGTCAGAATGAGACATTTTCCAGAGCAAAAAAAAAAAAAAAACAACTCATGAAGTTGGCTGGAGAGGTCTGTGATACTATGGCAAAAAGACAGCCCACACCATAGCACATGCCACAACACCAGAACAAAGCCTTGGAGGTAGTTGCAACAGCAGAAATAGCAGCTTCAGAAGCTCTCAGCCCAGACATGGTAAAGGATTGTAAAATGAGTCAAAGAGGAAATTGTTTGCTGGTACGCAGTGAAAGACCCTGTTGCATTGCCCATATGCAGTTTCAGATCCCAGGTGCAGGGTGAAGAGTAGCTCAAGCTAGCAATTGTAGGAGAGGAGGGGTTCTAGTCACAGTTCCAAGATTAAGAGGAGCACTTTTGGTTGCTCATGAGAGAACAGGGTACCCTGTCTCAGTTCCAGGATCAAGAGGAGCACTAGCATTTTTAAAAGTGAGTAGTGACCCTAGTCGTAATTTCAGGGAAAGAAGAGTGCTTCTGGTCACTCACAAGGGAGCAGGGAATCTTGTGTCAGATGTAGGGCAGAGAAGAACAGTAGTTCATGCAGCTTCAGGAGATCAGGGGACCTGGTCACAGTTCCAGGGAAAAGAAAAGCACTAGCACTGGTCCCTTCCTGGATAAAAACTGGAGATCAATGATCTAAATTCTTCTTGATTCATACCACATTGAACAAATTAAAACTTACAACCCCTTCCCCCACACACACTAGTTCTGAAAACAGGAGCAGAAAAACATGAAGCTTGAGACAGTGTCCCCTCCAAATCAGAAACAGAGTCCAACCCTGGCAAAAAATTAGAAGTCAAGAAACAGATTGGAAAAAATGAACAAATAACAACAAAAAAAAATTTACCATGAAAAGCTATTGTGATGACAGAGAAGATCAAAACACAAATTCAGAAGACATCAAAAATCTAAAAGGAAAAAAAAAATGAATTGGACAAAAGCCCAACAAGAAATCTGGGAAAAGCTCAAAAATGATTGTTTAAAAAAATCAAATAAGAGAGGTACAGGAAAAAAAATGGAAAAAGAAATGAGAGTGAGGCAAGAAAATTGTCAAAAGAAAATCACCTTGGTAAAAGATGCACAAAATACTGAAGAAAATAATAGCTTGAGAAACAGAATTATAAAAATGGCAAAAAAGGCACAAATATTCACTAAAGAGAAGGCTCTAAAGAGTAGAATGGGTCAAATGGAAAAGGAAGTATAAAAGTTTACTGAAGAAAATAATTCCTTAAAAATTAAAATTGGGCAAGTGGATGATCATTCATAAGACATCAAGAAACCATACAATAAAGTGAAAAGAATGACAAAATAGAAGAAAATGTGAAATATCTTTTTGGAAAAAAAAAACTGACCTGGAAAATAGATCAAGTGGAGATAATTTAAGCATTATTGGATTGCCTGAAAGCCAAAATTAGAAAATGAGCCTAGAAATCATATTTCATAAAATTATAAAGGAAAACTGTTTTGTTATTTTATATCCAAAATATAAAATAGAAATTGACACCTCCTAAAGGAGATGACAAAATGAAAACTCCATGGAATGCTATAGCAAAATTCTATAGCTCCCAGTTCAAGGAGAAAATATTATAAATGACTAGAATGAAACAACAAGAATATCTTAAAGCCACAATCAGGATCACACAAAATATAGCAGCTTTCACATTAAAGGAGTGAAGGGCTTAGAATATAATATGATGGAAAGTAAAGGAGCTAGAATTACAACCAAGAATAATCTACTAGGCAAAAATGAATGTAATATTTCAGGGGGGAAAGTAGATATTTAATGAAACAACATACTTTCAAGCATTTCTTATAGAGAACAGAGATGAACGGAAAATTTTACTTTAAAATAAAAGAATTGAGAGAAGTAGAAAAAGGTAAGCATGAAAGAGAAATCTTAAAAGACTGAAGAAGGTTAAACAATTTACATTTTTACATGGGAAGATGATACTTGTAACTCTTAAGAACTTTATCATTATTAGATCATTTAGAAGGAATATATATATATATATATATATGTATATATATATATATATATATATATATATATACACACACGCACACATATACACACACACATAGATAGTAGGCATAGGTGTCAGTTGATTATGATGACATGATGTGAAAAAACAAAGGGTGAGAAAGAGAGATTCATTAGGAGAAAAGGAAAAGGAAAGGTAGAATGAATAAAATTATCTCACATAAAAGATGTATATAGGATGAGCTTTTACTGTGGAGTGGAAAATGAGAGAGTGTGGCAATCAAAATTTGACCCTGGTTCATCAGAATTAGTTCCAAAAGAGAATAATAGTCATACTCTGAGTATAGAAAACTGTCTTACTCAACAAGGAAGCAGGACTGGAAGGATTAGGAGAATGGTGGTGCTAGAAAGGTGCATGGATTAAAAGGGGTAGTGGTAAGAAGCAAAACAGACTTTTCAGGAGGAATGGTGGGATGGGAGTAAGAGAGAGACAGAGAGAGACAGAGACAGAGACAGACAGAGAGACAGAGACAGAGATAGAGACAGAGAGAGACAGACTGATGGACAGACAGAGAAATACAGAGGCAGAGAGGCAAAGTAAGAGAAACAGAGACCAAGAGAAGGATGAACAGGAAAATAGGATGAAGGAGGATATACCGTACTAATCATAACTGTGAGCATGAAATCTTGCCAACCTTCCAAGTTATCTTGTGCTGGGAATTAGTTTCAATTCACTATGTTGTTGGTTCTTCTGCTCTAGAATTTGTTTACAGTCATTTTTAATGGTATTTGGAGGGTTTTGGGGAGAGCTCAGGTGAGATCTTTCCTTTGCACCTCCTCACCATCCAAATTCTTAAAAGAAAAGTTAAATGATTTACAGAAGGAAATAGAACGTAAAACTATGCTAGTGGGAGACTTCACCTTTTCCCTGACAGAACTATATACATCTAGCCATAAAATAAATGAGAAAAATGTTAAAAGATGAATAGAATTTTAGAGAAGTTAGCTATGATAGATATCTGTAAGAAATTGAATATGACTAGAAAGGAGCATACATTTTTTTCCCTGATTTTTACATTGTACCTTCAAAAACAAAACAAAACAAAATTAATCATCTATTAAGGCATAGAAACCTTGCAAACAAATGTAGAAAAGCAGAAATTTTCAAAACACACTCTTAAGACTATAATGTAATAAGGATTATTTTAATAAAAGGTCATTAACAGTATAGGTTAAAAGTTAATTGGACACTAAATAATCTAATTTTAAAGAATGATTGGGTCAAAGAATAAATTATAGAAACAACAAAAAATCTCAATAAAGAGAATTACAAAAATTAGATAATACATTTTTGGGATGCAGACAAGGTAGTATGTAGGGGGAATTTTATATCTCTAAATATTTACATCAATAAAATTTAAAAAAAGAACAAATCAATGAATTGGGCATTCAATTAAAAAAAAAACTAGAAAAAAATAAAAATCCCCAGTTACACACCAAATTGGAAATCCTGAAAATGAAAGGAGAAATTAATAAAACTGAAAGTAAGAAAATCATTGAATTAATAAATAAAATGGGAGCTGGTTTTATGAATTAAAAACAAACAATAAAATAAATCAATGTTTAATCTGATTTTAAAAAGAAAGAGGAAAACCAAATTTCCAGTATCAAAACTGAAAAGGGTAAATTCACAACCAAAGACGATGGTATTAAAACAATTGTTAGTACATACTTTACCCTGTTTCATGCCAATTAATATGATAATTTAAGTGTAATAGATGGATATTTACAGAACTTTAAATTGCCCAGATTAACAGAAGAGGAAATAGAATACTTAAATAACCTTATCTTAGAAAAATAAATTGAACAAGCCATAAATATTCTGTCCTTCACACACACACACACACACACACACACACACACACACAATTCTATTTACCAGGTGGATTTAAAAGTGAATTCTACAAAACATTTTAAGAACAATTTACTCCAATACTATACAAACTATGTGAAACTATTGGAAAAGAAGGAGCCTTACTAAACTCCTTTTACGAATAAATATGGTGTTGATACATAAATAAGGAAGAGCAAAAACAGGAATGAAAATTATGGACCAATTTCCCTGATGAATATTAATGTGAAGATTTTAAACAAAATACTATCAAATAGATGACACCAATATATCACTAGGGTCATACACTATGAACAGGTGGAATTTATACCAGGAGTACAGGGCTGGTTCAGCAGTAGGACAATTACTAACATAATTTATTATATCAATAACAAAACCAACAAAAATTATATTAATATCTCAACAGACGCAGAAAAAAAGGTTATCACAACATACAATTCTCTTTCCTATTTAAAAAAACACTAGAAAGCACAGGAATAAATAGAGCTTTTCTTCAAATAATAAGTGATATGAATCTAAAATCAAAGACAAGCATTATCTGTAATGGAGATAAGCTAGAAACATTCTTAATAAGATCGGGGGTGAAGCAAGGATGCCTATTATCACCACTATTCTTCAATATTGTACTAGAAATTCTAGACATGATAATAAAAGAAGAAAAAGAATGAAAGGAATGAGAATAGGCAATGATGAAAGAAAACAATGACTCTTTGCAGATGATATGATTATGTACAAGAGAATCAAGTTCTTTTTCCAGTCTATTCTTGACTTTTAACTTCATGTTAAAGTTGAGCTCTGCTCCTAAGGTTAAGGAAACATTTTCCCAAGCTTCAAAGTTGTTTTTTTTTTTTGGTGCAACTTGACCACAGAAAGTGTCTATGGTGATAAGGAAGACTAAAACACAAATTCAGAAGAAGGCAACAAAGTCAAATCTGCCACATCCATAGCCTCAAAGAAAAATGTGAATTAATTTCAGTCCCACAAAAGAATCATTGTAAAAGCTAAAAATGATGCTAAAAATCAAGGAAGAGAGATAGAGCAAAAATTAGGAAGAAGTGAAGGTGATACAAGAAAATCATGAAAAAGAATGAACAGTTTGGTAAAAGAGGCACAAAAATAATGAAGAACATAACATCTTAGAAAACAAAATAGGCCAAATCATAAAAGAAACAAGAAAAATCCCCTGAAGAGAAGGACTCCTAAAAAAAAGCAGAATTGACCAAATTGTGGGGGTGAGGGAGGAACAAAAACTCACTGAAGAAAACAATTCCTTAAAAATCACAATTGTGCAAGTGGAAACTAATGGCTCCATGACACAAAAAAACACAACAAAACAAAATAAAACAAAAAATTTAAAAATAGAAGAAAATGTGAAATGTCATTGGAAAAAAAATCTGATGTACAAAATAGATGAAGAGATAACTTAATAATTATTGGACTTCCTGAAAACTGTGATCCAAAAAAAAAACACCCTAGGCATCATTTTTCAAGAAATTGTCAAGGGCAACTGGCCTGATATTCCAGAACCAAAGGGTAAAGTCGAAATTGAAAGAATGCTTTGATCATCTCCTCACACAAAAGAAGTGTGATATACCTTTTACAGTGGAGAAGAAGATAGAGGAAGCCAAGGGGAATGTTGAACCTTACTCTCATGTGAATTGGCTCAAAGAGGAAATAACATAATTCACATCCGAGTATAGAAATCTGTCTTACACTGTAGGAAAGTAGGAAGAAGAGAAGATAAAAGAAGAGGGGTTGATAGAAGGGAGGGCAGATTGAGGGAGTCAGGAGTAAGAAACAAATCACTTTTGAGGATGGATAGGGTAAAAAGAGAGAAGAAGATTAACAGTGGAAAAATAATATAGAGAGAAATACACAGTATTCATACTGAAAAATTATTGCAGCAAGTTTCTCTGATAAAGTCCTCATTTCTCAAATACATAGAGAAATGAGTCAAATTTATTAAAAAAGAAGAGCCATTTCTTATTGATAAATGGTCAAAGGGTATGAACAAGCAGTTTTCAGATGAAGAAATCAGTTTTATCTAGCAATATGAAAAAATGACCTAAATCACTATAAATTAAAGAAATGCAGCTAAAACTCTGAGGTACCATCCCACATTTATCAGATTGCCTGATATGAGAAAAGGAAGTTGACAAATGTTGGAGAGGATATGGGAAAATTGAGTCACTAATGCATTATTGGTGGAGTAGCGAACTGATTCAACCATTCTTGAGAAGAATTTGGAAATATGCTCAAAGGGCTGCAAAATCATGTATACCCATTGACCCAGCAATATCACTACTAGGTCTATAACCCAGAAATATATTTTTTTTGCTTTTTAGTGAGGCAGTCAGGGTTAAGTGACATGTCCAGAATCACACAGCTAGTGAGTGTCAAATGTCTGAAAGTGAATTTGACCTTAGGTCCTGCTGACTCCAAGGCCAGAGCTCTACCCATTGCACCACCTAGCTGCCCCTAGAGAGAATTTGTTTTAAAGGAAAATGACCTATGTGTACAAAAATATTTTAGCAGCTCTTTCTGTGGTGGTAATGAATTGGAAATTGAGGGGATGCCCATCAACTGGGGAATGGCTGAAAAATGTGGCAAATTGTTTTGATGGAATGCTATTGTGCTATAAGAAACGATGATCAAAATGCACTCACAAAAAACCTGGAAAGACTCACACAATGGATGCAAAGTGACATGAGCAGAACCAGTAGAATATTGCACACAGAAACAGCAATATTGTATGATGATCAGCTGTGAATGTCTTAAATGTGTTCAGCAACACAATGATCCAAAACAATTCTAAAGGACTCACGTTGAAAAACGCTTCGTTAATGTTGTCTTGAACTAACTGATCTCATGCTAAAGTCTTTGAGTTTGTACCATCTACTTTTTATGACTTTTCCTCCTCTTCCGCCTTTTAGTTTTGCCTCACTTGCCTTTTAATTGTGATTTGAGATAAAAAGAATGTATGATTAGGGACTTGAAAGACCTTAAACATCATGCGGTCCTAGCTCCTCATTTCACAGGTGAAAAAAAGTGACCCAGGAGAATTGACATTCTCAAAGTCATAGTCACACAATAGCAAAAATGAGATTTGAACTCATGTCCTTAACACCAAATCTAGTGCTTTTTAAACTACACCCCTACACTGCTTCTTTCAGTGATACTGCCCCTAACAACTGTTTTATCTCTAGTTTGTTGCTACAGATCTGCTGGGTCCGGAGGGAACCAGATAGCACACCTTCAGATTTAGAGCGACTGTTTCTGAGGGAAGGATTTAGAGGTTTTCTTCAAAGTAAAGTGTATGAATTTTGTTTTTGGCATTTATGGATCTACTTCAGCAACTCAGAGGACTTTTATTTCCATATTCTATTTGTGCCAGTGTATGTTATAGTTTATTACTGATAATAGGCACTAATAATTTGGTTAATTGATTTAATTGCATCCTTTCCAGTCCCTGGCTCTATTTGATAGTCACATTTGCCACATAAATGATACCTGACACAAGATTCCAAGTTCCATAAATGCAACAATTACGTTTTATAGAAACCTTGCATCCCCTTTCAATGATGCAGCATACAGATGATACTTAATAAGTATTTGTAAATGAGTGAATAAATGAATGAGACATTACTATATTACCTTCTACATGAGCAAACTGAGGCCTACAGAGCAGGATTTCTTAGAACTTTTTGGGTTACAAATCCCTTTAGCAGATTGCTCAAGTGTTTGGACCCCTTGAGAGTTTTGCAAAGCTCCTGCACCCCTTCAACAGGCTAGTGAAGTTTCAGGATCCCTTCTAAGAACACTGTTTTAATTGAATAAGACAAAATACGTTGGATGACATAAAAAACCTAACTGTATTGAAACATACTTATCAAAATAGTAAAATAAATAAATGAATCTTTTAAAAGTTTACTGAAGCCATGTTAAGAATCCCTGAAAGAGGGGCAGCTAGGTGGCACAGTGGATAAAGCACCGTCCCTGAAGTCAGGAGGACCTGAGTTCAAATTCAGCCTCAGACCAAACACTTGACACTAGCTGTGTGACCCTGGGCAAGTCACTTAATCCCAATTGCCTAAAAAAAAAAAGTCAAAAAAAAAAAAGGAATCCCTGAAAGAGAGGTTGAGCTGCTTGACCAAGATCATAAAGACAATAAATAACAGAGAGCAAATTCACATTTTGTACTCCTGGTCCCCAGATACAGGGCTCCCATCTTTAGCATGCTGCTTTCTGAATCAAATTATTTGACTCCCAGTCTCAAACTCTTTTCAAGTACCTCTCACAGTCACTAGGGACTATTTCTAAGGCATGAGTTGTAATCCATAATCCTGTCTGCCTCTCTCCACTTAGAACAGTCTGCCCCTATTGGATGGTCTTCTATTCTTTCAAACTCCCAGAATTGCCCAAGGATATCGTACTAACTAATTAGTTTCACTACCACATGAAGGCTTTCTTTTCTCCCATAGAGAATGTACCCTGATTGTCAGATCAGGTAGTCAAATCCTGAGCCATAGGTCTCTAGCTCAACACCAGAGTTGTCTGAATATCTTTTCCAAAAAAGGCCTCATTTTGGATTCAACTAGAGTGTGTTCCTTGAGCTGGCTAAATCCCAGCATGTCAGCACTTCTTAGTTCTCTCAGTGCTGGTCATACCAATTACAAATACACCAGAGCCACTGTGTAAAGACAGGGACATTGGCACAAGTAAATTACCTCCTTGTGGCCTGTAGTTGCTGCAAACACTGAGTAGGGTTAAGGGCTGAGTAACTGAAATAGAGCCTGCAAGAGACACACAGGGAGAGTGCTTGAAGGAGCCGGGTGGTGGCCCTAGATCTTAAGGACCTTGCTCCATTTTTATCTTTAGAACCTGAAGACTTGCTCTGCTCCATGGGTTGTAAATATTCCCTTTCCCCTACCATGCAGGAGTAATCATAATATTAATAACAAGTACTTCGAAAGGTATAACTTCATCTCCTGTGGGTATTCCTGCCACTGATACATATACCTCTTGTTTCATGTCTTAGTAAATACTTTTGTGCCTTAATGTGACCAAAACTCACAATTTTCATCATTCTGTAACTAACCTTTCTGTATGTCACTAATTATGAGCTTATCTAGAAAAAGACATAGCTAATGATGAAAGTTTTAGTACTTAGCTAAACTAGTCCTAGGAAAATATCATATCTGTAGATTCCATTGCAGAGAAAGTGACTTTGACTGTGAGTTCCAGTCTCACTTTGCCAGTGAGTGGGTTCCAAAAGACAAGCCTTGACCATTCTTAAAGTCTTTCCAGTTTGTGAGTACTTGACAGAACTAGTGTTCTCCTATCATAGTCTTCAATAACTTATATTGCCTCTCAGTAATGATGAGGAATTGAAGGAAGATATTTAGTGGAGGTACATTTAAAACATCTCACAATTATAGAGCAATCACAACACTTTTGTCAAATAATTTCTGTTACTACATGACCTTGAATGAGATGTCCACTCCCATCCCTAGGCCTCACTATCTTCACCTACAAAATAAAATTGTTGAGTTATATAAAGAATAATTTGAACATTCTATGATTTTTTTGGTCAGCCTCTTTGATTCAAACATTGATCTGTGTGATATGAGTGGGACAAGTGTTATCTGCACTTGAGACAAGAAAGTTGAGTTCCAGGAAGATTAAGAAACTTGAAAAAGGTCACAAAGCCACTTAATGACTGAATTGGGGCTAGAACTCATAGTCATGCTAACTGTCTCTTAAAAAGGGTCTATTGATACCGAGCAGTGTTACATATCCCTTGATAAGAGAAAATGAGCACCTAGTTACTATAGTGACAGAATATGTTTAAGACAGAAAACTAATTATTTCTAAGATTGATACTCTCCTAATGTTTTCCCTTATTACCAGAAATTCAGATAGTGTTATTAAATTTCCCCATCATCTGAAAGGAAGGGAAAGGGTCATTCCTTTCAGTTTGGACCACACACTACTGGTTTTCAAAGAATATTGTCCCAAGAGTTAGAGAACTAGGCTCAAATCAAGGGCCTTGAATGACTGTGTCACCTGCCTTAGGCAAAGTACTTACAAATTCTGGGCCTTCTTCCCCTTATATGTTTCCTAAATCAAAACAAGTATTTTTTAAAAAAAAGTATTAACAGTTAAAAACAACTGACTGAATTTCAAAACTGAACTCTAGGGAAGAAAAAAAAAATTCAACCACAGGAAAAGGGAAACAAGATTAGGCAGCAGATTATCTGGTCAGGGGGGAAGATCTGAAGAACATTAAGATAAATGTGGCCACATCACAGAGTGGATGACCTTGGAGTCAGGAAGTCCTGGGTTCAAGTTCTGTTTTTGCCATATCCTGGATCTGGGACCCTGAGCTAGTAATTTTATTTCTTAGGTCCCCAGACAACATTAAGATTATAAATTACAGATAAAGCACAGATTACTGGAGCTTCCTTCCCTGATGAAATTATAGATATAAACAGTTTCCCACCTGCTCCCTCTTCCCCCCCAAAAAAAATATTCAGTAGCATTGTGATGTGGCAGACAGAAAAAAAGAAGCTAATATGACCTTGGTTCCAACTAAGAGTGGGAAAATATACAAGAATAAGTAGGTGATAATTGCTTTACACCATACCATAGTCAGACCACAGATGAAGTATTATGTTCAATTTGGGGTATCACAGTACATGCACAGACATGCACACACACACACACACAAACACCTATACACAAATATACATATGTGTATATATGTTATATATGAGGCTGGGGAGAAGAATGATAGCCATGTTCAAGTCTTTTAAAGAGTATAATGTGCAAGATGGTTCCTGTTTGTTGCCCAAATGGCAGAACAAGGACTGATGGGTTAAAGTTATAAAGAGACAAATGTGGATTTGATGTCTGAAAAAATCTTCCTAAAAATTAAAGGTAGTTATAAGTTTAATAGATCAATAGATTGCCTCAAGAGGTCTTCATACTAAAGCTGGATGACAACTTGTTTGAGATGTTATAATGGATAACTCTTAAAATCACTTCCAATTTTCAATATCGATAATTTTGCGTGTTTGTGATTGATGAAATATGAATGTTCCCATACATAATATTTAAGTCCTTCCCTGTTCTAACATTCCTTATTAGGACATCCTGAAATCCAAGGTCCCTTCTAGACTTTTACTTTTTTTTTTTTTGGAAACATGAAGACCTTGAATAAATCCAAACTTTTACTGGGCTCTGTTGCATCCTCTAACCTCAAGAATTAGAAGACTGATTCAATATAAACAACTTACTCCAACCTCAGAGTGCCCTGTGGGTAAATAATAGAGCAGATAATAGAGTATTCTACTGTAAAGTAGATGACACTGAGGATAAGTAATGATAGAAGCCTCAGCGATAGAGGAGCAGCATCGTTCAGAAACAGTTCTCATTTGAGCAAAAACCCATGTTACTTCTCCAAAACTAATAATCATAAATTTCTCAAGCCTAATGTATTATCCTAGTATTATGTAGAGGGAGAGAGACACCAGAGAGGAAGATGTCACATGAAAGGAGCAGAATGTCAGCTAGAGTAATATATTGCAAAGATTTTAGGTATCCTGAGTTTGCTGTGGAATCTGTGAAGAACTAGAAGGAACTCTGAAATATTGATGAATTGTCTTCTGGTGAAATGCCTTAGTTCAGTGCTTGGTCAGTGCAATGTTCTTTCTCATAAGAAGTAAACAAAAAGGCAGGGTGGTATAGGATTGATGGCTGCCCTACTTGAAATTGTTGCAATGATTAGGTTAACACAAAGGACAGGAGAGCAAGTAGTAACTCTTCATTCTCTGGTATCACAGAAAGGAAAGACAAACAAATGCCCCAATGCCTAGAAATGCTTCAGTTCCCATGGCACTGACCACTAAGGTAAGCAAACCATGTATGTGCACAAAAGAGAGTGAAGACATTTTGCTTTTTTTGTAATTTATTCATTTTCAGTTTTCAATATTTACTTCCACAAGATTTTGAGTTCCAAATTTTCACCCCATCACACCCCTCCCCCACCCCAAGATGGCATGCATTCAGATTGCATGCCATCACACCCCTCCCCCACCCCAAGATGGCGTGCATTCTGAATATCCCTTCCCCTAGTCTGCCTCTCTTTATCTCTTTCCCCCTTCTCTTATCCCCTTCCCCTTCTATTTTCCTGTAGGGCAGGACAGACTTCTGTACCCCATTTCCTGTATTTTTTATTTCCCAGTAGCATATGAAAACATTTTTTTTAAATATATGTTTTTAAAACTTTAAGTTTCACATCTTCTCCCTTCCTC
Source organism: Phascolarctos cinereus (assembly GCF_003287225.1). Classification (NCBI taxonomy): domain Eukaryota; kingdom Metazoa; phylum Chordata; class Mammalia; order Diprotodontia; family Phascolarctidae; genus Phascolarctos; species Phascolarctos cinereus. The sequence goes on along the minus strand of NW_027555625.1, from coordinate 307,833,926 downwards.
CCTCCCCACCCACCCTCATTGAACAGGCAAGCAACTCAATATAGGTTGTACATGTGCAGTTATGCAAAACACGTCCATAGTAGACATATTGTGAAAAACTAACTCTATTTCCTTAATCCTATCCTGCCTCCCATTTATTCTATTCTTTCTTTTGACCCTGTCCCTCTCAGAAGTATTTGCTTCTGATTACCCCCTTTCCCAATCTGCCCTCCTCTCTATCATCTCCCTGTTCTTTTGTCCCCTTCTCCCCCTTTTCCCCAGAGGGTATGACAGTTTTCCTTACCCAATTGAATATATCTGTTATTCCCTCCTTAAGCCAAATCCTATGAGAATAAGATTCACTCATTCCCTCTCACCTTCCCCCATTTCCCCTCCACTGTAAGATTTTCTTTTCTGTTTTTTTTTTGTGAGATAATTTACCCCATTCTACCTCTCCCTTTCTTCTTCTCCAAATAATCCTCTTCATCCCTTAATTTTATTCTCCAGGTAAGACCCCTTAATCTTCAGCTCACCCTGTGCCCTCTATCTATCTATCTATCTATCTATCTATCTATCTATCTATCTATCTATCTTTCTATACATACATAAATATAATTTTTTTCCTCCAACTACCCTAATACTGACAAAGGTCTCATGAGTTATAAATATCATCTTTCCATGCAGGAATGTAAACAGTTCAACCTTAATAAGTCTCTTATGATTTCTCTTTCCTGTTTACCTCTTCATGTTCCACTTGAGTCCTGTATTTGAAAGTCAAATTTTCTATTCAGCTCTGGTCTTTTCATCAAGAATGCTTGAAAGTCCTCTATTTCACTGAATGACCATTTTTTCCCCTGAAGGATTATACTCAGTTTTGCTGGGTAGGTGATTCTTGGTTGTAATCCTATCTCCTTTGCCCTCCTGAATATTATATTCCATGCCCTGCAGTCCTTTAATGTAGAAGCTGCTAAATCTTGTGTTATCCTGATTGTGTTTCCACAGTACTTGAATTGTTTCTTTCTGGCAGCTTGTAATATTTTCTCCTTGACCTGGGAACTCTGGAATTTGGCTACAATATTCCTAGGAGTTTTCCTTTGGGGATCTCTTTCAGGAGGAGATCTGGATTCTTTCAATTTCTATTTTGCCCTCTGGTTCTAAATATCAGGGCAGTTTTCCTTGATAATTTCTTGAAAGATGATGTCTAGGCTCTTTTTTTGATCATGGCTTTCAGATAGTCCAATAATTTTTAAATTCTCTCTCCTGGATCTATTTTCCAGGTCAGTTGTTTTTCCAATGAGATATTTCACATTGTTTCTATTTTTCATTCTTTTGGATTTGTTTTACAGTGTCTTGATTTCTCATAAAGTCACTAGCTTCCAATTGCTCTATTCTAATTTTTAAGGAAGTATTTTCTTCAGTAATCTTTTGGACTTCCTTTTCCATTTGGCCAATTTTTCTTTTTAGGGCATTTTTGTCCTCATTGGCTTTTTGGACCTCTTTTGCCATTTGTGTTAGGCTATTTTTTAAGGTGTTATTTTGTTCAGTATTTTTTTGGGTCTCCTTTAGCAAGCTGTTGCCTTGTTTTTCATGATTTTCTTGTATCACTGTCATTTCTCTTCCCAGTTTTTCCTCTCCTTCTCAAAATCCCTTTTGAGCTCTTACAAGGCCTGGGACTGAATCGTATTTTTCTTGGAGGCTGTGGCTGTAGGAGCTCTGACATTGTTGTCTTCTTCTGGTTGTATATTTTTATCTTCTTAGTCTCCAAAGCAAGATAATATAGTCTGACTCTTTTTGTGCTGCTTGCTCGTGATCATGGCCAATTATTTGAGTTTTAAACTCTTTGTTAAGGTAAGAGTATGCTTCCAATGTGGAGAATGTATTGTCCCAAGCTTCAGGGGTTTATATAGCTGTTTTCAGAGATACTTGTAGGGACCTGTAAATTTTCAGTTCTTGCAAGGTGTATGATAAGGGAGGTGTTTACTCCTTTCCTGGACTGTGCTGTGGTCTATTAGTGACCACAAGCACTCCTTTCTGCCCTGGAACTGTGAGGAAGGTTGCCTATCCACAGCCACTACAAGCTCCACCTCGCCAGTGCTCCTCCTCACCCCAGCACCCCCGTCCAGAACTGTGACCCAGATCCAAACAGGGGAAAAACAAGAGATTCATGCCTTAGCACCAGCAGGGAGATCCCTTCAATGCCTCTCTGATCAGCCACTGGATTCCCCCTGTGCCTGTGGGCCAGAAGCTTTGGAAGCAGCTGCCCACCCCAGGGCCATGTTCTTGGGGAATGGAGCTGAGACCCCACCTTCCTTCCTCAGCATGGACAGAAACAGACTTTTCTCACTGACCTTCTAAGTTTTCTTTGGCATTCGTGGATTGAAGAGTCTGGAAACTGCCACAGCTGCTGCAATTCAGTCCTCTGAGGCCTGCTCCAGGTTTGCTGCAGCCTGGGTGCCCATGATGTGATGTATTCCACTCCCAGCCCGGGGAGATATACCTTTCTGATCAATCATCCAGGTTGTCTTGGGATGAATATTTGTTTCACTCTGTCTTTTTGTGGGTTCTGCTGCCTTAGAATTTGTTTAGAGCCATTTTTATAGGTATTTGGAGGGGTTTGGGGGAGAGCTCAAGCAAGTTGCTCCTTTCATTCCACCATCTTGGCTCCCTGAAGACATTTTTCAATGTGAAAGTTTTATACCATGATTAATTTGGGAACAGATATAACCTACTGTAGGAAAGAACTTCATATTCTTTTCTTTTTTTTTAGTTAATCAATGATATCTTTACCTACAAGTCAAAAAACAATTTATTTCAGACAATTGCCAGCAATCATAAAAGCTACTACATTCCTAAATCCACATGATATCAAATGAGTGCTAAATGATTGTAAATCTAAAGAGGGAAAAGTTGAAGAACCTGAAGTAACTGAAACTCTTCATTTTGAATTCCCACTCCAGTAATTTCACCTACTAGGTAAACAGATGCCAAAAATAATACCAAGTCCTAAATGGTTTTGTAAAGGAGATGGGTACACTTAGAAGAGAATTTTTTTTTAAATACCCCTTTCTAAGTTTAGACAGTATGAATGATAGTGACAGATCCAATATAGTAACAGAGATGTGTGTGTATGTATGTGTGTGTGGAAGAGACAGAGAGAGAGAGAGAGAGAGAGAGAGAGAGAGAGAGAGAGAGAGAGAGAGAGAGAGAGAGAGAGAGAGAGAAAGATTGTACCTGCTATAATTAACATAAATGAAAATAACTTTATTATGATGCTTGACTAAAATGGTAAAAAATACTTGAGTACATGCCTACAACAGTGTAACAGTTGCCATGGTAAGAGCCATTGGAGAAAAAATGAAGTTATAATGGAATAATCCCCAGGTCTGTCTGGTGTCAAACAATACAAAGGCAGGCAGAGTTTGCACTATGTTTGAACAGCTGCATAAAGACAATGGAAAACTATATTAATATACAACAAGTATACACATGAAATAAATTTTGAATAGCATTTTGCCCCATTAGCAGAACAAATAAGATGCATGGGATAGAATCCAGAAAACAAAAGCTTACCATAAATCCAAGATTCTCTTAATAAGCAACCGAAAATAAAAATCAAAAGATTTACTTGATTCCAAGTGTTAAAGAAGTGGAAAGAACAGAATAAGCAATTCAAAATCAGTAAAAATGTTATTACATCTTGAGAAACAAGAAAATTAAAGGAGAGATAGCTTCAAAAGAAAATTGACATTGAAATTTCTGGTTATTCATACAGTGGTAAGAAGTTCAACATAAAGAAAGTGCAAGTTGAATTAAAAAATGAAGTAGGAGGCATATGCATAATTAATATAATGAATAACACAACATCTATGTCAAAAGAGTCAAGTGAAACTTTAACTTTTCCCTGCAATACGTAGAATGTGGCAGGTACAGATAAGACCCATAGTTATTGGTTCAAACACATCATAACAGAGCATGAACCATTAATGAGCAAGGCACTTCACCAGCTTTCTCTTAAAGATAGTCTTGATTCTACTTCCTTAATGAAAAGTATGACATATATACTCCTAAAAGAAGAGAACAGTGATCCTTGCAAAAAAGAGGCTGATTATATGTTTGTATGCTTTATGTAAAGTATGCATTATTTGTATCACACACACAAGTACTCACACATCTATAAACTGTTACAAAAAAACAATATGTTAACTGAGGAGCCAAAAAGTGTATACAGAAGTCTCAGGACTATAAAAAGCAACTAATCTTCAATTTGGTAATTATTAAACAAGTTACATCGAAGTGCCAGGAATATTTACATGCCCCTTATTGTTACCAAGCCTATGACTCATTTCACACTAATGAGTTGTTCATATATTGTTTTTATATTATTGCCCCAAGGATGGTGAGAATGTTAGAGCATTTAATATTGGAATAGAAATTTGTTTCTAAAACATTCAACCAAAATAATCATGTCAAGAACAATTAATGTAAAATATAATTCATAGAGATACTCCTACCTAGTTTAAAATCTATTATCAATGCTCTTAAAGAGAATTGAGTTAAGCTACAAAGTTAAAAATTAAGTTGCATTAAATCTCTTTATAATTGCTTGATGTTAACAGATGACATGAAGTGATACAGTTCCACTGGCAACATCAAACATCTTTTTATCTTTTGTACTCTCCCTCCAATGATATCAAAATATCATTTAAATTCAATAAGCATAACATTTAATGCATGTCAAGGAAAAATAGAGACTGAAGACTTTGAGCTTGAATCTGGAAGTCACATTAAAGTAACAGATGAAAGAAACACTCCCAAGTACCTTGGTTTCCTCAAGGCAAAACAGATAGAATTACTGAGGCAAAATCTGTGTCTGTGAGTGTTAAAGGTGTTAAGGGCATCATATATTGAGCATCAGTGTCCAACAAGAAGCATACATTTAAAGTAAATTAAACCAGGCTTTGGCACATGTCCAGATTACCTAGGATGGATATACCCATATGGGAGATGCTGGAGACCTGCTTCTGGGAGAAGATATTTACAAAGATGTTGCCATACAAAATACTCATAATCTTCAAGTTATATGAAATGGAAAGTTTTTAAACTATGAAGAGCCAGCAAAAGATATAAAAATCATAAGGGAAATGATTTAGGTACTTATCAGGCCTGTTGTCCTCTCTATTATTAGAGTTATCACAAAAATGCTTTCAGTGAATCCAAAGAAGTTGAGGTCTAGAGGATACTAAGTGAGCCAGTGGATATTGCACTGGACCTGGAGTCAAGAAGACCTCAGGTCAAATCCAACCTCACACCTTTACTACCTATGTGACCATAGACCAACTTCCCTCTGGCTCAGTTTTCCCCACTCAGCCCCCAGGGTTGCAGTAACCACAAAAGTGAATATTTGTAAAGCACTTTGCAAACCTTATAGCACCACATAAATATTATTGTTATTGTTGCTGTTATTATTATTTCAAAACTTTTGTTCAATTCAAAAGTTGTGATTTTACTCACCTGTTTAACAGTCTGAAGAATATTAAATACAAAAGGATAATAGCTGATTAACAACTCATTTCAGGACCACTTTATCTGAACTCCGTTTAAGAAGATCATGATGATGATGAGTATGAGGCTGATAACAATAATGACTCCTAATTCATAAAACACTCTATTTCAATTCTCATATGTATAAGCTCTTTTATTTGGATATTCCTTCCATTAATTACAATCGTAATCCATCTAGGCCTGCTCAAATTGTGCCACTCTTTCCCTATCCTCCTATAAGTCTGCTACAGGGGATCTACTATGGAAATCTATAAAGTCCTTTACAATCTGAAAAAAAAAATCTTCTTCAGTTCCCCCAGAACATTTATATTAATGAGAAGGAGGCAGACAATATTATCCCTATTTTTAGACTTGAGGAAAATGAAGCTTAGAAAAATGAAGTGACTTGTCCATTACCATCCAGTTAGTAAGTCACCCAGACACCACTCTTTAAGGTCTATTGTCAGCAAGTGATGTTTAGGTCGCTTAATAACATCATAACCATTTGCCCCTCATTTGTTTATTCCTTCTACCTCACAAGGACTTCTCAGTTCACACAGATGTTAGGATGCAATAACCCAGCAGGTAGACCTTTAATTGTTTTCATTCATAAAGATAAAGGGATGTCTGCTGTGCTAACTTGCATCAGTAAGTTAGAGATCTTGAGAACAAAGACAACTGACTTATTTTACTCTTTGCCAACAAACCTGAAACCTGTTGACCATTCCAGTCTCCAAAACTGCATTGGAAATGCATTTGTACAAGTAATTCCCCAAATGATAAATGATCAAAGGTTATGAACAGGCATATTTTAAAATTAATTTATTTGATCTATCAACAATCATTTCCATAAATGTTTGAGTTTTAAATATTACTCCCCCTTTCCCATCTCTTTCCATAAGACATTTTGCAATCTGAGATAGGCTATACATATACATTCGTATTAAACATATTTTCACATTAGTCATGCTGTAAGGAAGAATTAGAACCAGTAGAAGGAACCACAAGAAAGAAGACACAAAGCAAAACAAGAAAAAAAAAGAGCAAATAGTATGCTTCAGTCTGCATTCAAACTCCATAGTTCTTTCTTTGGATGTGGATAGCATTTTCCATCATGAGACCTTTGGAGTTGAATTAGATGCTTGCATTGCTGAGAAGAGTTGTCTATCAATATTAGTCATCATACAACCTGGCTATTACTGTGTACAACATTCTCCTGGTTCTGCTCATTTTGCTCAGCATTAGACCATCAAAGTCTTTCCAGGTTTTTATGCAGTCTGCCTGCTCATCATTTTATAGCACAGTAGTATTCCATTATATTCATATACCACAACTTGTTCAGCCATTCCTCCATTGATGGGTATGCCCTCAATTTCCAATTCTTTGCCACCACAAAAAGAGCTGCTACTATTTTTTTTTTGTACATGTGGGTCCTTTTTCCCATTTTTATGATCTCTTTGGGATATAGCCCTAGAAGTGCTATTGCAGGATCAAAGGGTATACACATTTTTATAGCTCATTGGGCATAGTTCCAAATTGCTCTCCAAAATGGTCAGATCATTTCAAAACTCCACCGAAAATGCATTAGTGTTCTAATTTTCCCCATCTTATCCAACATTTATCACTTTCCTGTTTTATCATGTTGGCCAATCTGATAGGTGTGATGTGGTACCTCAGAGTTGTTTTGATTTGCATTCTTCCAAACAGTGTGGACTTAGAGCATTTTTTTATAGGACTATAGATAGCTTTAATTACTTCATCTGATAACTGCCTGTTCATATTCTTTGACCATTTTTCAATTGGGAAATGAATTGTACTCTTATAAATTTGACTTAATTCTCTCTATATTTTAGAAATGAAGTCCTTATCAGAGACACTGGTTGTAAAAGTCTTTCCCAGTTTTCTGCTTCCCTCTTAATCTTGGTTGCATTGGCTTTGTTTGTGCAAAAAAATCTTTTCAATGTAATGTGATCAAAATTATCCATTGTGCATGTCATTATGTTCTTTGTCTCCTGTTTGGTCATGAATTCTTTTGTTTTACATAAATTGAGCAGGCAGTTTTCAGGTGAATAAATTAAAGCTGTCTATAGTCATATAAAAAAATGCTCTAAGTCTACATTGATTGGAAGAATGCAAATCAAAACAACTCTCAGGTACCACATCACAGCCACCAGATTGACAAAATGCTCACTTGACATGACAAAACAGGAAAATGTTAAATGTTGGAGAAGACATGGGAAAACTGGAAAACTAATGCATTGTTGGCTGAGTCGTAAATTGATCCAACCATTCTGGAGAGCAATTTGGAACTATGCTCAAAGGGCTATAAAACTATACATACCGTTTGATCCAGCAATATCATTTCTAGCTTGGTATACCAAAGAGATCATAAAAAGGGGGAAAGGACTCACATGTACCAAAATATTTATAGTAATTCTTTTTGTGGTGGCCAAGAATTAGAATTTGAGGGGATAGCCATAAATTGGGGAGTGGTTGAACAAGTTGGGGGATATTAATGTAATGGAATACTATTGTTCCATAAAAAAAAAGTGATGAGCCGGCAGACTTCAGAAAAACCTGAAAATACTTGCATGAACTGGTCCTGAGTGAAGTGAGCAAAAGGAGTAAAACAACGTATACAGTAATAGCCACATTTTGCAATAACCAGCTTTGATAGACTTAGCTCTTCTTATCAATACAATGAACTAAAACAGTTCCAAAATACATATGATGAAAAATGCTATCCACATTCAGAGAAAGAATTATGGCATCTGAATGCAGATGGAAGCACACTGTTTTTTCTCTCTCTTTTTATTTTTTTCTTTCTCTTGGTTTTTCTCTTTGGTTCTAATTCTTTACCACATGGCTAATGTAGATATATGTTTAATATGATTGTACATGTATAGTTTATATCAGATTGCACAGCTTCTTGGGAAGGGGGGAATGGGGAAGGAGAGGAAGAAAATTTAAAACAAAAGCTTATAAAAGTGAACATTGAAATTTAAAGCTAAATAAATAAATATAAAAAAAATGCATTTGTGGATATCTTAGTTACCAGAGCCATCAAGTTCTATGGTCAGAAGTATTTCAAATTCCTCTATAGGTCTCTTTTAATTCCTATGTAGTTATTAAGCAATATGTTTAATTATTTGCCCCAGTTTTTGGAGTCACATGTTGATATCCAAAATTAAATAAACGCATACATGTACATAGAGCAAAACAACAAAACATAGGAATGGCAGAAGTGAGTAACTACAAGGAGAGAGTCAAAAGCATTGTCTATTTTCATATACCTTTAGTTGGATCTGTGAAATCATAGTGCAGGAGTGGAGAACCCGTGGCTTCAAGGTCACATGTGGCCCTTTAGTTCCTCAAGTGTGGCTCTTTGACTGAATTCAAACTTCACAGAATAAATCTCTGGATTTGTTGCCAGCCTCAACGTTCCTGTTTATTCTGTCTCTCTCTCTCTCTCCTTCTCTCTCTCTCTCTCTCTCTCTCTCTCTCTCTCTCTCTCTCTCACACACACACACACACACACACACAGAGCATGGTTTGGAAACTAGGGTATGTGTGTATGTCTGTAAACACATCCCTTATCTCAAAATATTTTGTTGTAATTCCCACTAAATAATACAAACATAAAAAAAATCAGGCCAATTGAGTGTTCTTATAATTATACACACACATACACACACACACACACACACACACACACAAACATAGTGTTATATGAGTTATATAGGTAATGTTATTATTAACATTCACCCTTTTCTGCACTAAATGTTTCTAATACATACATGAATCCTTTGAGCTAGTTACTCCTGCCTCCAAAGATTCAGTGATCACTCTTCTAAATAAAAGGCCATATTTTCAACCTTGGTATGGCGTGTGACTTGACACCCTCCTTCACCATTAAATGTAAGATGTTCTATACTTGGTTAAAAGGTATTATCTCATTATCTTGTATTCTCAAGACTAACTTCGGTTTCCCGTATCACGTAGTTCCCATTGTTTCATGCCTTCTTGGGTTCAGTGGTTGGAGACTACTCCTTGCTGCTGTAAATATTTTCAAAGGGTTGGACTATAGAAGTGGTTAGAAACTAGTGAATGGGAGGAAAGAAAACAGAAGGTCAACTCAGATATTGTACAATTGCCATCATTTAATTTATAGATTTTGGAACATGGTAAAGAAATGCTTTGGTTTCATTCACTATGTCAAAGGAGAATTAGAAAAAGTAGAATGAATAGTCAAAAGTAAGGAGAAGCAGATAAAATTGTCCATTAAGTTTAAAGGAAATACTAATTTATTCATAAAATATTATTCCTTCTTTTAAAATTCCTTTGAAAAGGTAAATTCATCACTTATAAACCCAGAACTTTGAGTTAGATGGGGTTTTATGAAATAGAAGACAAAAGTAGGCTTAGAAGGTACATAAGATGCTCCTGAAAGAAGAATATAGAAAGGAATCTTAGAACATGGAATTATAGAGTTGGAAGGAACCTTAGCACAACAATAAGGAGAAGAAAAGATTAAAGCTTAGAGGGACCTTAGAAAAACAATGAAGAGTCATAGAATTTAAAAGCTGGCATATTGGAAAAAATTTTTTCTAGGAGGCAAGATCTAACATCTAATGTCAATGATGCCACTCACTGTGTACCTTAGGCAAATTATTTCTTTCTGGAACTTTGGTATGTATTCCAAAGATACATAGCAAACATGTTTGGTATTGAAATCTTTGAGAAATAAAAGTCAATATCTAACAAATACCTGTTCAATGAATGCATAAATGCTACAATCGACATTGATATCTTAGCCAAGACACTTCCTTTCTTTGGGCCTCAGTTCTCCATCTGCCAAATACAGAATTTGGAGTAGATGATTTCTTAGCTCCTTCTTCAACCTCACTCTTTATGAGTCTATGAATGATTTTGAATTTTTTTTAATCTAAAATAGATTAGCAAGACAATGATGTGATTTTACCTCTCTGGGCATCAGTTTTCCTACCTAAAATGAAACTGCTCTGTGCTATCCGAGGGTACCTTTGTAATCTCAGATGGCTGGGGACATCCCCTCACTATATAAATTTGAGAAGTCCATGTTTAGCCAGGGTACCACATGCATCTTGTGTACATCTCTAGTCAGGGTACAATTTGTCAAAAGACACCAGTAAAGCCCCACAACAGGGACATTCAGTACTGCTGGGGGGGGGATTTAGTGAAGTCAGCTAATCTGATATTGTGAAGTCTGGCAAATGGCATGCCATAGATTTATAGAATCATGTTTACAATGATGAGACACAGCCTCTTTTTTATTTGGCCTACACCATCCCAAAAGAAAATTGGAACTATAATTAAAACCAGGAAAATGATAACTTAGGCATTGATTTTCCCATAAATGTGCCAGCCTCAAAGAACAGTGGCTGGTATCTAACTTCCCTGTCCTGCCAAGGAACTTTAGATGAATGAAACCTTCAGCTTTAATAAGTTGGCTTGTTCTGGAGTGTGAAAATTAAAACCGGGATGCTGGAGATGACTCATGCCTGTAGCTTAAATGTCTCTAAGGGCTGGAATTAGAAGAAAATCACAACAGCTTCCATTTATACATGATCATAAAGTTTTGGTGCTGAAAGGGATGTTAGAGATCATCTAATTGAACACTGGTATTTTACAGATGAAGAAAGCAAGGCTCTGAGAGTGTAAGTGATTGCTTTACCTTCTACAAAGCAACTTCCTCTCAATATTCCTTTGTAATTGTTAATGCTAGTTTTATTATAATTTTACAGTTAAGGAAATCAAGTCTCAAAGAAAAGAAGATTTGCTCATTCAAACCTACTAAGGGGAGAAGTTGGAATGAAAAACCAGATTTTCTGAAACCAAGGTAGTCTTCCTAAGAAAATGAGGCATCCAAATGAGGCAAACAATTCAGCACTGAAGACATTTCACAGTGCCTCCAATAAACATTCAGCCAGAGTACAAGTTTAGATTTCTCTCATCTTCTTATGGAAGGGAAACACAAAGGTGTCTTCCTTTATCTACAGTAGTAAAATTTACATCACCTATAATCCTTCCTGTAATAGATATATCAAACTGTGCAGTAATACAAAAGTGCAATTGCAAGGCAAAACCATCATTATACTCAAAGGCTGTGGATATAGAGCTGTGACTGCAAGTCGACTATGCACGATTTTAATAAGCTTTGATAATATGCTGTCAGTTCGTGGGAGCTATAGATTGAATTCATATAGATTTTTTTGGTGCGACTTCCAAATGATCAATCATGTCAGGATATGAAAATCATTTCATTCCTTTCAATTGACAAGAAGATGTGATTTAAAATGCCAGGATTTGGATGTATGAGCAGGACTCCTGTAATCAATCACCTGGAATAAACTATCTTATTTAGCAGCTACTTGGAAGCAGGGGAGCTTTGGGGGAGGGGATTAGGGGAAGAATAAAAAAAAAAACTTGCATAGTATAGAAAAGGCTCACATATCATGTGCATATAAATGAATGATATTTGTATAGACTTCATTGTTGTATATTTCCTTCTTTTAAGTCATTTAATTTAGAAGGGAGTGGTAAGTATGATATAGTAGCAAGAGAACTGGACTATGAAGCAGAAGACCAGGATTCTCATCACATTTTTACCACTATTTCATTGATGTTTGATTTGGGGCAAATAACTTCCACTTCCTATGCCTCAGTTTCCTCACCTAGAAAGCTACAGGAAATAGATTACATAATCTCAAAGATTTCTTTGAGCTCTAGTTTTCTGGGATGACCAATGAACTCAGAACACCCTAATCATGGGGTTGTTGTTATTATTCATAGATTAATGAAGCACAGATATATAACAACACAGGATCCTTAGAACATGGTATATTAGAATATTGATTGCAAGAGCTAGAAGTGAACTTAGCAATTATCCATTCCAAATCCTTGATTTTATAGATAAGGAAACTGAAGTGACTTGCCTTAAGTCAAGTTATCTTATTTGGATTCTACAACAAACTGCGAGATAGAGAACACACACATTATTATAATAGCATAAATAGGAGAGGGACAAATACCGGACCTATGATTACATGGGTATGAAGAATTCTTTGCTGAGCAAACTCCTAGCATTCTCTACCTTCCCTGAAATGTATATTCTAAGACTCATCTAGGGCAATAAGTAGCTAAATGATTTGCCCAAAATCACAGCCAGTATATATCACAGGCAGGACTGGAACCTAGAATTTAATGGCATTATGGGAATCTCTTGGTCCACTAAACCATGCTTCCTCTCAGTGTTCTAATAATGAGTATTACTTCTCTATATTATATTTAAAGGGACTGAGGCACAAATAGGTTAAGTGATTTGATAAATGTTTTATAGCTAATAATGATATTAGCTACTTTTACATATGTTTTAAGTTTTCAAAAACATTTTGCATATATTATCTCATTTTTTCCGTAACCCTGTAAAATAGGAGCTATTTTTTATCTACATTTTGTAAATGAAGAAACTGAAGCTTAGAGAGTGAAGTGACTTGCCTTTATCATACAACTAGTAAGTGTCTGAAGCATGATTTGAATTCCAATATTTGTAACTTAAAATTCAGCGCCATAGGGGGAAACTAGGTGGCAGGGTGGATTGAGCACTGTCCCTGGAGTCAGGAGGACCTGAATTCAAATGAGGCCTCAGACACTAAACATTAGCTGTGTGACCTTAGCAAGTCACTTAACCCCAATTGCCTCCCCCCAAAAAAAAGTGCCCTTTCCATTGAGTTGCCTAGCTGCCCCATTTAAAAACAAACAAAACAAGACAAAACAAAACAAAATGAAAATAACAAAAATAACAATAACAACAAAAACAGATAAGAGCTACCTTTTGTATCGCACTTTTAGATTTCCAAAGCATGCTGTCTACCCATCTGTCTATCCATCCACCAATCCATCCATATATCTACCTTTCTATCTGTCTAATCTCACTTGATTCTAATAATAATACTCAGAAGTAGGTGCTATTTTTACCTTGATTTTATAGATAGGGGAAACTAAGGCAGACATTGATGAAATGACTTCCTCAGGGTCACACAACTAGTAAATGTCTGAGGCTGGATTTGAAAGCAGGTCTTTCTGACTCCAGGTCCAGCATTCCATTCAATGCAGGCAAAGAGCCACAATCTTACACCCCTGACCAGTGAGCTTTCCACTACACCACTTGTCACTTATTACTTCATCCATTTGTATCACAGACTCTCAGGGTTGAGGGAACCTCAGAGGGCATCTAGCCTCATAGATATTTAGAAAAAGGTCCACTCAACAGCATCATTCACAAGTGTTCATCTAGTTCCTTTAAATAAATCCAATGATGTAGGAATTTGTTTCTGGAATTCTTTATTGTGTTTGAAAACTTCACACTGATGCCAGAACCTTGCTGCCTTGTTTGAAACTCCTTATTTGACCAAGTCAATGTGGGAAATATTTGCCTAATTTATTTAGGAAAATTTATTGGGAAACATCATCTCTGTCTCCATGGTATTAAGTAAAGGGCAACTGATTGAGTTGACAATATCTGGGTTCAAATTCTCCTTTGCTAACTTGTATGACTTAAGGGGTGAACATGAATGGCCGCAATTTTCTGATCTGTAAAATGGTGAGTAATAGATTGAAGGTACCTTGTAGTTTTAAATTTTATGATTTGATGTATGATTATCAATTCCAAATTACTAGAGGTTGTATCAGTAGATATGTCATCATTTTTTTTTCTTTTGGGACCCAGAAGTAGGGTAAAATAGCATGTGAAGGGAAGAGGTGAACAGGAAATACAGACACCTAACACTTCCAGAACTTGGACAACTGGATTTTTTCCCTTTTTTTTCCAATTGCTTACTTTTCTGTCTTCAGTGAATGAGTCTCTGGCTTTCTGTTCATCCTATCTCTCCATATGCCTGTGAAATCACACAAGTCTATGTGTGTTCTGCATATTTTTCCTTTGTGCAGAGTATCTACTACAGCTTCCTCATATTTTATGAGGCACAGAGAGTGGTGTGATAAGAACTTCTTTGCTCCATCATTTTTGTGTGCAAGGCAAGATCTGTTCCTCTTTTCAAACTTTCTGTTCATTAATGATGCACAAAGCTAAGGCTTTTAACTCTCTTTCTCTTTCAGGAATTCTTCATATTACTTGACATGCATGGTTATGTGATAAGGACTCACCAGTGTCAGCTTTATTCTGCATGGACTCTTTCTGCACAATCTTGACTCCCTGGCAGGCTAGAAAATGGTGCTCTATCATTTTTTGCAAGCTATTAGGTTCATGTTCCTGAATTACTCTACCCTAAACACACTATTTCTAACAAAAGTAACTCTTCTCTCTTTCCTGTATGGGTAACTGGCCAAAGTTCACTATCTCTAAATTCCATCTTCCTTAATCCTCAACAATATCTTAATAACTTTGGCAATTCTTTGATATTGAAAAGCAGATGATTTACATTTACTTTCTTCCCCTGATACACAACATATTTACATTTTGGGTTTTCCCTTTATTCCAAATCAGCACTTTAGTTTTACCTTTGCTATTTACTTGAAACTCTTCTTTCATTGGCCCTGAGATTAGAGATTATGGAAGAATAGAATTATAGAGCTGGAAATGAATGTAGAAATTCATAGGAATTCAGAATCTGATAGGAACCTCAAAACATGGGATGTTAGAACATAAAGTTGAAAGAAAACCTTAAGAATATGGAACAGTAGGTTTCTGGAACTGTCAGCCCACACATGGTGAGGGGATCAAACAACTGGCCAGAAGGAGATTATAGGGTTCTCTTAGCTAACACTGAGGCAGGACTCTGTTGCTTTGCCCATACTTAAATCTGGGCTGCAGTCTTGGGTGGCAGTCCTGGGATGAAGAAGAGAACTAGCATAGCAGAGCTTGTGGGAGCAGTGGAGAAGAGACCCTCTTCACAGTTCCAGGGCAGAAAGCAGTACTTATGGTAACTCACAGACCAGAGCACAGGCCAGGAGAAGAGTAAACAACTCTCTTTAGATCATACCATCTTGGAAGAAATAAAAATTTACAGGTGCCTAGAAGTATCTCAGAAAACAACTACAACAAACCTCTGAAGCTTGAGATAGTTCATGCTCCATACTAGAAGCAGATTCCTACCTTAACAAACAGTTTAAAAAGTCAAGTAATAGGCTGGGAAAACGAGCAAACAATGGGAACAAAGCTGACTATAGAAACTTAATTTAGTGACAAGGAAGACCAAAGCACACATTCAGAAGAAGACAATAAAGTCAAAGTTCTTACATCCAAAGTCTCCAAGAAAAATATAAATTGGCCTCAGGCAATTGAGGACCTCAAAAAGGATTTTGAAAATCAACTAAGAGACTTAGAGGGTAAATTTGGAAGAGAAATGAGAGTAATGCAAGAAAATCATGAAAAATGAGTCAATACCTTGGTAAAGGAGACCCAAAAAATAAATAAGAAAATCATACCTTAATAAATAGACAAAACCAAATGGCAAAATAGGTCCAAAAAGCCAATGAGGGCAAGAATGCCCTAAAAAGCAGAATTGGCCAAATGGAAAGGGAGGTCCAAAAGCTCACTGAAGACAATAACCTCTTAAAAATAAGAACGGAGCAAATGGAAACTAATGACTCTTTGAGAAATGAAGAAATCACAAAAACAAAAACCAAAAGAGTGAAAAAGAAATCAAAGACCATGTGAAATATCTCATTGGAAAAACAGTTGACCTGGGAAGGGCAGAGCCAAGATGGCGGAGTGAAAGCAGTGGCTTCTGTGAGCTTTCCCCCAAACCCCTCCAAATACACACAAAAATGGCTCTAAACAAATTCTGAAGAAGCAGAACCCACAAAAAGACAGAGTGAAACAAACTTCCACCCCAAGACAACCTGGACGATTGATCAGAAACGTATATAGTGCAAGTCTAGGAGTGGAGGGCAGTGCAGCATAGGTGCGCAGGCCACAGCAAACCTGGAGCAGGGCTCAGAGGACTGAATCACAGGCAGCTGTGGCAGTTTCCAGACTCCTCAATCCACGAATGCCAAAGAAAACTTAGAAGGTCAGTGGGAAAAGTCTGTTTCTGTCCGTGCTGAGGAAGAAGGCGGGGTCTCAGATCCATTCCCCAAGAACGTGGCCCTGGGGTGGGCAGCTGCTTCCCAAGCTTCTGGCCCACAGACTCAGGGGGAATCCAGTGGCTGATCAGAGAGGGATTGCAGGGATCTCTCCACTGATGCTCAGGCAGGAATCTCTTGTTTTGCCCGTGTTTGGATCTGGGTCACTGTTTTGGGCAGCGGTGCTGGGGTGAGGTGGAGCGCTGGTGTGGTGGAGCTTGTAGTGGCTGTGAAGAGAAACCCCTCCTCACAGTTACAGAACAGAAAGGAATACTTGTGCTCGCAGGCCAGGAAAGGAGTAAACACCTCTCCCTTATCATACCACCTTGGAAAGAACTGAAAATTTACAGTACCTACAAGTATCTCTGCAAACAGCTATACAAACCCCTGAAGCTTAGAACAATACATTCTACACATTGGAAGCAGACCCTTACCTTAACGAAGAGATTAAAACTCAAGTAATTGGCCTGGATCATGAGCAAGCAGCGCAAAAAGAGTCAGACTATATATCTTACTTGTGAAAAAGAAGATCAAAATATACAACCAGAAGAAGACAACAAAATCAAAGCTCCTCATCCAAAGCTCCAAAAAAATATGAATCAGTCCCAGGCCTTGGAAGAGCTCAAAAGGGATTTTGAGAAGCAAGTAAGGGAAGTAGAGGAAAAACTGGGAAGAGAAATGAGAGTGATGCAAGAAAATCATGAAAAAAAGTCAACAGCTTGCTAAAGGAGACCCAAAAAAAATACTGAAGAAATAACACCTTAAAAAATAGCCTAACCAAATGGCAAAAGAGGTCCAAAAAGCCAATGAGGAGAAAAATGCCCTAAAAAGAAAAATTGGCCAAATGGAAAAGGAAGTCCAAAAGATTCTGAAGAAAATACTTCCTTAAAAATTAGAATAGAGCAATTGGAAGCTAGTGACTTTATGAGAAATCACACTGTAAAACAAATCCAAAAGAATGAAAAATTAGAAAAAATGTGAAATATCTCATTGGAAAAACAACTGACCTGGAAAATAGATCCAGGAGAGAGAATTTAAAAATTATGGACTATCTGAAAGCCATGATCAAAATAAAAGAGACTAGACATCATCTTTCAAGAAATTATCAAGGAAAACTGCCCTGATATATTAGAACCAGAGGGCAAAATAAAAATGGAAAGAATCCACAGATCTCCTCCTGGAAGAGATCCCCAAAGGAAAACTCCTAGGAATATTGTAGCCAAATTCCAGAGTTCCCAGGTCAAGGAGAAAATATTACAAGCTGCCAGAAGGAAACAATTCAAGTACTGTGGAAACACAATCAGGATAACACAAGATTTAGCAGCTTCTACATTAAAGGACCGCAGGGCATGGAATATAATATTCCGAGGGCAAAGGAGATAGGATTACAACCAAGAATCACCTACCCAACAAAACTAAGTATAATCCTTCAGGGGAAAAAATGGTAATTCAGTGAAATAGAGGACTTTCAAACATTCCTGATGAAAAGACCAGAGCTGAATAGAAAATTTAACTTTCAAATACAGGACTCAAGTAACATGAAGAGGTAAACAGGAAAGAGATATCATAAAATACTATTAAGATTGAACTGTTTACATTCCTGAATGGAAAGATCATATTTATAACTCATGAGACCTTTGTCAGTGTTCGGGTAATTAGATAGATAGATAGATAGAGGGCACACGGTGAGTTGAAGATTAAGGGGTCTTATCTGAAGAATAAAATTAAGGGATGAGGAAGGATTATACTGAGAGAAGAAGAAAGGGAGAGGTAGAATGGGGTAAATTATCTCACAAAAAAAAAACAGAGAAGAAAAGGCTCTTACAGTGGAGGGGAAATGGGGGAAGGTAAGAGGGAATGAGTGAATCTTACTCTCAAAGCATTTGGCTTAAGGAGGAAATAACATACACATTCAATTGAGTATGGAAATCTGTCTTACTATACAGGAAAATAGGGGAAGAAGGGGACAAGAGAGCAGGGGGATGACAGAGAGGAGGGCAGATTGGGAAATGGTATAAGGAGAAGTAAATGCTTCTGAGGAGAGACAGGGTCAAAAGAAAGAATACAATAAATGGGAGGGCAGGATAGGATTAAGGGAAATAGAGTTAGGTTTTTACAACATGTCTAATATGGACATGTTTTGCATAACTGCACATGTACAACCTATATTGAGTTACTTGCCTTTTCAGTGAGGATGGGTGGGGAGGAAGAGAGAAAATCTGAAACCTAAACTTTTAAAAACATATGTTTAAAAAAATATTTTCACATGCTACTGGGAAGTAAGAAATACAGGAAATGTGGTACAGAAGTCTATCCTGCCCTACAGGAAAATAGAAGGGTAGGGGATGTGAGAAGGGGGAGGAGTAGATAGAAGAGAGGACAGAGTAGAGGGAGGGATATTCAGAATGCATGCCATCTTGGTGTTGGGGGAGGGGTGAGATGGGGTGAAAATTTGGAACTCAAAAACTTGTGGAAGTGAATGTTAAAACTAAAAATAAGTAAATTTATATTAAAAATTTAAAAAAAAGTTGACCTGGAAAATTGATCCAGGAGAAATAATTTAAAAATTATTTTAGTACCTGAAAGCCATGATAAAAAAAAAAAAGAGCCTAGACATCAACTTTCAAGAAATTATCAAGGAAAACTGCCCTGATATTCTAGAATCATAGGGTAAAATAGAAATGGAAAGAATCCACCAATCACCTCCTGAAAGATATCTGAAAAGGAAAACTCCTAGAAATATTATAGCCAAATTTCAGAGTTCCCAGGTAAAGGAGAAAATATTGCAAGCAGCCAGAAAGAAATAATTTGAGTATCTTGCAGCCACAATGAGTATATCACAAGATTTATCAGCTTTGACATTAAAAGATCAGAGGGCTTAGAATATGATATTCCAGAAGACAAA
The DNA here is from genome assembly GCF_003287225.1 of Phascolarctos cinereus. Classification (NCBI taxonomy): domain Eukaryota; kingdom Metazoa; phylum Chordata; class Mammalia; order Diprotodontia; family Phascolarctidae; genus Phascolarctos; species Phascolarctos cinereus. The sequence continues at coordinate 307,814,377 of NW_027555625.1, read as the reverse complement.
GCAGCTAGAATTATAACCAAGAACAAGCTACCCAACAAAACTGAGTATTATCTATAAGGGGAAAATGGATATTCAATGAGATAGAGGGATTTCATGCATTCTTGAGAAGAGAGCAGAGTCAAATAGAAAATTTGACTTTCAAATACAAGACTCAAGAGAAACATAAAAGATAAACAGTAAAGAGAAATCAGAAGGGACTTAATAAGTTTAAACTGTTTACATTCCTACATGGAAAGATCATATTTATAACTCATAAGACCTTTCTAACTATCAGGGTCATTAGAAGAAGTGTATATAGACAGAGGGCACAGATGTGAGTTGAATATGAAGGGATGATATGTAAAAACTAAAATTAAGGTGTGAGAGAGGAATGTACTGGGAGAAAGAGAAAGAAAGAGGTAGAATGAGGTAAATTATCTCACATGAACCAGGCAAGAAAAAGCTTTTACATTGGAGGGGAAGAGCGGAAGGTGAGAGGGAGTGAATGAACCTTCTTCCCGTCAGAATTGGCTGAAACAGGGAATAACATATACACTCAACTGGGTGTAGTAATCTATCTTACTCTGCAGGAAAGTGGGGGGGAGGACAAGAGAAGAGGGGTGATAGAAGGGAGGGCAGATTGGGGTTGTCAGAAGCAAAACACTTTTAAGGAGGGACGGGATGATAGGAGAGAGAGAATAGAATAAACGATGGGTGGGGAGAGATAGGATGGAAGGAAATATAGTCAGTCTTTCACAACATGACATCGTGGAGGTGTTTTGCATGAATACAGATATATAACCTATATTGAATTGCTTGCCTTCTGGGTGAGGTTGGAGAGGAAGGAAGGGACAGAATTTGGAACTTAAAGTTTTAAACATGAATGTTAAAATTGTATTTACATGTAACTGGGGGAAAAATAAAAAACTAAATAAAAATTAAAAAAAGAATATGGAGTGCTAGAATATAAAACATAGCATGTTAAAATTGTAAAGGAATCTAAGCAATTAGTCCGAACATTTCATTTTACAGTTGAATAAATCGAGGCCTAACATTAATGTTCTGTATATGAACTTATGAATGGGTATAACTATTTTGGAAAGCAATTTAGAATCATCCATAAAAAAGTTGCTAAAAGACACTAAAAATGTCTTTTTTTCCACACATATCAATGCTAGGCCTATGCTTCAAAAAACTTAAAAATAAAAATGAAAGAAATAGGAAAAAGTACCTCTACCTATAAAAACATTTATAGCAGCCCCTTCTATAATGCAAAGAGCTGGATACTAACATGGTTTCTGTCAATTAGGGAAATGCTGAAAAAAGGTGTGATATATGATAAATAAGAAACAAAAATAAATTTGTTCATAAGAAACAAGAAAAGATATAGTTACAGAGAAATCTGGAAAGGCTTGTATGAAATGATACCAAGTAAAGGAATCTTTTCATTGAATTAAAAATGAGGATAATAATATAAAAAAATAATAATACTATTACAAATAAAAAAATTAGAAAAAAAATTATAATGGGACAGCTAAGTGGTGGCATGAATAGAGCACTTCCTTGGAGTCAGGAGGACCTGAGTTCAAATCCAGAATCAAGCACTTACTAGGTGTGTGAACCTGGACAAGTCACTTAATCCCAATTGCCTCCCTCACCAAAAAAAAAATTCATAATCGCTATGAAATATTAAAATCTCTGATCAATGCATTTTTCTTAAAGACTGGTGTTAAAATATGCTATTCACTTTCTGACATAGAACTGATGGGCTCCAAGTAAACAATAATACATATTTTTTTTTAAATGAACAATGCAAGAATTTTCTTTCCTTGACTATACATGTTGGTTTTAAGGGTTTTCTTTATCTTCATTTAATGAGAGAATGAGGTAGAAGGGATATAAAATGAATGTCTATTCATTAAAAAAAAGAGAAATTAAAACATCAGCCACAATAACTGAGGCCTAGAAGGGAAAAGTGACTACCCCTAAGATGAATTAGGTCAGGGCTGGGACTAGAATGTAGATCTTCTGTCTTCTAATTGTCTCTTACTACTCTTGTAACATGTAGGAATACTCAGTGAAACCCACCCTGCCCCCTGCACTGGCCCCATGCCCAGTTAAAATGAGACTATAACTGTTTTTTTACACTGACTTGAATGAAATGAGTAGCTTTGATGATATGCCTTTCAGATACACTGCAAGTAGATAGGGGAGATAGTTCTATAGATGTGTACTGGTTGGGGGGCGGTGAGTGTGAGATTTTCAGTGATTTTCAGATCACATTATAAAGATCCTCCCTCTTTGGAGAAAGATCCTCCCTCTTTGGAGAACTGGCTCTGTTCCCTCAGTTAACCATTATTCTGCTGGGATTATAGGAACTCAATGGACACAACCTGGACTTTATACAATCATCCTATGGTACTGCTCTGAGTTATTCCTTTGGAATGTGTAGGAAAGAGAGAAGGAGGACCGCTTAATGATAAACACAAAGACAGAATCTTATGACCCTTAGATCTTATATCTCTCTCCATAGGCCAAGGAGAGTGGAAATTTGAATCCATTTGCTGAATAATTCAGTTCAATAATACAATAATATGGAGAGAACAGCAAAACTCTAACCATAGATAGGCTACTTTTTCATGAAATTGGTGTCTTTACTTTGATTTTCAGTAACAGCCTGTCTTGGGGTTCCTCTAAGCACTTGGGGACATCCTTGGGCTCTATCCCCTATGTGAAGGAAAAAGGATCAGATAAACTTATTAACAAGAAAGTATTAGGGACTCAATAGATGTGTATTATAATCCAAATAAAAACATCAACTCATGTATCACTTTATTGTTACAAATAATTTTATATACATAATTTTATTTAATTCAACTCTATAAAACAAACATTTGTTAATAAACTAATGTGTACAGAATTCTGTGTTAAGCGCTAGGAAGTGTACATTTTAATTACAATTTGGTCCTACCCTCATGGAACTTGAATGCCATAACTTATGTGACATAGTCGTCCAAGTGCTGTCTTTCTCATTCTTCAAATGAGGAAATTAAGACTCATAGAGGTAAAGTAAATTGTTGAAGTTCACATAACTAGGATGTGGCTTAGTGAGGCCTCAAACTCATGTCTTCCAACTCCCCAGTCCAGTTATCTTTGAGTTTTACAAAAAGCCACCTCATTCCATTTTTTTGTCTTTGAAAAAAAAATTGATGTCTTTTGCTATTTCATCACTTTCATTTCCAATATATTCCTCCACCCTCCCCAATCCATAAATCTGTCTTTTGTAACAAAGAATAGAAAAGAAAGAGGGTGAAAAGCAATTCAACAAAACTAACCAATACATCAGCCTAGAAATCTGACAATACATAAAATGTTGCACACCTGTAGGTCCTTACTTCAACAAATAATGGCAACTTCATTTTTAAGGAAGACAATAAGGCAAGTGTGATGTCAGCATTCTTAACCCAAAGCAATGCCACTTAAGGTGAATTTAAGGCACTGTGGTACATAAAAAGAGAGGAAAAGTTATATTTATCACATTGTGTATCTATACATATGTAAGTATAGATATAGAGATGAGCATATATTTATCCACACAACATATGCACATATTTATTACACACATATGTATACATAGACATATATGTTTACATGTGCATGTGATCTTCTAGTTTCAGTATACATGCCCATATATACATCTATATATAGACAAATATACATATATGTATGTATACACATACATGTGAGTTTGTGTAAGTTGGACTTTTCTATAACCTTTAAATCCCATTTCAATCTCACATAGAAGCTACTCCACCTCTACGTAAAGTGTTTTCTGGCATCTAAATGATCTATATTGCCTGTCTAAATAAGTCATATTCATCTGGTTGTTAGTAAGTTCTCTGCCAGGTCCTTCAATGGATACATGTTAGAAAAACCCTCTATCTATATGCTTTCCCTGTCCCTTCTTGAAGTTATAATAAAGGAATGCTACACATACATATCAGCTATCAACTTTATTAGGTTTAGAGACTGAAGTTCTTGTTTTTCCTTTCTAAATCAAAATATAATTCTCCTAGACCAGCAATATGCCCTTCTTGGGTTTCCCCCTTGGCTGTTGTATAGACTTTAGTCTTTTTTATGAGACTATGAGCTCCCTACAGAGAAGGAACATGTCTTAGAATTCACTTTAGTCCTCCTCTTGAGCCCTAACAAAGGAATTAGGACATGGTAGATATCTAATGAAGATTTTTCATTTGTTTTTCCTGAAGCATGGGTGCACAGGATACATCTAAATGAATGTTGTAGCCTAAAGAATAAGAGTAGCCAATGTTTGTAGGAGAGAAGAACAAACAAGAAAACTTTGAATCAGGATCCTGTTTGTACTTTTGCTGAACAGGACAATCAATGCTGTAAGATGTTATATTTTGATTAGAAATAGCACATCCAAATGTTGGCTGACCCTGGTTCCCTGATGTGGAAAATAAGAACTCACACATATTTTACAAAACGTTTGCTCCAAAATAACTCTGAGACAGGTAGTACAGACATTTCCCTCCTTTTGGAAATGAAAAAAAAGTTGTCATTCAGGGAAGTCACTGAGTTATTGAACATTAGTAACATTGGTGGTATGGAAGTCAAACGCAGAACCTCTGACACTATGTCAAGGAACTTTATCATAATAAAAGCTTGTATGTGCTGGGACACAAGCTAGCAGGTAGCTGGTGGTGAAATGGATAGAGCACTGAGCCTGGAGTCAGAAAGGCCTGAATTCAAATCTGGCCTCAGATACTTACTAGCTGTGTGACCCTGGGCAAGTCACTTAGATGTTGTTTGCCTCAGTTTACTCAATTCTAAAATGGGGATAATAATAACACATACCTCACAGGGTTTTGAGGATCAAATAAGATAAAATGTCAGTATGTGGCACAGTGCCTTGCATATAGCAGATGCTACATAAAGGTTTCTTTCTTCCTTTTCCCTCCTGGGATATCAGAGTCATATTCCTGGGGGGCAGGGAGAAGCAAGTGGCCAAGGAATTATAAAACTGAGTTCAAATTTAATCTTCCCCAGTTACTTGTTGTGTGGCCTTGGGGAAGTAATTGAAATTCTCAGAGCATCAGTTTCAAGATCTACCAAATAGGAATAGTAATGATAGAACAAAAAGTAAACTGATGTAAAGGTTTTTTTCTTATATCCCTAATATCTAGTATAGTGTTTGACAAACAATGGGTACTTAATAAATGCTTGTTTAATTGACTTGAATAGAATAACAAATACAGGGTTGTTCTGATGATAATTCTTCACAAATCTTCAATCTCTCTATAGCTATTATTAAGCCAAATCAACAAACATTTATGAAGCACTTTGTGCTCAGCACTGAGATAAACCCTGGAGATACAAAGAAGGGTTAAAAACAAACAAACAAACAAAAAATGCCCCAACCTTTAAGGAATCACATTTTATTAGAGGAGAAAAGATTGTTGCTGTGTTGTTTCTCCTTTTTTCTCAAAGAGGACCATGACATCGTGGAGGTGATGTCATGACATGAAAGTGAATTGGATTTAAGTGAAGGAACACTGTGTAAAGTCACCAGCCTCACTTCCTCTTCCAGAGCCATTTGGGTCCAGTGGCAAGATATAGATCAGGGTGAGTGGAGATAGCCCCAGATGTGGTGGAAGTCCATGGCCTTTTAAAGCTAAGGGTTTTAGGAGATCTCATTTTGACTGAGGCAATGCCCATTCAGTGATTATGGGAAGGCAAAAAAAAAAATGAGGCAAAGAATAACCTCTTCAATCTAGTCTAAGAAAAAAAAAATCAATCTAGGAGGGGAAGACCTCCAGGGGAGAAAAGATGTGAATAACTATATACATATAACATGAGAGAAAGATAGAGAGATAGAGAAAACGATAGAGCCGGGAAAGAAAGAAAGAAATGGAGACAGAGACAGAGAGAGGCCTCCTAAGAAGGTGGGATTGAACTGCATCCCAATGAAATCCAGGGAAGTTAAGAGGCAAAGATAAGGGAGAAGAACATTCTGGGTATGGAAGACAGCCATTTCAAGGGCATGGATATAGCAGACAAAGCATCAAATGGAAATATCTGCAAGTATGCCAATTTAGTTGAGTCACAGAGTGCACGGAGAAGAGCAAAGTATGAAAAGACCAAAAAATTAAGAAGTCAGATTGTAAAATATTTTACATGCCAAGCAGAGGAATTTATATTTGATGTGGAAGAAAGTAGAGACCACTGGAATTTATTGAGTAGTTGATATGTTTGGACTTATACTTTAAGATAATCACTTTGGCAGCTAATTGTAGGACATGTGAGAATGAGAAACATGAGGCAGGAGTAAGGATATTGAAATAGTTTCAGTGAGAGGTGCTTAGAACATGAAGTAGAATTGTGGATGTGGGAGTAGAGAGAAAGAGACTTGTAGGAGAAATAGAAATGTTTGGCAACAGATCAAATATAAGTGATTAACGAGAGTGATAATTTAGTGCTTACAAGAGCATAAATCTAGGTGAATGAGAGTAGGGTGTTTCTCTTAATAGTAATAGGGAAACTTAAAAGACAGAAAGGATTTTAGGAAATATGAGCTCTTTTTTGGACAATTTGTGTTTGACATGCTTATGGGATATTCAGTTCAAAATGACCAAGTGGCAGTGGGTTATGTGGGACTGGGAGCTTAGAAGAGAGGTTAGAGCTCGAAACATAAATATAGAAGTCATCTGTATACAGTTTTAAGGAGAGATAAAATATTGAAGAAACAGAAAAATGCCCAACACAGAACCTTAGAGGTTCCACATGATTGTCAGGCATGACTTGGATAAAGACACAGCAAAGGGAACTGAGACAGAGCAGTCAGGCAGGTAGGAAGAGAAATAAGAGAGAACTATATTAGGAAAACCTAGGAGGAGATAACAATCTATATCATGTAGAATAACTCCTTGCTTCAGTAAAGAAAGTGTCAGATAGTCATCTGAGGCTTAAATGAAGTGTGATATAGTGGGAAAAAAAATTTGGCAATCCTGGAATAGGAGTTGCAGAGATCACAGTGGAAGTGTTGGGCAGAGTTATATTGGAACAATTAGTAGCATAGGGTTGAGCAGGGTGGGAGTAAGGGCACTAGGAATAAATAATGGAGTGTGTACATAGGCAATCAGGGATTTAGAATCAATGGATGTGGAACATGAAAGGACACAAATATATCCGCTATTATGCTGAGTGAAGTGAGCAAAACCAGGAGAACATTGCACACAATAACATTCATGTTGTATGATGACTAATATTGATAATTTTAACCATTCTTAGCAATACAAGGATCTAAGATATCTCTAAAGGCCTTGTAATGGAAAATGCTATCCACATCCAAAGAAAGAACTATGGAGTTTGAATGCATATTGAAGAATACTATTTGCTATTTTATTTTCTTCTGTTGAGTTTTGTTTCCTCTTTCTGGTGGTTCCTCCTATTGGTTCTAATTCTTACTTACAACATCACTAACATGAAAATTTGTTTAATAGGAATGTATATGTATAGCCAGTATCAGATTGTGCACTGTCTTGGGGAGGGTGGTGGGGAAGGAGAGGGAGAAAAAATTTTAACTCAAAAGCACATGGAATTGATTGTTGATAAATCAAAATAAATTAATTTTAAAAAAAAGCATACGTGTCACTATTGTAGAATGAGTTCAAACAGAAAACCAGTAGCGAGAAAAAGGACAGAGGAAGGAGGTAGATAGTTCAAGATCTTCTCTTAAGGTTCAGCCTCTTAAACTCCTATTGATATTCCCTGTGGATTATGAATCCCTGGGAGGATAATTTCTCAGCAAAGAAGAAGCAAGCAGTGATATCCCAAGAAAAGCCAGTAACAAAGCAGAAAGTAGCAGTGTGAGGTGGGCCAACTCAGAGTCTGGTTTGGAGGATGACCACAGAAGTCCTGGAAAAAGTCCTGGTGCTAGGACCTAAATCTTGAGAAAAGTAGCTTGGTCTGTTCTATGAGATGTGCCTATTGGAAAAATCATTCATAAGATCATTAAAGGGAAGCAGTGAAAGACAGCAACCTGGGAATATAACCTTATTTTATCAATGAAGTAACCAAGACAAAGAGTGGAAGTGACTTGCTCAGAGGTGCTACAGTAGCAGGTAGCAGAGGCAGAATTTAAATACATGTGGCTTTAGGTGCCTTGTCTGTTCTACAATACCGTACAATACCACCTTTTAATCTCCTTACTGGAAAAGAAGAGCTGTGAGAGTATGTGTAAGAAGACATATTAGGCATCACTTGCATGGGAACATGAATTTAAAAATGTTAAGGACTTTTCTGTGAGCTGAGAACAGTTATTAGAGGTCTGATTGTGCTGGGCTATGCTGGGACACACTGGCATCCCCTTTTCCACTAGATGGCATCAGAATTCCTTTTAACTGCCACCTTCTCTGGGCCCCCATCACTACTCCTCCAACACCACCCATTTTTCTGTTTGTGGCTCAGCAGCCGGGAGTAGATCCTGATTGATTTCAGTTTGTGGTTTAGATCATGGCTCCCTGAGGCTCTGAGGGATGGAAAATGCCACCTCCTCCCTATTCCTAACCTTCCTTTCCCTCCTTAATTGTTCTGTGATTTTTGTTTTGCATTTATTAGCATGTCTCCATTCCCCCTGTTTCTCTCTCTCTCTCTCTCTCTCTCTCTCTCTCTCTCTCTCTCTCTCTCTCTCTCTCACACACACACACACACACACACACACACACACACACACACACAAACACACATAAATAATTTAAAGTGGACTGGGCTTGTGATTTCATTAGTATAAGGAAGTCTTGGTTGAGGGCAAGTCTATGAATGCGGGTCAGCATCTTCTCTGTAATTCATAGTCTTTTTTTAGAGAGTTGCCTAGAGTATTGCTATTTAAATAATTAACTAATTATTTTGTAAATTTAAAAAAATGCAACTTTGTATGATTAAGTACTTTTCTCATCTCTGGAAAATATATTCCTTGGGCCAAATCACATTGGCAGGGAAAGAAAAAAAAACTTTCAATTTGTATGCATAATGATAAGTCACATTTACATAGTACTCAATCCTTTGAAAGAATTTTTTTTTCCCACCAGAACTCTGTAAGGTAGGAAGTACAATACGTGTATTATTATTCCCACTTTACAGATGAGGTAACTGAGGGTCAAACAAGTAAAATGGCTTGACCAATATTCTGTAGCTAGTAAGTGGGAGAACCAGGGTTTGAAAACAGTGTGGTACAGAGGAATAAGCACTGTCTCTTTAGTCAGGAGATGAGTTCAAGTTCAACCTATGATACATACCATCTCTATAAACTTGAAACAAGTCACCTAACCCCAGTGGCACTCTATTTTTTCTTTTGCAAAAGTTAAAGAATTGGATGAAAAGATCTCTGGTGCCCCTTTGAGCTCCAGATCCTCTATACAATGTTCTTTCCATTATGTTTGCCTGCTCCCAAGAATGTCACATAGATGATCCTTTCATCTTCTCCTCCTCATTCCTTTCAGTGTGGTCAGAAATATTTAGTGTTATATATTATTTTTTATTTGTTTTGCTTTCTTTTTCTTGCAGAAGCTATGAGAATTAGTCAATCTATATCTGGAGATGTGTGAGCCATAGACTCTCTTTCCCCTCATTCAAACCAGGGATCCTTTTAAGCTAGCCATTATAAGAGGGAAATTATTTATTTTATTTTCAATTGCTACTAGCAAAAGAATATTGATGCTCTAGAGATGGAACATTAAAATCAAAATTATGTAGGGAATAAAAAGGTAGCATAAATTAGAAGTGTTTGCTTCCGTGGTGACCTAAGAGTGTGAAAATTCATTCCATCCCCATATAACATTCCTGAGGATGCATTTGGGAATGGATTAGGCTATAAGTCACAAAAAGCATTGTGAGTCCATTGTGGCAAAAGATGACTACAGCATAAATGAATGGCCATCAATAAGAGAATTCCCCAGAGAATGAGAGTAGCTGCCTGTGAAAATGGAAAAGGTTATCATCTTGGGACAACATCTGGGAAAAGTAGAGGGGGAGAGATAGTAAGCTTGTTCTGCTTGACACAAGAGGACAGGCTATATGAAGGAATTTCAAAGGAGGGTAAGTGTTCTTCCATTTAATATAAAGTTAGAAATTTCTATCAATCAGAACTGCTCAGTAATGGAAAGAGCTGCCTTATAAAATAGTATACTCCCAGTCACTTTGAGTGTTCAAAACCAAGGGTGAAACAATCAATCAATCAACAAGCGTACTATGTGTCAAGCATTGTGTGGATGACCACCTATCAGATATATCATAGAAAGAATTCTTTTTTTTTTTGACCTTTGTTTATTCATGATCCCAGCCAATTACTTGAGTTTTAAACTCTTTGTTAAGGTAGGGGTCTGCTTCTACTGTGGACAATGTACTGTTCCAAGCCTCAGGGGTTTTGTGCAGCTGTTTTCAGAGATACTTCTACAGACCTGTAAATTTTCAGTTCTTCCAATGTGGTAAGATAAGGGGTGAGGTGTTTACTCCTATCCTGGCCTGTGCTCTTGTCTATGAGTGACTACAAGCACTCTTCTCTGCCTTGGAACTGTGAGGGGGATTTCCTCTTTACCACCATTACAAGCTCCACCACATCAGCACTCTTCTTTGCCCCTGGACTGCCATCCAGAACTGTGACCCAGATCCAAGCATGGGCAAAGCAAGAGAATGCTGCACCAGAAGAGAGATCCCTGCAATCCCCCTCTGATAAGCTGCTAGATTCCCCCTCAGTCTGTGGGACAGGAGCTCCTGAAGCAGCCACTACCACAGGACCAAACTCTGAGAGTGGGGCTGAGACCATGCTGCTGTCTCTCACCACCATCACAGACTTTTCCTACTGACCTAAGCTGTCTTTGGCGTTCCTGGGTTGAGAAGTCTGGAAGCTGCCACAGTGGCCTCTGAGGCCTGCTCCAGGTTCACTGAGGCCTGCCTTGCTTGCATGCCCATGCCAAACTGTGCTCTTCTCCCCACTTTGTGTGATATACCTTTCTGATCAACCATCTGGGCAGTCTTGGGATGTAAATTTGTTTCACTCTGTCTTTTTCTGGGTTCTGCTGCTTCAGAATTTGTTTAGAGATATGTTTATAGGTATCTGGAGGGGTTTGGGGGAGAGCTCAAGCAAGTCACTGCTTTTCCTTCACCATCTTGGCTCCACCCCCATAGAAAGAATTCTTAAAGTAGGTTAGGGGTTGGAGCAGATGGACACTTAGGTACCAATTTAGAGATTCTCTTTTATCCTAACCAGTCATGTCTGTTCACAATCTGTTCTAGTAGTTTCTGAGTCCACTTGGTGTGTCTATATATGGATCTGTGCCTTCCATAAACATTTGAGGTAGAATTTTCCTTAAACTCTGCGTTTGAGCTCTAGATTTTTCCATAACTTCTATATGTGACCTTGGGCAATAAATCAATTAAGAAACATTTATTAAGTACTACTATGTGTCAGGCACTGTGCTAATTATGAGGGATAAAAAAAGCAAAAGATAGTCCCTGCCCTTGAAGAGCTTGCAGTCTAATGGGGGAGAAAACATGTAAGCACATACACACACACACACACACACACACACACACACACACACACACACACACACACATATATATATGAAAGACACCAGAATTGAAAAAGAAATTGGGAGGCTTAACGTAAAAGGTGGATTTTAGTTAAGAATTAGAGAAAGCCAAAAAGAACAGTAGTTGGAGGGGAACTGGTAGACCATTCTAAGCACAACAGATGGCCAGCAAAAATTCCCAGAGTGGAGGATAGGAGGTCTTGTTTGTGGAATAGCCAAGATGCCAGTGACATGTTAAGGAATCAGGTGTAAGAATACCAGAAAGGTAGAAGGAGGCTGGATTACGAAAGGCTTTGAATGCCAAACAGAGCATTTTATAGTTTCTCCTGGAGGCAATAGAAAGCCACTGGAGTTCATTGAAATGATTGAACCTACATTTTAGGAAAATCATTTTAGGGGTTGTGTGGAGAATGGATTAAAGTGGGGAGAGACAAGGCAGGCAAACCCACCAGAATGTTATTGCAGTAATCAGGATGTGAAGTGATGAAGGTCTGCACTAGAATGGTGGAAGCATCAGAAAAGAAAAAGGGGACATATTCAAGAGGTGAAAAAATAAAAAAAAAAGAGAGAGATGTTGTAAAAATAAAATTGACAGGGTTTGCCAACAGCATGGATAAGGGAGGTGAGAAATAGTGAAGAATCCAGGATGGCTTTTGGGTTTCAAGCCTGAGGGACTGAAAGAATAGTATTGCTCTCTACAGTTAAAGGGAAGATGGGGTGGGAAGGTTTAGGGGGAAAGATAATTAACTCCAGTTTGAATATATTATTTTTTGAGATTTCTATAGGACATCCAGTTCAAGACATATGAAAGGCAGTTGGAGATATGTAACTGAGTTTAGCAGAGAGATTGGGTCTGGAAAGACAGATTTAAGAATCATCAGCATAAAGATGATAATTAAATCCATGGGAATTGATGACATCACCAAGGGATAGAGAAAGAAGAGAATAGGGTCCAGAACAAAACTCTGGGGGTCGTATATGGTTAGAGAGTATGACCTGGAGAAGGATTCAGTAATGGAGACAGAGAAGAAGCTGTTACACAGGTAGAAAAAAAAAGTAACAGGAAAAATTGATGTCCCAGAAACCTAGGGAGAAGAGAGTATCAAGGAGTAGCAGGTGATCAGTAATGTCAAAGGCTGCATAGAGGTCGAAGAAAATTAGAATTGTAAAAAAGGCCATTGAATTTGGCAACCAAATGATCATTAGAAACTTTGGAGAGAGCTGTTTTGGTGTAATGATAAGGTCAGAAGCCATTATAAGGGGTTAAGAAGAGACTGAGAGGAAAGAAGGTGGAGAGACCCATTGTAAATGGCCTTTTGAGGAGAGTTTAGCTACAAAAGGCAGAATAGAAATAGGATTATATTTAGCAGGGAGGGAGAGATCAAGTGAGGTTCTTTTTTTTCAGAATAGAAGAGACATAGGAATGTTTCTAGGCAGTATGAAATGAACCAGGAGAAAGAGAGAGAGAGAGAGAGAGAGAGAGGGGAGGAGGGAGGGAAGGAGAAAGAAAGAGAGGTAGAATAAATGAAATACTAGGGATGACAGAGAGGGTACTCTGTTAGAAAAGATGGGATGGAATGTGATCACTTGAACAAGTAGGAGGGGTTTGACTTGGTAAAGATTAAGGCTGCTTCATTATGTGAGACAGGGTGAAGGAAGAGAAAGTGGGAGAAACCTAAGTGATAGGAGACAAGGTAAAGGTGAGAAAAGAGAATTCATAGTGAATGACCTCAAGTATTTTTCTGTAAAATATTAAGGCAAAGTCCTGAGCTGAAAGAATAGGGGAGGGGGAGACATGGCAGGTCTGAGGAAGGATGAACAGACTTGGAACAGCCCCTATGAAAAGTGGAATAGTGAGTTGATTATTGAGGCATAGTAGAATTGACTAACAGCAATGAGGCCCCAGTTGAAGCTATGTAACATGCATTTGTACATTTGTACTGAATCTAGTAAGAATAGTTATGTGTTTTTTTTCTAAATTTGTTTAGCAGCACATGTGTAGGAGTGAAGCCAATGAATGGTGCTAGTGATCCAAGGCTGAAGCTTGGCTGTTTGTAACAGTGATATAATAAGGATGCTAGGGATTCAAGAAAGGAGGACAGTCTAGAGTTCAATTGTTTCACCAAGGAATCCAGATGGGGAGCAGAGGAGAGACTGAGAGTTAATTGAGGAGTTAGGAGACTGGAGGTTATGGTGTGGATGAAGAGGGTTCTGTAAGGGAAGGCAGAAGGAAAGGTAAAATACTAGTAGATTATGGTTGGATAAGTGGGTTTCAGATTTCTTGAACATGGAGTTGGTATATTTATGGGTAATGACAAGATAAAAGGGATGATCATTTTTAAGTGACATTTTTGTGTCACATTTTTATGTGACATGGGGTGAAATAGCATTGGAAGTGAGTAGGTAGAAGAACTAGATGGTTAGGGTATTTAAGGATGAATCAATATATATGTTGAAGGCCTCTACTATGAGAGGAGGAATTTGGGAGAAGAAAATAAAAATCTAAGAAGGTATCAAACTTATTGAGGAAAGCAGGGGAGTGACCTAGAGATCTTTAAACAATAGCTACTAGGATTTTGATTAGGTGGTATATATGAATAGCATAAACCTCAAAGGCAGAGAGATTACTGAGTAATGGAGGAAAGGAGAGAACCTGGAAGTGGAAATGGGGAGCAAAGACTGTTCCAACTTCTGTACCTTGACCAGTAAATGGAGTTGAATGAGTGAAGGTGCAGTCATTACTGGACAGGGTGGCCAAGAAAGCTGTATTATCAAGGAAAATTAGGCTTCATTAAGAGCTAGTAGCCAGAGAGGGAGTGGAAAAAAGTGAAGATGATGGAAAGTTTGTTGCCTATAGAAAAGGCATTCCAGAGGACACAGTGTAAAGCCTGGGTAGAATTAGGATGAAACCTTGGAGTAGGAAGGTTGAGAAGGATGAAAATTTAGAATTGAGTGGTAGGGGGTGATGAATGAGATTTAAATAGTGTTCTCTAGGATTTCAGAGTCACTGAGATGTGAAAGGAATGACCAGGTATGAAAATGTTCATCACTGAAAGGAGGACACCATTTCTCTACCTTTAAAGAACAGGTGAAGTAGGAGATGGGAGTCTGAAGTGAAAGGGAGATTGACTCTTCTTTGCAATGGAGGTTTTCCACATTCCAGCTGAGAGACGGGACTGACAGTAAGGGGCGCTGGTACAGCACCATGTGCTGGTAAAGATGGAAATGGTTGCTTTGGGGCAGACGGAAGATCCCTAATTTGGCCCTGAGAAGCCTTTCCTCAGGGGACACAATATGTTACCTTCTATCTCTATGTCATAATACTCTGATATATGAAATAAAAAGAGTAGATTAACTGTTAAAATTCTATGTTCTAAGGTCCTGTCCATCCCTAACATAATACTTTAAGGTACCTTCCAGCTTTTTTACACTAAGTCTTCTTTCAGCTCCAGAATTCCAGAATTTGGTTGTTATCCTAAACATGGTGATGGGTTGTGATGATACAGTCATATTTTTTCCCCTTTTTGACACACATCTGTACCATAGCTAATCAGGCTTTGGGAACTGAACAAACCTAACTAAAGCCTAAAAGGACTGAATTTCATGACATTAACTTCATTGGCCAAATGAGAAACTCAGCTACAGATGCAATCTATATATAAAACATGGTGATAGAAAATTTAGAAATCTAGAAATAACAGAGATGCTATACAATAATATAATAATAACTCACATTCAGATAGTACTTCAATGTTTCTTAGAGACAGCATGTTATAGTAAATGAATTTGGCTTCCAAGTCAGAAAAGCTAGGGTCAAATCCTGTCTCTCACATACTAACTGTGACCCTGAGTAAATCATTTAATGTGGCATTTTCCCAGAGCCCCCAGTAGCTTGCTAAGACTATAAATTACAAAGAACATGATAATCTGCACTGGCAGAGGACCTCACCAGTGGCTCTCTGCACTAAGGAAATCACAAGTCTAATTCACCCCCCTGAAAAAGTTAGAAAAATATTTTACATAAATTGCCTCATTTTATCATCACAGAAACTCTGTGAAGTAGATACTTTTATTATCTTTATTTCATAGATGAGGTTACTTAGATTCAGAGAGGATAAATAACTTATCCATGGTCACATAGATAGAAAAAAAAATTATAAGGAAGTTCCATGGGAATCTATTCACAGGACCTAGGAAACACAGCATAAAACTTTCCAATCATTTCCTAAAGGACTGAAATATATAGCAGAAGGGCAGAATACACATATACAGGTTGTGAACTACTACAAATCCTGGGAGAAACTGTTGGGGTGTGAGGCAGGACAGTGCCAAAAATGAATGAGATAACTGTCACATTGAGACCCACAATTGGTGGTGGTATTTCCACATTGCTATACAGAGTTGTCTTTTAGAAGAGTTCACTCTGAGGTAACAGGACAAAAAGATACTATTTTCTTAGGCTTGAGTAAAAACTCAGCGTCATCAGAGGCATTAAATGAGGTTGAGGGCTAAGGCGCAGTGATGTTTCTATAATTAAGTTTGACATCCTCACTGGGGAATCATATCTGGAGGTAATGCTGGAACACTCAACTTCAAGGAGGCTGCCTGAAAAAAATTAGAAAAAAAAAGGTAGAAAATGCCTGAAGGGAAAGCCAGAAAATTAAAATCCATAGAATCCAGCAGAAATCTGTTTAAGAATAGCTTATGAAAATCCCAAAAGTTTTCTTGGCTTCTGAACAACAACACTGGGAGCTAAAAGGGGTGATAATAACCATAGAATGGTGAAATATAAGGCACAGAACATAATTCAGGTCAGGGATGTCATCTTTAAGCAATGCAAGTAGAGTCCATGTGAATCCAGTACAAAAGGGCAAGTGTAGTGAATCTGAGAGGCAGCATGCCACAAGAACAATAACAATAACAAACAATAACAATATTGTTTGAATCTTGTTAGAGTTTGAATCAGGAGAACTGACTTCTATTTTTGGTTTCTGCTTTAGCTGTATGACCAGGGGTAGAGTTCACAAGCTTTCTGATACTCAGTTTACTCATCATTCATTTGATACATTGGACTACTAATTGCTACCTTCCTTCCATATTTGTTGTAGGAAAGTATTATGCTCAGGATATATGTGTGTATACACACATGATACACACATGCAGAGATTATGTATCATGCTATTATTATTAAAATAAGAATGAAAAATACTTTTAACACTTCCAAAGATATTAAAACATAGACTGTATGAGTTGTAAAGGGTCTCAGAACAGAGAATATTAGAGCCATAAGACACCTAAGAGCTATTAGGGTTGAAAGGCAACTTGAAATAAAAAAAAAATGATTAAAAGTGCTCACATGTATGTAGCACATTAAGGTTTGCAAAGTACTTTTAAAATATTATCTGATTTTATCCTCCCAATGACTCTGGGAAGTAGGAGCTATTACTAAGTCCATCGTACAAACGGGGAAGCTGAATTTGACAGTGGTTTAAAGACTTGCCAAAGGTCACACAGCTAATAAGTGAATGCGGTCAGATTGGAACTCAGGTCTTTCTGACTCTAGCCCTAGTGCTCTATCCACTGCTCCACTCAAATGGAAATGAGAAAGTAGAATGTTAAAATGGAGCCTTGGATATCAACTAGTCAAATTCTTATTCTATCCATGAGGGAACTCAGGGCTAGAGGGGCAGTATAACTTGCCCATCACATATCCTTTATGTGAAATGAACCAGTTTTCACATCTCCGAATACTATGCCTAATCATATTGTTCATTCACAAGTTAGTCTGAAATCCCATATGGGTGTAATCTAGGTTACTTTATTCCTAGTCTTAATAGTAGATTCAGTAGGTGTCTCAATTTAAACTCTGCTATTAAAAAAAAAAAAAAGGTCTTATGACCCAAAATATATCTTGCCTTACCTGTCAGAATGCATGCAATTTTACAACTATAGATTCATTTCTTTGGATCTTGAAGACATCTCAAAACTAAGTTTCTTTTATGATGAAGCTCTCAGAATTACCATCTGAAACTTGATAGCCCATGTAACAGCCATAGCTCCCTGTAGAAAGCTAAAGGCACACAAGAACTCATATAGGGTGGTAAAAGTTGGTCAATTCTGGATAGTCGAATGGGGCTATTCAGGAAGAGGCACCCTTTGTACCTCATCCTTTTTTTTAGGTGGGGGTACACTGGGGACTTAGAAGAGATATGGTACTTAAATATATGGGTAACCAGTAACCTAACTTTATGATAGCATGAGCAAGAAGACATGTCTCCGCCTTCTCCAGCACCTCATCCCACTGCCACCTGGCACCACCTGGCATGCATGTCTTTGTGCCAAATGGGATGGCAGCCTGATGCCCCAACAATCAAGTGTCTGGAAGGAATTCAGTGAAGCAGGCAGCTCCCCTTTTACTTGCTCTGTTTTTGTTGTGATCTCTGCTGGGATAATCAGATGTTTATTCCAAGTGATAATTTCTTGTTTGTTTACAGTGAACTGCTGAAGATCAGGCTAGTGCCTGCCTGGCATTAAGAGAATTCAGCAGGGTGGCGGGTGATATCTAAAAGTTTGGAGGCAAAACTGGCACAGAGAGGTATGTCCTGAGCCAGCACTGAACAGTAGGTAAAGTTCAAGTTGGATCTGCATTTAAACAGGGGAGGGAAAATCCCAGTTCTAAGGAGGCAAGGATGGAATTCAGATTAGCCTGTGAGGGTAGGAGTAGCCTCTATTTTGAGCTAGCACAATGAGCCTGTTCCATACCAGCTGGCCCTGGCAGCATCAATCATAAAGCAGAACTTTAAATGAATCTTCTCAGATGGAGGCAATACCTTTCTCTCCTCCACCCATTATGTACTACCAAGTGTGGTTTTTGAATGCATTTGACAATACAACTAAAATACTTCAGCTTCTAACAGGGATCATAAATGTTGGGGGAAGTTTATTACAATTTACATATATTGCCGATTTCCCCATGTACATCTTGAAGAGATGTGCCATGCATTTGATCAAATTCAAAGCAGCCGTGCAACAAAATGAGGTTAATATTATTTTGCACTCTCCTTACTCCTCCTGGCAAAAGCTCTTCACTGCATTACCCATATTTATTAAACCTGCACAACGCCTTTGTGAGCTGGACACAGATCTCTACATTGTTGCGCAAGGAAGGAAAGTGATTTGTTTGCTGGGCTAAACAGAAATCAAATGGCCAAGTTGGGAATATAACCTATGGTTGCAGACAGTTGGCAAGTCATTCTTTTAACCCTGAGACAACTCCCAATAAAGCACAAGCCTGTTGGAGAGCTGATAGGCTGAACTCTATAGTAAAGCTGTTATAAATCTTCAAATGTCCCAGGATATTAGCCACTAGACATCATCACCATAGCCATGTCTCCTATTACCACTATTATCATTTAATTTAACAAACTTTTCTGTAATAAGAGTTTAACTTATTCTATCTTTGTGGCAGTCTTTTAAGGTAGGTTATATGAATATAGGCTTTGGAATTGGAGGGGCTTTATATATCACCTAATCCAACCTCCACATTTTATGCACTAGGCAACTGTAGTTATAACCATTCTAGAGATGAGAAAATTGAGTCTCAGAGAAATGAAGGGACACGATCCAGGTAACTCAGGTAGTGAATGAGAGAGTTCAGACTTCAACTTAAATCATCTGATTCCAAGTTCTGTGCTCTTCTCTTTCTTGTAATTCAAAAGGACTCTAAAAGGAGGCTTACAATTCTGAAAAATGGATTAAATAATATTCTGCTTGATGTCTGGTAAGTCCCCAAGTACTATTATTAATCAGTGATTCACAAATTCTTCAGTCCCTTCATCAGTTAGTCAGAAACTCTGCTTACACATGCCAATTAATAATTGTATTAACCGTCAGCAAAGTCAAGAAGAGAAGGTCAAGGCGGAGGGGTTGGGGTGAAAATCTGATTTTATTTTCTAAGTACATGAAAGATCTTAATGAGGATGTGATGAACACTTATATGGTGCATCCAGGCAAATTGAACGCAGAAAGGGATTTGAATAAAAGACAAAAAGATTCTAGGTGAACAAAAGGAAAAACTGTATAACATTATAAGATTTTTAAGGTAGAGAGGACATTCAAAATTATTTAGTCTAAGGACTTCATTTTATGGATGAGCAAACTGAGGACCCAAAAGGTGATTTTACTTGTCTAATGTCACAACTAAGAAGTGGCAGATTTAAGGTTTGTATATAAAGCTTCTAACTCCCAACCCACTGATTTTTCTACATTGCACTATACTTTAGGAAGATATAAATTGGAGTAAGTAACTGATTTGTATTCTTCAATAACAGAAGTCTTTATGAGAGAAAATAGATAACAATATGATCTGGTTGATTTAGACATTGACTTGTCTGAATGTAGGGGGCCAGACACAGCTATCCCTCAAAGTTGGTTAGGAACTCAGAGGCTGCTGCCTCTACGATGACCACTGAAGATGACTGCTATCATCATCTTTCATTAGGATTCTGAGCATACAAACACAAAATAAGCATATTTTCCTAAATAAGTATATGAATGTTCATATGCATATATATCTTTCTATCCATGAGTACATCAATGCATGCATATAGAACATATATATATATATATATATATATATATATATATATATATATATATATATATATGAATATATACGTAAATATATTATACATACTTTGAAAGGGAATTAGAAAATAAAATGTCAATATCATAGAGCTAGGATGCTTCATAGTTATCTGGTTCAACCTTTTCATTTATGAATCAAGAAAGCTTGTCTAAGATCACACAGTTAGCAAACATCAGAACCAGTATTTGAACCCACATCCTTGGACTCCAAAGTTTTCATGCTTTCCACTGTACAACATTGTCTCCTAGGAGAGTTATATTTGTTATAAACTCAGAAAAAGAAGCAAACAAAAAAATTGAAACCCACTAGAAGGTAGTGATAATTTTGTACAGATTAAAAAGTTTCTTTTACTGAGTCAGAGCATCAAACATATCAGTAGAATTATTTTCTACTTGCAAACGGTTTTAATTATCCTTTTCTTTTGGAGTGAGAATCAACCCCTCTCATATCTCTATATAGCTCAAATTTGGGCAAGAACCATGGGTTTGTCTGGAGAAAGTCTTACTAGATGCATATGTATGTCTTTCCACACATTGATAAGGGACTGTATTCTCCATATTCTTATAATATAACTATTCCTACTTTTCCCTGGAAGAACCTTGCACATGAATGAAAGTTGCCTGCCCAAATTGCTAGTTTATTATCAATAATCACTTTTGTCTAGGATTGAAATTAGAAAGAATTGTGATGCTACTATCATTGAGCAGTTTACACTTCATAATTCACAATCTAAACTTCATGTACAGCAGCCCTGCATTTTGGCTGCAAATCTTATTCTCATTCATGTAAGTCTCAACCACTAGTGAATGTCTCTGTGTGTGTGTGTGTGTGTGTGTTGTGTGTATGTGTGTGTGTACGTGAGTGAATGTAACCCCTCTAATCTGTTTACCTTGAGAATAAAGGGGCAGAGGGTTAACCATGTTAATTAAACAGTTGTAGGTGCTTTAAAGTATGTTTATTTTTTGCTGTTGCACATTTTCTTTTCTTTTTCTTTTTAAAATCATTTCACTTTATGCCCTCTCATCCTAAAATAACTTTGTGCGCTTAATAACTCTTGCGTCTTTTCATCCTCATAACATGATGGATAGTAAAAAGATGAGATAGTAAGCAGAGAAAAACACATGTGAATATAAATATGATAGTGGTGCATTATGCTTTACGATCAAAATATTCGAATGACAATGTGAACAAAAAATTCATCTCTGTATTTTAAACAAATCAATGTCTCCCTTTTGGGTCTCAATTTATTCATTTGTAAAATGAAAGACTGCTGCTGGATAAAAATATATAACAAGCAAGGTGAACTAAAATTTCTAATGCAAGGGAGTCAAATTTGCTATTACAAATATCACTGGGATTTGGTGGCATGAAACCCATTACTTGACCATGTCTCTTGAACCCAGTAGCAAACTGAGGAGAACTGATAGAAATATACACAGAGTAGCATTTAATATAAAAAAGAAGTACTAATATGAGGAGATCCAGAAACTATAGAAGGAACATTTGGATGTAGATAAATGAAAGTAGAAACAGATGTGATATTGTCATCAAAGTAAACATCAGACCACCTGGACAGAAAGAGGAGATAGATGAGGAGTCTGCAAAATAGATCACAAGCCTGGCAGGGAGTCATGCTATGGTAATGATGAGGGACTTCAATTATTTGGACATCTGTTGGAGCTCTCTTTCTGCCAAAAGCAGAACAAGCTAATAATTTCCTGGCTTGCCTAATGATAATTTTATCCTAATAAAAGTGGATGAATCAAAGAGGGGAACTGCCATTCTGGATCCTATTCTTATAAACCAGGAGGAATTATTTGTTGAAGATAAAATGATTGCACTGAAGTCATCAGTTGACCTTAGAAATCATCTAGGATTCCTTCCAGCCCTGATATTCTAGAGCTTAAGGCTTCATTCAGGTTGGGATTCTGTGGTCTAAGATCCCTTCCAGCCTGGAAATTCTGTTCTAAGTTCTTCCTGACTCTCATGTTCTACATTCTATCTTTCAATAAAATATGATTGCAGAGCTTGGAAGGATTTGGAGAAGTGTCTGATTCAGAACAACTTTTATTTTTTTTCTCAACGTCTTTTATGTCTCATGCTGATGCTTTTCTTTTTTTACCTCTGAACTTATACTCTTTTTTACATCAGTACAAAATTGCCTCTAAATGGCAGTCTTGCCAGGCCATCACTCAGGCAATGGTCTGATTAGTTGAATGCAAAGGGATGCAAAATAGACACAAAAGCCATCACTATTTTCATATTAGTTGACACTTACTATTAAATGCGGAAAGGAGGGTAAGCCCACTACAATGTATGAGTAGCCTTCCCCTTTCACTTGCAAAAATGGGAGGGGGTAAAATTTAAAATCAAAATGTTTATCTACTGAGACAACCTACTACCCTTCAATAGAGTAAGGGTAATTGTATGTATGTATGTGTGTGTGTATGTATTATGTGGCTATGTGTGTATACATACATACATACATATGTATGTACACACATACATATATACATATGTTCATGGAGAGAGAGAGAGAGAGAGAGCAGAGAAAGACAGCAACAGAGAGAGAGAGAGAGAGAGAGAGAGAGAGAGAGAGAGAGAGAGAGAGAGGAAGCGAGAAAGCAAAGAGCAGAAGTGACCAAGAAAGCTAAGACCTTTAAAATCTCTTCACCATCTACTCCAAATGAAAAGTTTGGGAACCAGTAAGGCAAGAGAAAAGTGGAATTGTTGCCTGGGGTAGGGCCAAAGAAGTCATTCCTTTGAGAAAGTTTGGTAGTTGCATCTATGTGTGGCTCAAAGGCGTAGAAAAATCAGTATTATCTGTAAAGATGTGGAAAAGTTGGGTCTTGATAAGTTCCATGCTACAATGAGATCTGGAAAGGAGGTCAGAAAGGTGGGTGCATCTGAAGAATGGTTCAGTATAGAAATAATGGGAACACATTTGATGTTTCAGCATGAATTAACAAACACTTAGATCAAATCCAGGATATGGTCACTGAGCAAATGTGTAATATTCCTTATCAAAGATGTATATAAGAAGAGCAAAATATTAAGGAAAGCACATTGCACTGAGATCCTGGGCTTTAGTTCTGCCTGTGCTATCATAACTCATTGTGTCTTTTAGCAAGTCATTTTCTTTCTATGAACTGCAATTTTATCACCTGTAAAATAATAGAGTTGGACTAAATGAATTTGAAGGGTTCTTCTACATCTAAACATAATTTTTAATCCAAAATAAATCTCAATGATCTGTCATTGGGTACCAGCTGCACACTGGAGCTTTGGATGGGAGGGAACTCTGGGGAAGAATATATCGAGCACATGGATGGTCATAGCTGGAGTTATAGAAACAAGACTTCACTCCAGGGATTTCTGTTAATGGTATCTTCAGCACTTGACCAAAACTGAAGAAATCTTTTGATCCATGAAGAGTTAGGAAGAAAAAAAAGCCAGTCACACTACTAAATAGGCTGGTAGGAAGTGTTAATATGAATATAAAAGTACCTCTCTAACAAACAAGGGTCTTTAAAATCAGTCAGATGAGATATACATAAGGCTCAGAGGGAAAAAGAGAAGGGTGATGGTGGTTGTTGACTTCTTCCTTTGGGGTACTCAGGTATTTCTTGACATAAAGTGATAGTAGAGAAATTTGTTGTTCCTTTTCAGAGAGCAATTTGAAACAATGGCCAAAGAGATATAAAAATGTGCATAAACCTTTGACCCAGCAATAGTACATCTAGGTCTGTATCCCAAAGGGATCATAAAAGTGGAAAAGGACCCACATGTACAAAAATGTTAAGAGCAGCTCTTTCTGTGGTGGCAAAGAACTGGAAGTTGAGGGGATGCCCATCAGTTGGGGAATGGCTGAACAAGTTGTGATATATGAACGTAATGGAATACTATTGTGCTATAAGAAATAATGAGCAAGTGGACTTCAGAAAAACCTGTAAAGACTTGTATGGACTGATGCTGAAGGAAGTGACCAGAACCAGGAGAAGATTATACATGGTAACAGTCATGTTGTGTGATGACTAACTTTGATAGACTTAGCTCTTCTTAGCAATGGAAGGATCTAAGACATCCCCGAAAGTCTCCTGATGGAAAATGCTATCCACATCCAGAAAAAGAACTATGGAGTTTGAATACAGATTGGAGCACACTATTTGCTCTTATATTTTTCCTCTGTTTTGTTTTTTCTTTCTTCTGGTTCCTCCTATTGGTTCAAATTATTCCTTACAACATGACTAATATGAAAATATGTTTAATAGGAATGTATATGTACAGTTTATGTCAGAAGGCAGGGAGGGAGGGGGAGAAAATTTAAAACTCCAAAGCTTATAGAAGTGAATGTTGAAAACTAAAAATAAATTAAAACAACAACAACAACAAAAAGAAATTTGTTGTCTTCCTGGGATACGTACTCAAGATATAACAGAAATGTCCCAGGATGGTGTGATTCTGGGCAAGTTCCTTAAAGTGACTCACATGTTAAATGAGAGAGTTGATGTACATGACTTCTAAGTGCCTTCCTAGTTATCTATCTATGAGCTTATGTTCCTAAACATTCTCCAGATTCCTTCTCTCCAATTCCAGGGATGCATATGGTTAGAAATTATATACTCAGAAAGAATCTAGGCAGCTTTGACAAAACTGGTGAAATCAGGAAAGAAATGAAAGATAATTTTATCAAAGTTGATGTTTTCAACATTAAGTCAGTAGCTTTTGATAATAATACCTTGTTTAAGAATGGTATTCGCATTTCTGTATCATGGCTTAAATTACAGGAATGATGGTGTCCTGACCAAGGTTGTAGATTGCTTAAAACAAAATTAGTAAGAATGTGTGTGTGTGTGTGTGTGTGTGTGTGTGTGTGTGTGTGTGTGTGTAGATTCTTATTAGCCTTTTCATAAATTTAACTCAAAGGATTTTAACCTAAAAAACAATGGGAGAAAAAGAAAATTGCATACACATGCACGTGTCTGTGTGTGTGTGTACACAAAAATTTGTATATCTATAGCAAATATAAATAAAACAGAGAAAAAAAAACACACAGCACTACTAAAGAACATTTCCATGAAGAGTAGATATGTGGGTACTAAGAGACTGAGACATTATAATACATTACTCCTGGAGGAAATGGAATATTAAGAGACAATCTTCTCTGAGAAATAATTCTAAGTAGGATACCATAACTGCAGGACAGGTGCTATACAGACTGAGAATGGTCATGGTATCAGTGTATGGAGCAATAAAAAAAAAGGAAGAAAAGGTCAATTAAAAATTTAAGTATATTAGAAAGAACTCAGTGCAGACTAGGGAAAATGGAGAAGTGTACATTTCCCTTCTTCTAGTTCTCTCTCATTCTCTACAATCATTTCAGATCCCAAAAGATGTTAACATCCTATATCATTGAACTGAAGTGAATAAGGAAATATATTCTTGATAATTAGTACTTTGGTTAAGTTGAGTCAGCTGCTTTAAGAAGTAAAAGGGGGCCCCACTTTGGGGGTTTAAAATATTTTATTTTCCAATTACATGGAAAAAAAAACAATTTTTAAATTATTTTCTTCAAAATTTTGAGTTCCATGTTGTTTATTTTCCCATTTGTATGATTTCTTTGGGATATAGCCCTAGAAGTACTATTGCTGGATCAAAGGGTTTGCCCATTTTATAGCCCTTTGGGTATAGTTCTAAATTGCTCTGCAAAATGGTTGGTCCACAATTCACCAACAATACATTAATGTTCCAATTTTCCCACATCTCCAACATTTCTCATTTTCCTTTTCTATCATGCTGGCCAATCTGATAGTTGTGATATGGTACCTCAGAGTTGTTTTATTTGCATTTCTCTAATCAATAGTGATTTAGAGGGGCAGCTAGGTGGCACAGTAGATGGAGCACCAGCCCTGAAGTCAGGAGGACCTGAGTTCAAATCCAGCCTCAGACCAAACACTTGACACTTGCTAGCTGTGTGACCCTGGGCAAGTCACTTAACCCCAATTGCCTAAAAATAAAAAATAAAAATAAATAAAAATAAATAAAAATTAAAAAATAGTGATTTAGAGAATTTTTTTTTCCATATAACTATAGATGGCTTTAATTTCTTCATCTGAGAATTGCCTGTCCATATCCTTTGAATGTTGATCAATTGGGGAATGACTTGGATTCTTATAAATTTGACTTAATTCCCTATATATTTTAGAAAAGAGGCCCTTATTCAAGACAGTGGTTGTAAAAGTTATTTCCCAATTTTCTACTTTCTTTGTGATCTTGGTTGCATTGGCTTTATTTGTTCAGTTATTTCTGTGGTGGCAAAGAACTGGAAATTGAGAGGATGCTCATCAATTGGGGAACTGCTGAACAAGTTGTGGTATATGAATGTAATGGAATACTATTGAACTGTAAGAAATGATGAGCAGGGGAATTCTGTTTCTGGGAGCCAAGATGGTGGAATAAGAAATAAGTTGCTCTGTAATAAAATAAAAATGACAATTCCACCTAAGCTAATTTACTTATTCAGTGCCATACCAATCAAAACACCAAAAAAAATTTTTATAGAATTAGAAAAAATAATAAGAAAATTCATTTGGAAGAACAAAAGGTCCAGAATGTCAAGGGAACTAATGAAAAGAAATGCAGGGGAAGGTGGCCTGGACCTTCCAGATCTTAAATTGTATTATAAAGCAACAATCATCACAACTCACTTGGTACTGGCTAAGAAATAGAGTGGTGGATCACAGGAATAGGTTATGGGAGATGCAGTAGTCAATGGCTATAGTAAACTATTATTTGATAAACCCAAAAAACCCAGCTTCTGGGATAAGAACCCACTCTTTGAAAAAAAACTGCTGGGAAAACTGGAAAAGAATGCGGCAGAAACTGGGCATAGACCAAAATCTCACACCATATACCAAAATAAAGCCTAAATGAGTTCATGATTTTGATACAAAGGCTGATACTATAAGCAAACAGGGAGAGCAAGGAATAGTTTACCTATCATATCTATGGAGAACAGAAGAATTCATGACCAAACAAGAGATAGAGAACATTACAAAAAGCAAAATGGATAATTTTGATTGCATTAAATTGAAAAGTTTTTGCACAAACAAAACCAATGCAACTAAAATTAGAAGTAATGTAGAAAACTGGGAAATAATTTTTACAGCCAGTCTCACTGATAAAGGCCTTATTTCTAAAATACATAGAGAATTAAGTCAACTGTATAAGAATACAAGCCATTCCCTAATTGATAAATGGTCAAAGGATATGAACAGACAGTTCTCAGATAATGAAATTAAAAGCATCTATAGTCATATGAAAAAATGCTCTAAATCATTATTGATTAGAGAAATGCAAATCAAAACAACTCTGAGGTACCACATCACACCTATCAGATTGGCCAATATGACAAAACAGGATAATGATAAATGTTGGAGAAGATGTGGGAAAATTGGAATGCAAATGCATTGTTGGTGGAGTTGTGAAATGATTCAACCATTTTGGAAAACAGTTTGGAACTATGTCCAAGGGCTATAGAAATGTGCATACCCTTTGACCTAGCAACAGTACTTCTAGGGCTATATCCCAAAGAGATCAAACAAATGGGAAAAGGACCCACATGTACAAAAATATTCATAGCAGCTCTTTTTGTGGTGGCAAAGAATTGGAAATTGAGAGGATGCCCATACTGGGGAATGGCTGAGCAAGTTGTGGTATATGAATGCAAAGGAATACTATTGTCCTATAATAAATGATGAACATGCTGACTTCAGAAAAACCTGGAAAGCCTTATATGGTCTGATACTGAGTGAAATGAGTAGAACAAAGAGACCATTGTATATAATAACAGCCAAGCTGTGCGACGACTAATATTGATAAACTTAATCCTTCCCAGTAATACAAGGATCTAAGACATCTCTGGAGGCCTTATGATGGAAAATGCTATTCACATCCAAAGAAAGAACTTTGAAAGTTGAATTATTATTTTTTCTCTTCTGTTGAGTTTTGTTTCCTCTTTCTGATGGTTCATCCTATTGGTTTTAATTTTTATTTACAACACCATTAATGTAAAAATATATTTAATAGGAATGAAAATGTATAGCCCATATCAGATTGTGCAATGTGTTGGAAAGGGTTGAGGGGAAGAAGGGGGAGAAAAATTTTAAACTCAAAAGCATATGGAAGTTATTATTGATAAATCAAAATAAATTAATAATTTTTTAAAAAAAGAAATAAGTTGCTCTTACGATCCCTTATTAATCTCTGAAAGCCTAGAAAATATCACCCCAGGACAAAACATGTAACAGCTGAAAGACAGGGAGCAGCAGTCTGGTAGCCCAGTTAGCATGAGGGATTAACATGAAAGGCCTCTCTTGCCCTGTGGGAAGGGGAGCAGTACAGAATGGAAGGCATCCAAGCAAGCTAGCAGAAAGCCCCACCTCAGCATACCAGGGGGAGATCCTAAATCCCAGGTGGTTGAGCAGGCAATCACCAACACCAGAACCACCAAATGCCTTAGTATGGGCAGGGGAACCAGTGGAAACTAGCTCAGAAAATCACCATGTGCCTTGGTGTTCTACAGCAGTCAAGTCTCCCAGTGCCTCAGCAAAACTCTGGGAAGTGCTCCAAGTGGGAAAGGCCCAGGCAGAGAAACATCTACAGCAGTGAAACATCCATCTGAAAGGAGGCAAAGAAAGCAAAAGGAGGGAAAGAAAAGGCCTGGGTAAGTAGGCAACCTCCAGGGGCCAGACTAACCAATCCTACCCCAAGAGTTCCAGTGTTGCTGATCCCAGTCCCAGGTAAACTGGCTGAAACCCATAACCTCCAACTGCCAGCACCTGAGGCCCCAGCACACAAAGTCAGTGACCAGGCCCAGGCTCCCAACAAAAGAAGCTTGGGTCAGTGCCCCTTGCTCTTTAGCAGGAGAGCTTAATCTATTTAAAGGCCAGGAAATAGGCAAACACCATGATAAAAAAAAAAAAAAAGAAATCTGCTGTAGATTCTTATTATGGGAACAGTGAAGATCAAGGCAGAAATTCTGAAGAAGACAACATTGCCCACAAACCCACATCTGGAATATTGAAAGGGAATACGAATTGGTCTGAAGCCCCAAAAGCCTTCTTGGAAGAGCTCAAGAAGGATTTTAAAAGTCAAATAAGAGAGATAGAAGAAAAATTAAGAAAAGAAATGAGAGGTATGCAAGAGAGAGTCAATAGCTTGGAAAAGGAAGGACAAAAATTAACTGTAGGAAACATGTCCTTAAAAAATACAATTGACCAAGTGGAAAAAAAGTATGCTGAAGAAAACAACTGCTTGAAAAGCAGAATTGGACAAACAGAAAAGGAGACACAAAAGCTCACTGAGGAGATTTTTTTTTCATTCTTTTTTTTTATATAAATTTATTTTTAGTTTTCAACATTTACCTCCACAAGATTTTGTGTTCCAAATTTTCACCCCATTTTGCCCTCCCCCCACCCCAAGATGGCATGCATTCTGAATACCCCTTCCCCTAGTCTGCCTTCTCTTCTATCTCTCCCCTCCTTCTCTTATCCCTTTCCCCTTCTACTTTGCTGTAGGGCAGGATACATTTCTGCCATTTCCTACATTTCTTGTTTCCCAGTTGAATGTGAAAACATTTTTTTAAACATATGTTTTAAAAACTTTGGGTTACAAATTTTCTCCCTTCCTCCCTTTCCACCCACCCTCATTGAAAAGACAAGCAAATCAATATAGGTTATACATGTGCAGTTATGCAAAACACTTCCATAGTAGACATGCTGTGAAAAGCTAACTTTATTTTCCTTAATCCTATCCTGCCCCCTATTTATTCTATTCTGTCTTTTGACCCTGACCTCCTCAGAAGTATTTGCTTCTGATTGCCCCCTTTCCCAATCTGCCCTCCTCTCTATCATCCCCCTACTCTCTTGTCCCCCTTCTCCCCCTATTTTCCTGTAGGGTAAGACAAACTTCTGTATGCAATTCAATGTTTATGTTATTCCCTCCTTAAGCCAAATCCTATGAGAATAAGATTCCTCATTCCCTCTTGCCTTCACCTGTTCACCTCCTCTGTGAGAGCCTTTTCTTCTCTGATTTTTTTGTGAGATAATTTACCACATTCTACCTCTCCCTTTCTTCTTCTGCTAGTATAATCCTCTCTCATCTGTTAATTTTATTCTCCAGATATGACCCCTTAATCTTCAACTCACCCTATGCCCTCTATTTATCTATCTAGCTAACCATATCTATATCTATCTATCTATCTATCTATCTATCTATCTATCTATCTATATATGGATAGATAGATAAATATATGGATATTGTTAGCTAGATATATAGATATAGATATAAATATAGATACACATACATTTACATACATACATACATATATATATATACATATATATGTATATATGTATATATGTATATATATGTACATATATATATATATGTATATATATGTATATATATATATATGTACATATATATATATATATATATATATATCTCACACACATATGTATATAATTTTTTCCCTCCAACTACCCTGATACTAACAAAGGTCTCATGAGTTATAAATATCATCTTTCCATGCAGGGATGTAAACAGTTCAAACTTAATAAGTCTCTTATGATTTCTCTTTCCTGTTTACCTCTTCATGTTCCACTTGAGTCTTGTATTTGAAAGTCGAATTTGCTATTCAGCTCTGGTATTTTCATCAAGAGTGCTTGAAAGCTTGCTTTTTCATTAAATGACCATATTTTCCCCTAAAGGATTATACTCAGTTTTGCTACATAGGTGATTCTTGGTTATAATGCTATCTCTTTTGCCCTCTGGAATATTATATTCCATGCCCTGTACTCCTTTAATGTAGAAGTTGCTAAATCTTGTGTTATCCTGATTGCTTTTCCACAATACTTAAATTGTTTCTTTCTGGCTGCTTGTAATATTTTCTCCTTGATGTGGGAACTCTGGAATTTGGCTACAATGTTCTCAAGAGTTTTCCCTTGCAGATCTCTTTTAGGAGGAGATCAGTGGATTCCTTCAATTTCTATGTTTCCCTCTGATTCTGAAATATTAGGGCAGTTTTCCTTGATAATATCTTGAAAGATGACGTCTAGGCTGTCTTTTTTTCTTTTCTTTTTTTTACTTTTTTAAAATTTTATTAATTTATTTTGATTTATCAACAATCACTTCCATATACTTTTGAGCTGAAAATTTTTCTCCCCCTTCCTCCCCCCACCCTCCCCAAGACAGCACACAATCTGATATAGATTTTACCTTTACGTAGTCATTAAGCATATTTTCAAATTAGTGAAGTTGGAAGTAAAAATAAAAACCAATAGTAGGAACCATAAGAAAGATGACACAAAACTCAACAGAAGGTAAAAATATGTTATAGTGATTTGACTTCCACAGTTCTTTCTTTGGATGTGGACAGCATTTTCTATCCCGAGGCCTCTGGAGATATCTTAGATCCTTGTAATGCTGAGAAGAGCTCAATTTAACAATATTAGTCATTGCATAACATGGCTATTATTGTGTACAAAGTCCTCTTGGTTCTTCTAGGCTCTTTTTTTGATCATGCTTTCAGATAGTCCAGTAATTTTTAAATTCTCTCTCCTAGATCAGTTTTCAGGTCAGTTGTTTTTGCAATGAGATATTTCACATTACTTTTGAATTTTTCATTCTTTTGGATTTGTTTTACAGTATCTTGATTTCTCATAAAGTTACTATCTTTCAATTACTCTATTCTAATTTTTAAGGAAGTATTTTCTTCAGTAATATTTTGACTTCCTTTACCATTTGGCCAATTTTGCTTTTTAGGGCATGCTTCTCCTGGTTGGATTTTTGGACTTCTTTTGCCATTTGGGTAATGCTATTTATTAAGGTGTTATTTTCTTCAGTATTTATTTGGGTATCCTTTAGCAAGCTGTTGCCTTGTTTTTCATGATTGTCTTGTATTACTCTTATTTCTCTTCCCAGTTTTTCCTCTACTTCTCTTACTTGCTTCTCAAAATCCATTTTGAGGTCTTCCAAGGCCTGTGACTGATTCATATTTTTCTTGGAGACTTTGGATTTAGGAGCTTTGGCTTTTTCGTCTTCTTCTGGTTGTATGTTTTGATCTTCTTTGTTACCAAAATAAGATAATATAATCTGACTGTTTTTTGTGTGGTTTGCTCATGATCCCAGCCAATTACTTGACTTTTAAACTCTTTGTTAAGGTAAGAGTCAGCTTCTAGTGGAGAAAATGTGCTGTCTCAAGCTTTGGGGGTTTGTATAGCTGTTTTCAGAGATACTTGTAGGGATCTGTAAATTTTCAGTTCTTCAAAGGTGGTATGATCAAGGGCAAGGTGTTTACTCCTATCCTGGCCTGTGCCCTCATCTATGAGTGACCACAAGCACTTTTGTCTGCTTTGGAACTGTGAGGGGAATTTCCTCTCGCCAGCCACTATGAGCTCCACCATGCCAGTGCTCCTCCTTGACACAGGATTGCCACCCAAAACTGTGACCCAAATGCAAGCATGGACAAAGCAAGAGATTCCTGCCTTATCACTGGCAAAGAGATCCCTGCAATCCCCCTTTGATCCACCACTGAATTCCCCCTCAGTTTGTGGGCCAGAAGCTCAAGAGGCAGCAACTGCTCTGGGGCTGTGCTTTCTTGGGAACTGAGGCTGAGACATAGCTTCTGTCTCACAGCAGAAACAGACTTTTTCTACCGACCTTCTAGGTTGACTTTGCCATTCATGGGTTGAGAAGTCTGGAAACTGCCACAGCTGCCTGCAATTCCGTCCTCTGAATCCTGCTCCAGGTTTGCTG
This sequence comes from Phascolarctos cinereus, assembly GCF_003287225.1. Lineage (NCBI taxonomy): Eukaryota > Metazoa > Chordata > Mammalia > Diprotodontia > Phascolarctidae > Phascolarctos > Phascolarctos cinereus. The sequence continues at coordinate 307,781,320 of NW_027555625.1, read as the reverse complement.
TGGCCTGCGGGCTGCGCTCCTCTTCCAGCCTTGCACAATATACCGTTGTGATCAACCATCCAGGTTGCCTTGGGCTGGAAATTTGTTTCACTTTGTCTTTTTGTGGGTTCTGCTTTATCATTTGTTTAGAGAAATTTTTTATAGGTATTTGGAGTGATTTGGGGGAAAGCTAAAGGAAGTCATTGCTTTTATCTGACATCTGGGCTCTGCTGAGGAGAAGAACTTCTAAAAAAATTAAATGGGCTGAATGTAAAAGGAGGTACAAAATCTAATAGAAGAAACTAATTTGTTAAAAATGAGAATGGGGGGTGGTGGACCCAAGATGGCAGAGTGAAGGCAGTGACTTGCTTGAGCTCTCCCCCAAACCCCCTCCACATACTCATAAAAATGGCTCTAAACAAATTCTGAAGCAGCAGAACCCACAAAAAGACAAAGTGAAACATTTCCAGCCCAAGACAACCTGGATGATTGATCAGAAAGGTATATCACGCCAGGCTGGGAGTGCAGCGCAGTGTGGGCACGCAGGCCACAGCAAACCTGGAGCAGGCCTCAGAGGGCTGAATCATGGGCAGCTGTGGAGGTTTCCAGACTGCTCAATCCACAAATGCCAAAGACAACTTAGAAGGTCAGTGGGAAAAGTCTCTTTCTGTCTGTGGTCAGAGAGGAAGGCGGGGTTTCAACTCCATTCCCCAAGAGCGTGGCCCTGGAGGGGGGCAGCTGCTTCCCGAGCTTCCTGCCCACAGACTGAAGGGGAATCCAGTGGCTGATCATAGAGGGACTGCAGGGATCTCTTTGCCAGTGCTGAGGCAGGAATCTCTTGCTTTGCCCGTGTGTAGATCTGGGTCACAGTTCTGGGCGGCAGTCCTGGGGTGAGGAGGAGCACTGGCGTGTAGAGCTTGTAGTGGCTGTGGAGAGAAACCCCTCCTCACAGTTACAGGACAGAATGGAATACTTGTGGTCACAGGCCAGGAAAGGAGTAAACGCCTCTCCCCTTATCATACCACCTAGGAAGAACTGAAAATTTGTAGGTCCCTACAAGTATCTCTGAAAACAGCTGTACAAACCCCCTGAAGCTTGGGACAGTACACTCTCCACATTGAAAGCAGACTCTTACCTTAACAAAGAGTTTAAAACTCAAATAATTGGCCAGGATCATGAGTAAGCAGCACAAAAAGAGTCAGACTCTATTATTTTACTTTGGTGAAAAAGAAGATCAAAATACACAACCAGAAGACCACAAAGTCAAAGCTCCTACATCCAAAGTTTCCAAGAAAAATAAGAATCAGTCCCAGGCCTTGGAAGAGATCAAAAGGGATTTTGAGAAGCAAGTAAGGGAAGTAGAGGAAAATCTGGGAAGAGAAATGAGAGTGATGCAAGAAAATCATGAAAAACAAGGCAACAGCTTGCTAAAGGAGACCCCAAAAAATACTGAAGAAATTAACACCTTAAAAAATAGCCTAACCCAAATGGCAAAGAGGTTCAAAAAGCCAATGAGGAGAAAAATGCCCTAAAAAGAAAAATTGGTCAAATGGAAAAGGAAGACCAAAAGATTACTGAAGAAAATACTTCCTTAAAACTTAGAATAGAGCAATTGGAAGACAGTGACTGTATGAGAAATCAAGACACTGTCAAACAAATCCAAAAGAATGAAAAATTAGAAAACAATGTGAAATATCTCATTGGAAAAACAACTGACCTGGAAAATAGATCCAGGAGAGAGAATTTAAAAATTATTGGACTATCTGAAAGCCATGATCAAAAAAAGAGCCTAGACATCATCTTTCAAGAAATTATCAAGGAAAACTGCCCTGATATATTAGAACCAGAGGGCAAAATAGAAATTGTAAAAAATCCACAGATCTCCTCCTGAAAGAGATCCCCAAAGGAAAACTCCTAGGAATATTGTAGCCAAATTCCAGAGTTCCCAAGACAAGGAGAAAATATTACAATGTGCCAGAAGGAAACAATTCAAGTACTGTGGAAACACAATAAGGATAACACAAGATTTAGGAGCTTCTACATTAAAGGACCACAGGGCATGGAATATAATATTCCAGAGGGCAAAGGAGATAGGATTACAACCAAGAATCACCTACCCAGCAAAATTGAGCATAATTCATCAGGTGAAAAAATGGTCATTCAGTGAAATGGAGGACTTTCAAGCATTCCTGATGAAAACACCAGGGCTAAATAGAAAATTTAAATTTCAAATATAGGACTCCAGTGAAACATGAAGAGGTAAACAGGAAAGAGAAATCATAAGAGACTTATTAAGATTGAACTGTTTATATTCCTGCTTGGAAAGATGATATTTATAACTCATGAGACCTTTGTCAGTATTAGGGTAGTTGAAGGAAAAAAATTATATGTATGTATATATATAGATAGATAGATAGAAAGAGGGCACGGGGTGAGTTGAAGATTAAGGGGTCATATCTGGAGGATAAAATTAAGGAATGAGAGAGAATCATACTTGGAGAAGAAAGGGAGAGGTAGAATGGGGTAAATTATCTCACAAAAACAAAAAAGAAAAAAGAAAAGTCTCTCACAGTGGAGGGGAAACAGGGGAAGGTGAGAGGGAATGAGTGAATCTTATTCTCATAGGATTTGGCTTAAAGAGAGACTAACATACATTCAATTGGGTATGAAAATCTCTCTTACCCTGCAGGAAAATAGGGGGAGAAGGGGACAAGAGAGCACAGGGATGTTAGAGAGGAGGGCAGATTGGGAAAGAGGGTGATCAGAAGCAAATACTTCTGAGGAGGGACAGGGTCAAAGGAAAGAATAGAATAAATGGGAAGGCAGGATAGGATTAAGGGAAATATAGTCAGTTTTTCACAACATGTCTACTATAGAAGTTTTTTGCATAACTGCACACGTATAACCTATACTGAGTTGCTTGCCTTTTCAATGAGGGTAGGTGGGGAGGGAGGAAGGGAGAAAATTTGGAACTCAAAGTTTTAAAAACACATGTTTTAAAAAAATGTTTTCACATGCAACTGGGAAATAAGAAACACAGGAAATGGGGTACAGAAGTCTATCCCGCTCTACAGGAAAATAGAAGGGGAAGGGGGTAAGAGAAGGGAAGGGGGAGAGATAGAAGAGAAGGCAGACCAGGGGAAGGGGTATTGAGAATTCATGCCTTCTTGGGGTGGGGGGAGGGGTGAGAAATTTAGAACTCAAAAACTTGTGGAAGTGAATGTTGAAAAGTAAAAATAAATAAATTTATATCTTATAAATAAATAAATAAAATAAAAATAAGAATTGTACAAATGGAAGCTGTTGACTATGACAGAGGGAGAATCAGTGAAACAGAAACAAAAGAATGAAAAAAGAATAGATGAAAATGTAAAATTACTCATTGGTAAAACAACTAATCTGGAAAAAAAGATCCAGGAGAGACAATTATGTATATGTATATGTATATGTATATGTATATATATATAATATATATATATATATATATATATATATATATATATATGTATATATGTATATGTATATGTATATGTATATGTATATGTATATGTATATGTATATGTATATGTATATGTATATGTATATGTATATGTATATGTATATGTATATGTATATGTATATATATACACACATATATATATGTATATGTATATGTATATGTATATGTATATGTATATGTATATGTATATGTATATGTATATGTATATGTATATGTATATGTATATGTATATGAATATGTATATGTATATGTATATGTATATGTATATGTATATGTGTATGTGTATGTGTATGTGTATGTGTATGTGTATGAGTATGTATACGTATATGTATATGTATATGTATATGTATATGTATACATATATGTATATGTATATGTATATGTATATGTATATGTACATGTACATGTATATGTATACGTATACGTATACGTATATGTATATGTACATGTGTATGTACATGTACATGTATATGTACATGTACATGTATGTGTATGTGTATGTGTATGTGTGTATGTGTATGTGTATGTGTGTGTATATGCATATATGTGTGTATGTGTGTATATGTGTACATACACACATATACATGTGTATGCATACATATATACATACATACAGAGAGAGGGGAGGGGGAGAGAGAAATTCCCCAATTGTTAAATGGTCAAAGGTATGAATGAAAGGCAGTGCTCAGATGAAAAAATTAAAGCCATTTATAGTCATATGAATACATGCTCTAAATCACTACTGATTACAGAAATGGAAATTAAAACAACTTTCAGGTATCAAATTACATCCCTCAGATTGGCCAAGATGAGAAAAGAAGAAAATGATGGGTGTTGGAGAACATGTGGGAAAATTGGAAAACTAATGCATCATTGGTGGAGTTGTGAAATGATCCAACCATTTTGGATAGCAATTTGGAACTATGCCCAAAAGGCTATAAAAATGTACATTCTCTTTGACCCAGCAACAGCACTTCTGGGCTATATCCCAAAATGATCATACAAATGGGAAAAGGACCCACATTTACAAAAATATTTATAGCAACTCTTTTTCTGGTAGAAAAGAATTGGAAATTGAGAGGATGCTCATCAATTGGGGAATGGCTGAACAAGTTGTGATATATGAATATAATGGAATACTATTGTGTTATAAGAAATGATGAACATTCTGACTTCAGAAAAACCTAGAAAGACTTGTATGATCTGATGCTGACTGAAGTGACCAGAACCAAGAGAACATTGTACTGAATAACAGCCACATTGTGTGATGACTAATATTGCTAAACTTAACCCTTCCCAGCAATACAAAGATCTAAGACTTCTCCAAAGGCCTTGTGATGGAAAATGCTATCCACATCCAAAGAAAGAACTATGGAGTTTGAATGCAGATTGAATCACAACATTTGCTATTTTTTTTCTTCTGTTGAGTTTTGCTTCCTCTTTCTGGTGGTTCCTCCTTTTGGTTCCAATTCTTATTTACAACATCACTAATGTGAAAACATGTTTAATAGGAATGTACATGTATAGGAGGATGGTGGGGAAGAAGGGGGAAAAATTTAAACTGAAAAGCATGTGGAAGTGATTGTTGATAAATCAAAATAAATTAATAAAAAGGATATATCATGTATATCCTTTTTATTAATTTATAGCAATATATATGTATATGCATATGTATGTGTGTGTGTGTGTGTATATATATATATATTGTGTGTGTGTGTGTGTGTGTGTGTGTGTATTGTCTACCTGAAAATCACAATGGAAAAAAGAGCTTGGACAGCATCTTTCAGAAAATCATCAAGGAAAACTGCCCTGATGTCCTAGAACCAAGGGGTAAAATAGCCATAGAAAGAATTCACTGATCTTCTCCTGAAAGAGATCCAAAATTGAAAATGCAAAGGAATATAGTAGCCAAATACCAAAATTACCAGAAATCTAACTTGCCCTAGAGGCAGTAGGAAGAGAAAAGGGGAAAGAAAAGGGATAGGGGATAGAAGAGGGAAGAAGTAGTAAGTGTAAAGAGGAAGAAAGGGAGGGGGCTAATAGAAGGGAGGGGTTACTGAGGGAGGCAGTCATTAAAAGCAAAACACTGGTGAGGAGGGAAACGGAGAGAGGAGAAAGAAAAGCATGAATGGGGTAAAAAGGACAGAGAGAAAGACAGATAGTACTCATAACTGTGAATGTGAATGGGATGAACTCTCCCACTAAAAAGAAGTGGATAGCAGAATTGATTTGAAACCATAATCTTACAATATGATGTTTACTGGAAACAGAAGGACACACACAGGGTAAAAATAAAAGGGTGGAGGAGAATATATTATGCTTCAGCTGAAGTAAAAAAAAAAAAAAGCAAGGATAGCAGCCCTGATCTCATACAAAGCAAAAATAGACCTTATTGAAAGAAATAAGGAAGGAAACTATATCCTGCTAAAAGGCACCATAAATAATGAAATAATATCATTACTAAACATATATGCACCAAATGATATAGCATCCATATTCTTAGATGAGAAGTTCAGGGAGTTACAGGAAGAAATAGACAGCAAAACTATACTAGTAGAGGATCTAACCACAAAATAAACAAGAAAGAAGTTAAGAAGGTGAATAGAATATTAGAAAAGTTAGGTATGGTAGACCTCTGCAGAAAACTGAATGGAAATGGAATATACTTTTTTTTTTCTCAGTGGTACATCGCACATCAACAAAAATTGACTATATACTATGGCATAAAAACCTCACAATCTAATGAAGAAAGGCAGAAATATTAAACACATCCTTTTCAGATCATGATGCAATAAAAATTATATGTAATAAAGGGCCACAGAAAGAAAGACTAAACAATAATTGGAAATTAAATAATCTAATCCTAAAAAGTTAATGGGTCAAACAACAAATCATAGAAACAATCAATAAATTCATTCAAGAGGACAACAATGAGACAACATACCAAAACGTATGGGATGAAGTGAAAGCAGGTCTTAGAGGAAGATTAATATCTATAAATGCTTACATGAACAAAATACAGAAAGAGGGGATCAAAGAATTTGGCATACACCTAAAAAAACCCAACAACTAGTAAAAGAAGAAATTTTAAATCCTCAGTTCAGCACCAAATTAGAAATACTGAAAACCAAAGGAGAAATTAAGAAAATTGAAATTGAGAAAAATGTTGAACTAATAAATAAAACTAAGAGCTAGTTTTATGAAAAAAATAACAAAATAAATAAACCTTGATTTAATTTAATTAAAAAAGAAAGAAGAAAACCAAACCACCAGTATCAAAAATGAAAAGGGTGAATTCATCACCAAGGAAGAGGAAATTAAAAAAATAATTAAGAAGTATTTTGCCCAACTTTATGCCAATAAATTTGACAATCTTAGTGAAATGGAGGAATATTTACAAAAATAAAAATTGCCCAGATTAACAGAAGAGGAAGTAAAACATTACATAGCTCCATCTCACAAAAAGAAATTGAACAAGCCTTTAATGAACTCACTAGGAAAAAATCTCCAAGGCCAGCTAGATTTACAAGCAATTCTATCAAACATTTAAAGAACAATTAATTCCAATAAAATAAAGACTATTTGGGAAAATAGGTGAAGAAGGAATTATATCACATTCTCTTTATGATACAAATATGGTGCTGATACCTAAACTGGGAAGTATCAAAACAGAGAAAAAAAAATTATAAACCAATTTCCCTAATGAATATAGATGCAAAAATTTTTAAATAAAATATTTGCAAATAGATTACAGTAACTTATCACAGGAATAATACACTCTGACCAGATCGGATTTATACCAGGAATGCAGGGCTGTTTCAATATTAGGAAAACTATCAGCAAAATTGATCATATCAACACCAAAACTAACAGAAACCACATGATCATCTCAATAGATGCAGAAAAAACCTTTTTGACAAAATAGAACACTCATTCCTGTTAAAAACACTAGAGAGCATAGGAATAAATTGAGTCTTCCTTAAAATAGTAAGTAGCATATAACTAAAACCTTCAGCAAGCAACATATGTAATGGGGACAAGCAAGAAGCATTTCCAATAAGATCAGAGGTAAATTAAGGGTGTCTATTGTCACCACTGTTGTTCAATATTGTACTAGAAATGTTATCTTTAGCAATAAGAGAAGAAAAATAAATTAAAGGTATTAGAACAGGCAAAGAAGAAACAAAGTTTTCACTCTTTGCAAATGACATGATGATATACTTAGAGAATCTGAGAGAATCAAGTAAAATGCTACTTGAAATGATAAACAATTTTAGCAAATTTGCAGGCTATAAAAAAACCCATATAAATTATCAGCATTTCTATTAATTACCAGCAAAGCCCAATAATAAGAGATAGAAAGAGAAATTCCATTTAAACTTACAATAAACATTATAAAATATTTACGAGTCTACCTTACCTTAACAAACCTAGTAACTGTGTGAACACAATTACAAAACACTTTCCATACAACTAAAGTCAGATGTAAATAATTGGAAAAACATCAGTTGTTCATAGGTAGGCCGAGCTTATATAATAAAAATGACAATTCTAATTCACTTATTCAATGCCATACCAATCAAACTACCCAAAAATTATTTTGTAGAGCCACAAAAAAATAATAACAAGAATTATTTGGATTAACAAAAGGTCCAGAATATGAAGAGAATTAATGAAAACAAAGGCAGGGGAAGGTGGCCTAGCTCTGTCAAATGTTAAATTGTGTTATAAAGCAGCAATCCTCAAAACTACTTGGTACTGGCTAAGTAATAGAGTGGTGGATCAGTGGAATAGGTTAGTTATGGAAGAAACAGTAGTCAATGTCTATAGTAATCTACTATCAATTGAACCCAAAGACCTCAGCTTCTAGAATAAGAACCCAGTCTTTGGAAGAAAAAAATCGCTAGGAAAACTGGAAAATAGCATGGTAGAAACTAGGCATGGACCAAAATCTCACACCACATACCAAAATAAAGTCAAAATAGGTTCATGATTTAGATAGAAAGGCTGATACTATAAGCAAAGTGGTAGAGCAAGGAATAGCTTACCTATCAGATTTATGGAGAACAGAAGACTTCATGACCAAACAGGTGATAGAGAACATTACTAAAAGCAAAATGGATAACTTTGGTTACATTAAATTCAAAAGTTTTTGCACAAACAAAGCCAATGCAACCAAAATTAAAGGGAAAGTAGAAAATTGGGAAAGAACTTTTTCATAACCAGTGTCTCTGATAAGGTCCTCATTTCTAAAATATCTAGAAAATTAAGTCAAATTATTCATTCCTCAATTGATAAATGGTCAAAGGACATGAACAGGCAGTTTTCAGATAAAGAAATTAAAGCCATCTATACCCATATGAAAAAAAAATGTTCTAAATCTCTATTGATTAGAGAAATGCATATCAAAACAACTCTGAAGTATGACATCACACCTATCAGATTGACCAAGATGATAAAACAGGAAAATGATAATTGTTGAAGATGTGGGAAAATTGAAACACTAATGCATTGTTGGTAGAGTTGTGAAATGATCAATCCATTGTGGAAAACAATTTGGAAATATGCCCAAATTGCTTAAAAATGTGCATACCCTTTGACCTAGTAATAGCACTTCTAGGGCTATATCCAAAGAGATCATAAATAGGGGAAAAGGACCTATGTGTACAGAAATATTTATACCAGATCTTTTTGTGGTGGCAAAGTATTGGAAATTGAGAGGATGCCCATCAATTGGGGAGTGGCTGAGCAAGTTGTGGTATATGAATGTAATGGAATACTATTTTGACATAAAAAATGATGAACAGGAAGACTTCATAAAAAACCTGGAAAGACGTGTTGGCCTGATGCGGAGTGAAATGAGCAGAACCAGGATTACGTTGTACACAGTAACAGCCACGTTGTATGATGACTAATATTGATAAACTTAATGCTTCTCAGCAGTGCAAGGATCTAATTCATCTCCAAAGGTCTCATTATGGAAAATGCTATCCACATCCAAAGAAAGAACTATGGAGTTTGAATGCAGATCAATGCGTATTATTTGCATTTTTTTTCTTCTGATTTGTTCTGTTTCCTCTTTCTGGTGGTTCCTCGTATCGATTCTAATTCTTCCTTACAACATGATTAATGTGAAAATATGTTTAATAGCAATGTATATGTATAACTTATATCAGATTGTGAGCCATCTTGGAAAAGGAGGGGTGAAGGGAGGGGGAGAAAAAATAAAAACTTAAAAGCTTATGGAAGTGATTGTTGGTAAATCAAAATAAACTAATAAAAAATATTTTGTGTTCCAAATTATCTCCCTTTCTCACTCCCTCCCTCACTCCACTCCCACAGCATTGAGAAGGCATACAATTTTATATAGGTTATACATTTTCAATCATGCAAAGCATATGTAGATATTAGCCATGTTGAAAAATAATAGACATCCACCCTCCCCCCAAAAAAAAATCACCAAGAAAATTAAAGTAACAAAAAGTCTGCTTCAATCTGCATTCAGAATTTCTTTGGATTAAGATAATACTTTTTACCACAAGGCTTAAGAATTGTCCTAGATCAGAGGTAGGGATCCTGTGGCCTCAAGGCCACATATGACCTCTCACCCCAGCCCTAGATCTTGTATTGCTGAGAACATCTAAGTCATTCATAGTTAATCATTATATAATATTGATGTTGATATGTAAAATATTCTTCTGATTCTGTTCACTTCACTTTCAATCAATTCATATAAGTCTTTCCAGTTTTTTTCTAAAAGCATCTTGCTCTTCATTTCTTATAGAACAATAGTATTCCAAGAAAATCATATACCAAAAATTATTTACAAATTCCCCAACTGATGGGCATCCCCTCTATTCCAAATTCTTTGCCACCAAAAGAAAATCTTCTATAAATATTTTTATACATATAGGTCCCCTTCCATTTTTATCTCTTTGGGATAAAGACCTAGTAAGTAGTGCTATTGCTGCATCAAGAGATATTCACAGTTATAAAATTCTTTGGGAATAGTTCCAAATTCCTCTCCAGAATTGTTTGATCATTTCACATCTCAACCAACAGTGCAATATTGTCTACATCCCTTTCAACATTTTTCTTTTTCCTTTTCTGTCATATTAGCCAGTCTGACAGATGTGAGGTTGTACTTTAGAGTTTTTTTTAATTTTCATATGTCTAATTAACTTTGATGTTTGCTCTTTTTTCATGATTTTCTTGCATCCTTCTAATTTCTTTTCACATTTTTCCTCTAGCTCTCTCTTTTTAATTTTAATTTATTTGGGGGTGCACTTCCATGGATACTTTTTGGGCCAGTACCAATCCACATTTTCTTTGAATCTTTGCATGCACTATATATGTTTTGACATGCTTATCTTCTTCTGACTCTATGTCTTGATCTTCCTTGTCACCATAGAAATTTTCTATGGTCAGGTTGTTTTTTTTTTTCTTCTTTGCTCATTTCCCCTTTTTAACTTTACGTTGACTTTTAACTTTATGTTAAACTTGGGCACTGCTTCTAGAATAGAGGGGACACTTTTCCAAGCTTCATGTTTTTGTTTTTCCTGCTACTATTTTCAGAGCTAGTTCTGGGGATCTGAAAGTTTGCAGTTTTTCCAAGGTGGTGCAATCTAAGGAGAGGTTTGTTCAATGCTCTCATCATATATATTTCTATTTGTGAGTAACCATGGGCCCTCTTCATTTTCTTAGAACTCTATTCAGGTTCTCCACTTTTGCTAGTCCTAATCCTTGCCCAGGGACTGTGACCTGGAACCTTGTGTTGTTAACACAACAGAGACTGACAGGAAAGGTCTGTCTAAGTTGGGTGGTGGTTAAGCCTGGAGCACAATTCATTGAAAGACCTGCCCCAATAAGCCAACAGCAAAAAACCTTGGAAGTGTCTGGATCAGTAGCAGTGTAGTGTTAGGAGCTCTCAGCATAGCAAGGGTAACGGAGTAAAACAACTAGTCAGAAGGAGGTTATAGAGGGTCCTTTGCTGGCATTAAGTGCAGGATCCTGTTTCATTGTCCATTCACAGTTCCAGGTAGATGTCCCTGAGAAAAGAGTAGCACTAGCATAATGTCTTGTTGCCACAGGGATGGCTGGAGCCCAGGTCCCAGTTCTAGAGTAGAGAAGAATGCTTGTGGTCACTCACAGACAAGAGGACAGGTGAGGAGAGCCTTGACCACACTTCTTCTTTTTTCATATGACCTCAGAAGAAATTAAAACATAGAACCATGAAAAAGTTGAAGCTTAGGACAATATTTCTCTACTCAGAAGCAGAGCCCAACTTTAATATAAAGTAAAAAGTCAAGAAATAGGCTTGAAAAATGGGCAAACAAGAAAAAAATAAGAATCTGAGTGTAGAAAATTTCCATGTTGACAGGGAAGATAAAGACATAAAGAGAGAAGAAGATAAAAATGTCAAAAGAGCTATATGCAAAATTCAAGGAAAAATGTGAATCAGTTACAGGCCCCAAATAAATTCCTGTAAGAGCTCCAAAAAGATTTAGAAAGAGGAGAGAGAGAGAGAGAGAGAGAGAGAGAGAGAGAGAGAGAGAGAGAGAGAGAGAAGAAATGCTAGGATTTCAAAAATATATAAAAATATAATCAACAGTTTGGTAAAGGAGGCACAAAGAATACAGAAAAAAATTACAATTTTAAAGGCAGAATTGGTTACATGGCAGAAGAGGCACAAAAATCTACCGAAGAAAAAGATTCTTTAAAAGGTAGTGCTTGCCTAAGCAGCACACACATTAAAATTGAAATGATATAGAGATTAGCATGGCCCTTGTGAAAAGATGATATAAAAATTTTGAAGCATTTCACATTTTTTTCTTTTTTGTTCTGCTTCTTCTTTCACAACATAACTAATGTGGAAATATGTTTAATATTTATTAATTTATTTAATATTAATATACAAGTATAATCTACATCAGATTGCATGCATGCTGTCTTGGGGAGGGGGAAATAGAAGGAAGGAGGAAATCAGAACTCAAAATCTTATAAAAGTGAATGTTGAAAACTAAAAATAGACAAAGAAAAATTGATAAAAGAAAAAAATTTTAAAAATTCAGCCTCACCAAAAAATAAAAAAGTAGAATTGTGCAAGTGGAAACTGATGAGTAGTAGACACCAAGAAACAATAAAACAGGGAGGCTGAGCCAAGATGGCAGATTAAAGGCAGGGACTCATCTGAGTTCTCTCCCAAACTCCTCCAGATACCTTTAAAGTTACTCTAAACAAATTATAGATGAGCATAGCCCATGAAAAGGAATGAAACAAATTTGTAGCCCAAGACAACTTGGAAGATCAGCAGGAAAGTTTTGTTACACCAGGGTAAGAGAGGAGCACAGCCCAGCACAGGTTGTTGCAGCACAGACCAGACAATAGCAAAGCTGGAGAGGGAATAATCAGAAGCAAACACTTCTGAGGAGGGCCAGGTTCAAAAGACAGAATAGAATAAATGGGGGGTGTGATAGGGAAATATATTTCATTTTCCACAGCATGAATACTATGGAAATGTTTTGCATGACTACATAAGTGTAACCTGTGTCAAGTTGCTTGCCTTCTCAATGAGAGTGGGTGGGGAGGGAGGAAGGGAGAAAATTTGGAACCCAAAATTTTAAAAACAAATGTTAAAAAGTTGTTTTCACATGTAACTGCAAAATAAGATATACAGGCAATGTTGTATAGAAATCTGTCCTGCCCTACAGAAAAATAGGAGGGTAAGGGGATAAGAGAAATAGGGAGGGGGAGATAGGAGGGAGGTCAGATTAGGGGAAAATGTATTCATAATGCAGCTGTCTTAGGGCTGGGGGAGGGACGAGAGGGGGAAAAAATTTGGAACTCAAAATTTTGTGGATGTGAATGTTGAAAACTAAAAATAAATAAATTAATGAATCTTTTTTATTGATTTATTTTGATTTATCAACAATCACTTCCATAAGCTTTTGAGTTTAAAATCTTTCTCCCCTTCCTTCTCACCATCCTCCCCAAGATGGCACACAATCTGATACGGGATATATATATATATATATATATATATATATATATATCCCGTATCAGATTGTGTATATGTATATATGTATGTACATATATGTATGTATATATGTATGTATGTATATATATATATGTATGTGTGTATATATACACACATATACATATACATATATATCTATACACACACAACAGACACATACACACACACACACATATATATATATATATATATACACATTCTTATTAAACATATTTTCAGATTAGTGATGTTGTAAGTAAGAATTAGAATCAATAAGAGGAACCACCAGAAAGAGGAAACAAAACACAACAGAGGAAATAAATAGCAAATAGCATGCTTTGATCTGCATTCATACTCCACACAGTTCTTTCTTTGGATGTGGATAACATTTTCCGTCATGAGGTCTTTGGAGATGTCTTAAATCTTTGTATTGTTGAGAAGGGTTAAGTCTATCAATATTAGTACCTAACTGATTATGTTATTCCCTTCTTGAGCCAAATCTGATGAGAGTAAAGTTTAAATAATACTCATCACCCTCCCTTCTTTCCTTCTGCTGTTACAGATTTTTGTGTCTTTTCCCGTAATTCAATTTACCCTTGTCTGCCTCCTCCTTTCTCAGTACATTTCCTTGGATCAGATTAATCCACTTACTTGGATCCACTGGACCCACCTGGTTAGATTATTTTTTATTAGTACATCAAAGTCAACTTATACCCACCTCTTTATGTATTCTCCTTTAACATGGTGTAATAATAATAATACAGTTCTCAAGAGTTACAAGTGTCATCTTCCCTTGCAGGGATGTAAACAGTTTGCTCTTATAAACAACAGATTGTAACTTCCTATCTCATTTACTTTTTTATGTCTCTCTTGAGTCTTGTACTTGAAGATCAGATTTTCTATTGAGTTCTGGTCTTTTTATCAGGAAGCTTTGGAAGTCCACTATTTCATTGAATATATCTCTCCTCCCCTGAAAGATCGTGCTCATTTTCAATGGATAGTTGATCCTTGGTTGTAATCCAAGCTCCTTTGCCTTATGGAATATCATGTTCCACACCCAAGGTCTTTTAGTGTAGAACCTGCAAGGTCTTGTGTAATACTGACTGTGACTTCATATTATTTAATTTTTTTTTCTGGCTGCCAGCAGTATTTTCTCTTTGACTTGGTAATTTTGGAATTTGGCTAGTATATTCCTTGGCATTTTCAATTTGGGATCTTTTTCAGGTGGATTCTTTCTATGGCTATTTTACCTTCTCTTCCTAGCACCTCAAGGCAGATTTCCTTGATGATTTCCTGAAAGATACTGTCCAGGCTCTTTTTTCCATCGAGATTTTCAGGTAGACCAATAATTTTTGAATTGTCTCTGCTAGATCAATTTTCCAGGTCAGTTTTACCAATGAGGTATTTTACATTTTCATCTATTTTTTAGTTTTTTTGTATCTGTTGGACTGATTCTTGCTGTCTTATAGAGTCATTAGCTTCCATTTGCCCAATTCTAATTTTTAACAAATTGTTTTCTTCTATTAGATTTTTTACCTCCTTCCCCATTTGGCCAATTGCATTTTTTAGGGATTTGTTTTCTTCAGTGTACTTTTTTTTTTCCAGTTGGCCAATTGTATTTTTTAGGGACTTGTTTTCTTCAGTGTACTTTTTTTTTTCCAGTTGGCCAATTGTATTTTTAAGGGCAACTCTAGGTTGCCCGCTTTTCTTTTCCTTTTGCTTCCTTCAGCTCCTTTCAGACCAGAGGACAGGTGAGGAGAGCAGTGAACACACTTCTTCCTTTATCATATGACCTCAGAAGAAATGAAAACTTATAGAACCATGAAAAAGTTGAAGCTTGGGACAATGCTTCTCTACTCAGAAGCACAGCACAACTTTAATATAAAGTAAAAAGTCAAGAAATAGTCTTGGAAAATGAGCAAACAAGAAAAAAAAAGAATCTGAGGGTAGAAAATTTCTGTGTTGACAGGGCCCTTTGTAGTGCTGTTTCCCTTATTTTTTCTGAGTCACTAAGAGACCCATTTGCTGTAGAATCCTGAGGCACCTGGTGGTTTTCTGAGCTAGTTTCCACCAGTTCCCCAGACCTCACTGAGGCACTCAGGGATCCAGGGATTAATGTTTGCCTGCTCCACCATCTGGGTTTCAGGATCTCCTCCTGGTGTGCTAAAGTGGGGCTTTCCGCTGGCTTGCCGGGACACCTCCTGTTCCATACTGCTTCCCTTCCCCCAAGGCAAGAGGGGCCTTTCCCATTAATCCCTCAAGCTACCTGGGCTGCTGGATTGCTGCTCCCTGTCTTTCTTCTCATTCAGCTGTTACAGGGTTTTTCCTGGGAAGATGTTTTCTGGATTTCAGAGGTTGATATGAGAGGGCATACTACCTTTTTACTCTGCCATCTTGGCTCCTGGAAGTGGAAGACTAAATTAATGAGTTTAAAAAAAAGAATGAAAAACATAAATTCACCTCAGGCCATGAAAGAGCTCAAAAAGAATTTGTTTCATTATTAATTTATTTTGATTTATCAACAATCACTTCCATAAGCTTTTGAGTTTTAATTTTTTTAATTCATTTTAAAATGTAAATTGATTTACTAAATCATCAATTATTTAGAACATTGTTTCATATGACTATGGATATTTTTAATTTCTTCATCTGAGAACTTCTTGTTCATATCCTTTGACCATTTATCACTTGGGGAATGACTTGTATTCCTATAAATTTGACTTAATTCTCTATATATTTTAGAAATGAGGCCCTTATGAGAGATACTGGTTGTAAAAATTCTTTCCTGATTTTCTACTTTCCTTCTAATACTTGTTTCAAAAAGGATTTTGTAAAACTAGAGGAAAAATGGGGAGGATAAATGAGACTGATACAAGAAAATCATGAAATATGAGTCAACAACTTGGTAATGGAGACACAAAAAAATGCTGAAGAAAATAATACCTTAAAAAACAGATTAGGCTGAATGGCAAAAGAAGTCCAAAAAGCAGTGAGGAGAAAAATGCCTTAAAAAGCAGAATTAGACAAATGGAAAAAAAAGACCCAAAGGCTCATTGTAGAAAACAATTGCTTAAAAATTAGAATGGAGCAAAAAGGAAGCTAATGACTTTATGAGAAATTATAAAAGAAAATAAAAAGAATCAAAAAAATAGAAGATGATGTGAAACATCGCAGTGGAAAAACAACTTACCTGGAAAATAGATTGAGGAGACAAAATTCAAAATTTATTACACTTCCTGAAAGTCAAAATCAAAAACAAAGCCGAGACATCATCTTTCAAGAAATTATCAAGGAAAATTGCGCTCGTGTTCTAGAACCAGATGGTAAAATAGAAATTGAAAAACTCCAATGATCATCTCCTGAGAGAGATTCCAGAATGAAAACTCCCAGGAATATTATAGCCAAATTTCTGAATTCCCAGGTCAAAGAGAAAATATTGCAAGCCACTAGAAAGAGACAATTCAAGTATTATGGAGCCACAATCAGGATAACAAAAGATTTATCAGCTTTTACATTAAAGGAAAAGAAAGCTTGGGATATGATATTCAAGAAGTTAGGATTACAACCAAGAATCACCTACACAGCAAAACTGAGTATAATTCATGAGAGGAAAAATGGATTGTCGATGAGATAAATGACTTTCAAGCATTCTTGATGAAAATCCAGAAATGAATAGAAAATTTGACTTTCAAATACAAGACTCCAGAGAAGCATAAAAAGATAAATAGGAAAGGGAAATCATTAGGGACTTAATGGGTTTAAATTGTTTATTATTCTATGTGGGAAAATAATATTTGTAACTCATGAGAACTTTCTCATTATTAGGGTACTTATAGGGAGTGCATATGGACAGAGGGTCCGGGTATAAGGGAATAAAAAGGGATGATATCTAAAAATAATATTAAGGGGTGAGAGAGGAATATACTGGGAGAAAGAGAAAGGGAGTGGTAGAATGTGGTAAATTATCTCACATAAAAGAGGTGAGAAAAAGCTTTTACAGTGGAGGAGAAGAAGGAGAAGGTGAGAAACTTATTCTTACCAGAATTGGCTTAAAGAGGGAATACCCACTCAATTTCTTAAAGAAACCCATCTTCTCCTAAAGGATATTAGGAGAGAAGGTGGAGGTGACAGAAGAGATGGCAAATTGGGGGAGGGGACTGTCAGAAGCAAAACACTTTTAAAGAGGGACAGGGTGAAAGGAGAGAGATTATAGGATAAATGGGGCGATAGGATGAAGGGAAATACAATTAGCAATAGTAATTACGAAAAAAAAATGAAGCAAATTTCTCTGACAAAGGCCTGATTTCTCAAACATCTACAGAAGTGAGGCACATTTATAAAAATAAGAATAATTCCTCAATTGGTCAATGCTCAAAAGACATGATCAGTTTTCAGATGAAGTAAACAAAGTTATCTATATCCATATGAATAAATACTGTAATTCACTATTGACTGGAGAAATGCAAATTAAAACAATCCCAAGGTACTAACTCATACCTATTAGATTGGCTAATAGGACAGAAAATGTAAATGATAAATGTTAGAGGGAATGTGGGAAAATGAGACTTTAATGCCCTCCTGGTGGAGTTGTGAAATGATTCAACCATTCTGTAGAGCAATTTGGAACTATGTCCAAAGGGCTATAAAATCATGCATACCCATACTAGTAGGTATGAATCCCAAAGGCGATAAAAAACAAAATGGAAAGGATCTATATGTACAAAAATATTTATAGCACCTCTTTTCTGGTATAAATAATGAGAAATTGACTGAGTTGTGGTATGTGATTATGATAGAATGCCATTGTAATATAAGATATGATGAGCAGGATGCTCTTAGAAAAACCTGGAAAGACTTGCATGGGCTGATGCAAAGTGAAATGAACTGTGTACAAAGTAACAGCCAGATTGGAAGATCAACCCTGAATGACTTAGCTATTCTCAGAAATACAATGATCCAAGAGAATTCTGAATGATTTGTGGTGAAAAATGCTATCCATCTGCAGAGAAGAACTGATGGTGTCTGAATACAGATTACAGCATACTTTAAAAAAAATTACTTATCTTTCTTAAGGTTTTTCATCTATGTTTTCTTTTACAACATTTCTGTTATGGATATGTTATGTATGACTACACATATATAAGCTATATCAAACTACTTGCCTTCTAATGTGAGGTGGTAGGGAGAAAGGAAGGGAAAGAATTTGGAACTCAAAGTTTTAGAAACTAATGTTCAAAATTGTTTTTTACATGTAATTAAGAAAATAAAAGTTTAAAATGATAAAATAAAATTAAATTAAAAGAATAAAAAAGTAGAAGAAAATGTGAAATATCTCAATGGGAGAAAAAAGGGACCTGGAAATAGATTAAGGACAAGTAATTTATGAATTATTCCTGAAGTCAATCACTTCCAGAAAGAGATTACCAAGTGAAAACTTCCAGGAATATTCTAGGCAAATTCCAGAACTCCCAGATCAAAGCAAACTAACAAACAAATAAATGAATGAATGAACAAACAATCAAATAAATAAATAAACAAATAAATAAGAAATAAGTAAATAAATAAGTAAATGAATGAATGAATAAGCAAATGTTTGAGCAGATAGATGGATAGGTAGATAGATAGATACAGGATAGCACAAGATTTAGAAGTTCCACATTAAAGGACTTGAGGGTTTGGAATGTCATATATCAGAGGGCAAAGGAATTAGAACTATAAGCAAGAATCACCCATTCAGCAAAACTGAGTATAATCCTTCAGAGGGAAAAATTCATATTTAATGAAATAGAGGGCTTTCAAACATTCTTGATAAAAAGAACAGAGCTGAATAGAAAATCTGACTTTCAAATACAACATTCAAGAGAAGCTTAAAATGATAAACACGAAGGAGAAATTGCAAGGAAGTCAATATGTTTAAACTGTTTACATTCCTACATTTGAAAATGGTCCTTGTAACTCCCAAGAACTTTATCATTAGCAGGGAAGTGAGAAAGTGAATACATAGAGGACCTTGGTGTGAGTTGACTATGATTGGATGATTAAAAGAAAAAAAAACAAAGTTTGAGAAAGAGAGATGGACTGGGAAAAGGAGGAAGGGAGAGCAAGAACTGGGTAAATCATATCACATAAAATAGGTGCAAAATTAGAGCTTTTACAGTGGAAGGGAAAATAGAATGGGTGGCAGACAATGCTTGAACCTTATTGGAATTGGCTCAAAGAAAGAATAACAAACACATTCAGTGTGGTATAGAAATCTATTTTATCCTCAAGAGAAGTAAGAGGAGAGGGGAATAAGTGAAAGAGGGGTAATAGAAGGGAGTGTAGATTGGGGGAGGTAGAGGCCAGAATAAGAACATACATTTGAGGAGGATAGGGTGAAAGAAAAAAGGGAGAAAAATAAACAGAAGGAAAATAGGTTAGAGAGAAACAGAGAATAATCAGAACTGTGAATGTGAATAGGATGACCAAACTCATAAAATATAAACAGATATCAGTCTTCTTAAGACCAGAATCCAACAATATGCTGTTTACAAGAAACATAGTTGAAGCAGACAGACATGGAGACAATGTAATGGGCTAGAGTTGAATCTATTGTGCTTCATCTTAAGAAGGAAAAAAAAAACACCATGCAATAGCATGCAATAGCAATTGCAACCATGATCTTAGAAATAGCAAAAGCAAATAGATATCTAATTAAAAGAGATAAGTAGAAAAACTTATTTTTGCTAAAAGGTACTATAGACTATGAAGTAATATCAATACTAAACGTATATGCATCAAAAGTTTTGTATCCAAATTCTGAAAGAAGAAGTTAAATGAGTCACAGGAAGAAATAGAAAGCAAACTGTACTAGTGGGGAACTCAACTTTCCCCTGTTGCAACTAGATAAACCTAATTGAAAAATAAACAAGAAAGTTAAAGAGATGAATTTCACAAAAGTTAAATATGAGAGATCTCTACAGAAAATTAAATGGTAACAGGAAATGCACACACATACATACATATTATCAAAGTTGACAATATATTAGGCCATAAAATTTCACAACCAAATATGGAAGAAGAATATTAATGCATTCTTTTCAATAAGTCAAGACAGAGAAATTGAAGAAATTAGAAGAGGCAACTAGGAAACAAAATTAGCATTCTTTTCAGATGATATAATGGTATACTCAAAAAATCCTAGAGAATCAATTAAAAAAATAGTTCAAATAATTAATAACTTTAGCAAAGTGGCAGCATATAAAATAAATCCATATAAATGATAAATATTTTTATGTATTACCTACAAAGTCTATCTGGAAGAGATAGAAAAGAAATTGCCTTTAAAATAACATTACTTGTAAGTGTGTTAAAAACAAAACAAAACAAAATAAAAAACAGAAACTCTACGAACAAAATTACAAAGCACTTTTCACACAAATAAAGTCAGATCTAAACAATTTGAGAAATTTTAATTGCTCATGGTTAAGCTAAGCTATAACATTAAATGGAAATTACACCTAAATCAATTCTTATTTAGTGCCATACTAATCAAACTACTAAAATTACTTTATAAAGCAAAAAAAAATCATCTGGAAAAACAAAAGGTCAAGAATATCAAGGGAACTGATGAAAAAAATGAAATAAGGTGGCCTATCAGCATTGGATATCAAACTGTATTACAAAGTGCTAATTATCAAAACAATCTACTACTGGCTAAGAAATAATAGTAGTGGATCAGTAGAATAGACTAGGTATACAATACTTAGTATCACATGACCAGTGTATCCTAGTGTTTGATTAACCCAAAGATACAAACTTTTGGAAAAAATAATTCACTATTTGATGAAAATTGCTGAAAAAATTGTAAAGCAGTTTGGCAGAAACTAGGTATAGAACAACATTTTACACCATATACCAAAATAAGGTCAAAATAGCTATATAATTCAGACATAAAGTGAATATCATGAGGAAATTAGGGGAATAAGAAATATCTTACCTGTCAGGATATGGACAAGGGAAGATTTTATAACTAAACCAAAGACAGAAAGCATTACTGGTAGTAAAATGAATAGTTCTGATTACATTAAACATTAAATTTAAAAGTTATTACTTAAAACAAATGCAGCCAAGATTACAAAGAAAACAGGAAACTAAGGGAAAATTATTGCAGATTTCTTTGATAAAGACTTTATTTTTCAAATACATAGAGAACTGCATCAAATTGATAAGAATATGAATTGTTTCTCAATTAATAAATGGTCAATGAATATGCATAACTGGTTTTCAGAAGAAGCAATAAGAACCATCTGTAGTCATATAAAAAATGTCCTAAATCACTATTGTTTAGAGACATGCAATTTAAAACAACTCTGAGACACCATTTCACATGTATCATATTTGCTGCTGTGATAGAATAAGAAAATGACACATATTGGAATGGGATGTGGGAAATTAGGACACTAATGCACTGCTACTGGAGTTGTGAACTGCTCCAACCATTCTGGAAAACATTTTGGAACTATGGCTTTAAAACTATGTATACCTTTTGTCCTAGCAATACCACTACTTGTTCTGTATCCCAAAGAAATTTTTAAAAAATTAAAAAAGGGAATTACTCCCTTTTTCCCGGCAAGATGGCATAGTACAATCTTACTACTTGCATCATGCACTTTTTGGATCTCCATCTGGTCTTCCCATTGCTCGAGTTTCTCTCAGTCAAGGAGATATATAATGAAAAGGAATTACTTCAAGGAAAATTGGACCTTCTTAGTAACACAGATATGGTGGACTTTGCCATGGATGTGTATAAAAACCTTTATTCTGATGACATTCCTCATGTTTTGTGTGAAAAAAGAACTACTGTTGTTGCACAATTAAAACAGCTGCAGGCAGAAACTGGACCAATTGTCAAGATGTTTGAAGATCCAGAAACAACAAAGCAAATGCAATCTACCAGGGATGGTTGGATGCTGTTTGACTACTTGGCTGATAAACGTGGTTTTAGACAAGAATATTTAGATACACTCTATAGATACACAAATTTCCAATACGAATGTGGCAACTATTCAGGAGCCGCAGATAATCTCTACTTTTGTAGAGTGTTGGTCCCCTCAACTGATAGAAATGCTTTGAGTTCACTGTGGGGAAAGCTAGCATCTGAAATTTTAATACAGATTTGGGATGCAGGCATGGAAGACCTCACAAGATTGAAAGAGACCATAGATAATAATTTTGTCAATTCTCTACTCCAATCCCTTCAGCATAGAACATGGCTGATTCATTGGTCTCTATCTGTATTCTACAACCACCCAAAAGGTTGATACAACATTATTGATCTCTTTCTTTACCAGCCACAATATCTTAATGCAATTCAGACTATGTGTCCACATATTCTCTGATATTTGACTGCTGCAGTCATAACAAACAAAGATGTTCAAAAACAAAGACAGGTATTAAAAGACCTAGTCAAAGTTATTCAGCAGGAGTCCTACACATACAAAGATCCTATAACAGAGTTTGTTGAATGCTTGTATGTTAACTTTGACTTTGATGGTGCCCAGAAAATATTAACAGAATGTGAATCGGTTCTTGTAAATGACTTTTTCCTGGTAGCTTGCCTTGAGGATTTCATTGAAAATGCTCTACTGTTCATATTTGAGACTTTCTGTCGCATTCATCAATGTATCAGCATAAGCATGCTGTCAGATAACTTGAACATGACTCCTGAAGAAGCTGAAAGATGGATTGTCAATTTGATTAGAAATGCCAGGCTTGATGCCAAGATTGACTCCAGATTGGGCCATGTGGCTGTGGGTAACAATGCAGTCTCACCCTATCAGCAAGTGATTGAAAAGACTAAAAGAATTTCTTTTTGAACCCAGATGCTGGCCATGAATATTGAGAAAAAACTTAATCAGAATAGTAGGTCAGAGGCTCCTAAATGGGCTACTCAAAACCTGGTTTCTACTAAAATACTTTGGAAGAGAAACATATTGAAAAATTCCCACTTAAATAAACATATTATACAAAACTGAAATATTGTGAATTTGAATAAAAATGGCTATGTTTCATTTAAAAAAATTAAAAAGGAAAAATAAAAGGAAAATGATATACAAACGTATGCATCCACACAAATATTTATAGCAGCTGTTATTGTGGTGGCAAAGAATTTGAAATTGAGAGGATGCCCATCAATTAAGAAATGTCTGAACAAAGTTGTGATATATAATTGTGATTAAATTTTATTGTGCTCTAAGAAATGACAAGCAGTATACTTTCAGAAAAACCTGGAAAGACTTACATGAACCGAACAAAGTCAAGTAAGTAGAATCAGGAGAACATTATACATGATAACAGCAATCTTGTATAATGATCAGCTGTGAATGGCTTAGGTATTCTCATCAATAAAACAATCTGAGATAATTCTGAAGGACTTATGATGAAAAAATGCTATCCCTCAAAAAAAAAAGAACTGATGCAGTCTGAATCGAAGCATTTTGAACTTCCTTTCTCTTTCTTTTTTTGCTCTTTCTTTTCATTTTTTGGGGGGTCTGTGATTTCTTTGCAGTGTGGTAAATATGGAAATATATTTTGCATAGCTGCACATATATAATCTATATCAAATTGCTTGTCTTCTCAAGTGGAGAAATAGGGAGTGACAGAGAGAAATAATTTGGAACTCAAAATTTTTTTAAAATAATGTTAAATATTGTTTTAAATGTGTAATTAAAATAAATTAACATTTTCAAAAAAACATAAGGAATTGGGATCTGAGATTTCAAACCAAGAGTTCTTCCCTTTGGGAAAAAGTGCTTTTTAAAATATGTTATTAGTCATATTTCAATATAACAGGTATTCTTTGTAACCAAAATGTATCTTTTTTCATTAAAAAACTTTATTCTAAATAAAAAAATTTATGAACAAATGAATTAACAAATGAATGAATGAATGAATAAGTAGGTGAATAGATAAATACATAAGTGGATAAATAAACAAATGAATGAATGAAGCCTAGTCTTAAACCCAGGTCATCTGGCTCCAAAGCAAGCCCTCTTTCCACTGACCACAATTGATTAATAAAATGTGGTTTGCATTTGGAGTCTGAGAAATTGAGTTTAAAAACCAATTGTCCTATATGACAAGTCCTTTTCCATTTTGGGACCTCAATTGCTCAATGAACAACTGGGTTTAGACTAATGGCTGCCATCAATGATGGTACAAAACCATTCTTAGGAAATCAGAAGCCTAGCAACTAGCTCTGACTCTATCATTACCTGGCTCTATGAAACTGCATGAGTAACTTAAAGACCCTATTTAGGGCAAATTATGGAATAATTACTACTAGATCTGTATTTTGAAGAGGTTGTAAAAATGGGAAAAGGACTTACATGTACACAAATATTTGTAATATATTTTTTGTGGTGGCAAAATTGGAAATTGAGGGAATGTTCATCAATTGGGAACAGCTAAACAATTTGTGGTATATAAATATAATGTAATAGTATCATTCTATGACTAATGATGCGAAGCAGATTTCAGAAAAACCTGGAAAGACTTAAATGAAGTGATACAAAGTGAAATGAGAAGAACCAGGAGAGCATTGTACACAGTAACAGAAACATTGTATGATGATCGACTATGATTGACTAAGTAATTCTCAGCAATACAGTGATCCAAGATAATTCCAAAAGACTCATGATGAAAAATGTTATCTAAGAATAGGAAGAATGCAGAAAATTAGGAGAAAAAACTCTCATAGACAATCACCCAGATAGAATGTAATTGGGTCAAAATATTGTAGTGGTGTAGGATACGAGCTGGTGGATTTAGAAAAATATGGAAAGACTCGGATTTATGAAGGAAGATGCTATCTACCTTCAGAAAAATAGATAACAAATGAGAATAAGCATAATGTTGTCTTACATACATGCATTTGAGTATATATTTGTATATAAATATATACATATATATCTGTTTATGGATATCTATGCATATATATGTGAGTACACACACACACACACACACTATGTATGTGTGTGTATATGCACTTAATTATAGACTTCTAAGGAGGAAGGGGCAAACTAAAGTAAAAAGTGTACAGAAGAAAACAAAAGAAAGCACACAAGGGAGCAAAGAAAAGATAGACAACTTTGAAAATAATGTGTGTTATTCATTACATAGGTTTCCTTGAAATGGAAATGTATTGCTTTATATTGAATCCTCTCATGTTCTGTTGTGTACATCACATTTTTTTTCATTTCTTATTTTGTAATTAAGTTTAACATAAATTTCAAGACTAAAAAAAAAGAATAATTGTACTATCCATGTATAGTGAAAGAACTGATGGAGTCTAAGAGCAGATTGAAGCATTCTATTTTCACTTTATTTCTAGTGGTTTTTGCTCTTGCAAACTGTAATTGTTTTGTAGTCTGTTCTTTCACAATATCACTAATATGGAAATAGGTTTTACATGACTGAATGTCAGGGAGGGTAGGCAGTGAGGGAGAAAATTTGGAACTGAAAATTTTATTAAAAAAATTATTAAAAATTGCCTTTACATACAGTTGGAAAAATACTATCAAAATGCATGTAAATATGAACAATTGCTTACAGACAGGAATATAACTCATTAGGATGATCAAATGAAGAGTAAGATGAAAGAATGAAACTATGATGTGATCAGATAGTCTATGACAAAAAAGAAATAGCTCTGGGCATGCATGGATACAGAAGAATGGAACAACACTGTTTCTCATACAGAGATCTGGGTATGACTGACATGGAAATGTTTTGAAAAGTATAATGTGTGAAATTAAAGAATTTATATATATATATATTACACACACATGTGTGTGTCTGTGTTTGGTGTATACAAATACATGTACACACATACATAGATACATACATGAACACACACATATATATGCATATATATGTTTTATATATTATATGTGTATGTGTGGTGTATACAGATACATATATACACACATACACACACACACACACACACATATATATATATATGCATGTAACTATTAGGAACTAGGTCTGTGATTTCATTGGTAAAGGCAAGATACTAGTGAGGAAACTTCCTCTCTCATAAAAAACTGCACACTTTTTTTGAACAATCCAGTCTTAGTTGCTTAGAATGTTATGAAGTTATGACTTGCCTATGTTTATGTGGACAGTATTTTGGGTCAGAAGGAAGGTATGAATGGAGATTTTGCTGGCTCTGAAGCTTCCTCTTTCAAATAAATATATATTTGAGTTTCGGATGCATGTGGTTTCCAGTTTTACCTGATTGTATGTAGGGGAACACACACACACATACATACACACACACACACACACAAATACTTTAGTTAATCTGAGTGAATTGGTTTCAGAGCTAGGACAACTTAAATTTCACATCTTACCTCTAATATACGGTACTGGCTTTCTGGCCCTGGGTAACTCACTGACCCTCTCAGTACTTTAGGCAACTTTCAAAGAACACAAAAACAAGGGCTTATGTGTATATATATATATATATATTATGTGTGTGTGTGTGTGTGTGTGTGTGTGTGTGTGTGTGTGTGTGTATGCATACATGTATAAATATAAATATGTATGCATATTTGTATGTATGTATATATGTACAAGTATGTGCATAAATGTATGAAAAGATGCACACATTAGAGAGTTCTGCTTACTGTTATAAAGATGGATGAAATAACTGCTTTTTTTTCTTGAATGTAAGTACTGATATGTAACCTTGCGTAGTCTAGATTCACTAAGTCATTTTTGGACAACTCCAAAGCATACAGAACAGCAGGAATAGATCTCATCCTGTTTCTGTATGAAATTGATTTCTTCTATGTTTGTATACTCTGAAATCTTTCCATGTCATATAACTTGGAGATTATGAGAATTTGGTATGGTAACTTCTATTAAACCCATTTTTCCTTAAGTTTTTTAATGTATCATTGTTAATATTAGGTAATTATTGTCAATGTAGAGACTTGAGGCACAGATATAAATTAATATGATGCTATAATAATTCAGGTTAAACTAAAGTCGTTGCTGGATAAATGGAGAGAAGTAAGGAGATGTGATAATATTTTGGAGGTCTAGCCAAAATTTTGGTGTCAGAGCCAAGAAGACCGAGTAAAAACAGTGACTTACTTTAGCTCTCCCCTCAAACTCTCCAAATACCTATGAAAAATGTCTCTGAACAAATTTTAGAGCAGCAGAGTGAACCAAATTTCCATCCAAAAACAACATGGATGGTTGATTGGAAAGGTCTATCATGCTGGGCTGGGAGAGAAACGCAGTTCAGCATGTGTGTGTAAAACAGGTGTTAGCAAATCTGGAGCTGGCCTCAAAGAATTGAATCAAGGGCAGGTGTGGTGGTTTCCAGACTTCTCAACCCACAAAGACCAAAAACAATTTAGAAGGTCAGAAGGAAAAGTCGGTGACCACTGTGAGAGAGAAGCTCAGTCCCAGCCCCAGTCCCCAAGTTCAGCCCTAGGGCTGTGGCTGCTTCCAGAGTTTCCAGCCCACAGACTGAGGGAATTGAGTGGCTGATCAGAGGGAGATTTCAGGGATCTCTTTGTTGGTGCTGAGGCAGGAATCTCTTGCATTGTCTGTGCTTGGATCTGGGCCACAGTTCTAGGTGGTGGTCCTGGGGCAAGGAGTGCTGGTGTGGTGGAGCTTGTAGTGGCAGTAGAAAGGGAATCCTCCTTACAATTCCAAGGCAGGCAACAGTGCTTCTGGTCACTCATACTCCACTGCCCAGGCAAGGAAAGGAGTCAATACCTCAAACTTCATAGTACCACCTTGAAAGAACTGAAAATTTACAGGTCCCTAGAAGTATCTCTGAAAACAGCTGCACAAAACTCTCAATGCTTGGGACAGTACATTCTCCACACTAAAAGCAGACCCTTACCTTAACAAACAGTTTATAACACAAGTAATTGGGTAGAATCATAAGCAAAATGACCAAAAAGAATTCAGACCATAGAATCTTTGTTTGGTGACAAAGAAGATCAAAACATACAACGAGGGGAAGGCAACAAAGTCAAAACTCCTGCATCCCAAGCCTCCAAGAAAAATATGAATCAGTCACAGGCCATGGAAGAGCTCAAAAAGAATTTTGAAAAGCAGGTAAAAGAAGTAGAGGAAAAACTGGAAAGAGAAATGAGAGTGATATAAGAAAATCATGAAAAACAGGTCAACAGCTTGCTAAAGGAGACCCAAAAAATACTAAGAAAATAACACCATAAAAATAGCCTAATCCAAACAGCAAAAGAGGTCCAAAAAGCCAATGAGGAGAATGCCTTAAAAATCAGAATGGGCCAAATGGAAAAGGAAATCCAAAAGCTCACTGATAATACTTTCTTAAAATTTAGAAAGGAGCAAATGGAAGCTAGTAACTTTAAGAGAAATGTAGACATTTCTTTTAAAGATTGAAAAAATGAAAAAAAAATAGAAAACAATGTGAAATATCTCATTGTAAAAGCAAAACAACAACAACAAAAAAGAGACAACTGATCTGGAAAATAGATCCAGGAAAGATAATTTTAAAATTATTGCACTATCTGAAAGCCTTGATAAAAAAAAAATAGCCTAGACATCATCTTTCAAGAAATTATCAAGTAAAACTGCCCTGATATTTTAGAATCAGAGGGCAAAATAGAAATTGAAATAATCCACAGATCCCCAAAGGAAAACTCCTAGGAATATTGTGGCCAAATTCCAGAGTTCCCAGGTCAAGGAGAAAACATTGCAAGCAGACAGAAAGAAACAATTCAAGTATTGTGAAAACACAATCAGGATAATACAAGATTTGGTAGCTTCTTCATTAAGGGACCAAAGGGCTTGGAATATGATATTCCAGAGGTCAAGGGATATAGGATTACAACCAAGAATCACCTTCCCAGCAAAATTGAATATAATACTTCAGGGGAAAAAAATGGATAGTCAGTGAAATAGATGACTTTCAAGCATTCTTGATGAAACGACCAGAGCTGAATAGAAAATTTGACTTTCAAATGTAGAACTCAAGAAATGTATGAAGAGGTAAACAGGAAAGAGAAATCGTAAGGGACTTATTAAGATTGAACTTTTTACAGTCCTACATGGAAAGATGATATTTGTAACTCATGAGTCTTTTGTCAGTATTAGAGTAGTTGGAGGGAAAAAATATATGTATGTAGATAGATAGATAGATAGATAGATAGATAGATAGATAGATAGATAGATAGATGCAACTGGGTGAGTTGAAGATGAAGAGGTGATATCTGGAAAATAGAATTAAGGAGTAATAAAGGATTATACTGGGAGAAGGAGAAAGGGAAAGGTAGAATGGGGTAAATTATCTCACCTAAAACAGACAAGAAAAGTAATTTATAGTAGAAGGGAAGGTGAGAGGGAATGAGTGAATCTTATTCTCATAGAATTTGACTTAAGGAGGGAATAGCATACACACTCAGTTGGGCTATGGAAATCTATCTTACCCTACAGGAAAATGGGGGTGGGGTGAAGGGGATAAGAGAGTGAGGAGAGGATAAAGAGGAGGGCAGATTGGGGGAGGGAGTAATCAGAAGCAAACACTTCTGAAGAGGGACGTGGTCAAAAGAGAGAGTAGAATAAATGAGGGCAGGATAGGATGAGGGGAAAATATAATTAATTTTTCACAACATGTCTACTATGGAAATATTTTGCATAACTACACAAGTATCACCTGTATGGAGTTGCTTGACTTCTCAATGAGAGTGGGTGGGGAAGGAAGAAGGGAGAAAATTTGGAATCCAAAGTTTTAAAATGAAATGTTGAAAGTTGTTTTCACATGCAACTGGGAAATAAGATTTGCAGGCAGTGGGGTATAGAAACCTATCCTGCTGTACAGGAAAACAGAAGGGAAAGCAGTTAAGAGAAGGGTGGGGGAGATATAAGGGAGGGCAGATTAGGGGACAGGGTATTCAGAATGTATGCCATCTTGAGGTGGGGGGAGGGATGAGATCAGGAGGTAATTTGGAACTCAAAATCTTGTAGAATTGAGTGTTGAAAGCTAATCATAAACAAATTAAAGGAGACTTTCTGGAAAAAATGATTTTGTGTGAGAATGGATATGTGGAGTGATAAATAATGATTAATAATATTAATTGCTTACATTCATAAAGTGATTTGGTAGTATGCAAACCATATTATCTCAATTGATCCTCACAACAGCTCTTTGAGGTATGTGTCAGGCATTATTAGCATCATTACTAAAATGTTGAAACTGAGTCAAGATAGGAAAATAAAATGTTTCTATAAGGTCATACAAATTCCGAATTTCTTAGAATTCTTGTTAGCAATAGAATCGAAACAATCCTTTATAATTCTACTTTTCCTTTAATCTCCTTCTTCATTCACCAAAGTTCTTCAACCTTTTGCCAACCACATACCCCTCCCCACATACATATACATACCTCTCCACCCCAGTACCCATAGATAGAGAGAAAAATTGTCATTACTTGAATCCTCATTGTGCCAATTTGGCATATCAGTAATACAATAGTTGCCATGCACTGCTCCTTTACAATTCTGTTATAAAAGCAATAAAGTAAAGGCCAAAATGTTGCCCTTGCCTGGGAAAA
This sequence comes from Phascolarctos cinereus, assembly GCF_003287225.1. Classification (NCBI taxonomy): domain Eukaryota; kingdom Metazoa; phylum Chordata; class Mammalia; order Diprotodontia; family Phascolarctidae; genus Phascolarctos; species Phascolarctos cinereus. The sequence goes on along the minus strand of NW_027555625.1, from coordinate 307,750,224 downwards.
CCTTTTTTTTTTTTGGCATGTTCATGGGCTTCCATTCCCTGTACTCTCATGAGCTGATGATATTAGATAGGACAGAGCTAAGTCCCCTTTGACTCTGAACAATTCAAATAATTTGGCATTCAACTTTGGAAAAAAGCACAAGGAGCAGAGAAATCCAACAGGATGACTTTTAAATTGCTTAAAGTGAAATGTTCATGATAAATGGGGGTGATATCCAAGCTGTATGAACACTGAAAAAAGAAGCTTGATTCAATATAAAGAAGTGCTTTGTAATTATTGCTAAAAGAGAGTTTCCTTTAGTTATAGGTAGGGATTAGATAACTCTTAGAACAGTATGATTTTAGAACTCCCTGAAAAAGTAACCAATTCCATTTCAATAGAAATCTTCATTCCAGAAGATTTTGCAAGAAGTTCGAGTAATGTTAAATAATTTCCACTAAAAGGAGACCTAAGGAACCAGGTACTGCAAATACGTGGTTGATTTCCTTACTATGTATATGAAAGGCATTTATGGGCAACACCAGTTTAGAATCCAAGTCAATTTTCAGAGTATTGTAGATGTTGAGAACATCTATAAATGCATCTACAAACACCTACAAAACCCAAACAGTTAGAAATGGTGGTGCATCCCTATAATTTCTAACACTAGAGAAGTTGAGGCTGGCAAATCACTTAAATTTAGGTGTTCTAATTTTCAGCAGAGCTAATGCCCAGGCGTTCAAGGTAAGTCCAATGCTGAGATAGGAGCACACCTCTTTTCCTCCATGCCCTATAGTAGAGGGGTACCAGATTGGCTATGGAGAATTGAAGTAGTCCAGGTCAGAAATGGAGCAAAGTTTCTATCACAGTCAGCAGAGAGATTGGTTCTGTGAGATGTATTCCAGGCGAGGTAAAATAGGAACACTCAGGAAAGAAAGAAAGAAAGAAAGAAAGAAAGAAAGAAAGAAAGAAAGAAAGAAAGAAAGAAAGAAAGAAAGAAAGAAAGAAAGAAAGAAAGAAAGAAAGAAAGAAAGAAAGAAAGATGGAAGGAAGGAAGGAAGGAAGGAAGGAGGAAGGAAGGAAGGAAGGGAGGGAGGGAGGAAGGAAGGAAGGAAGGAAGGAAGGAAGGAAGGAACGAAGGAACGAAGGAAAAGAGGTAAGGAAGTAAGAAGGGATGAAGGAAAGAAGAAAAGTAACAAGAGCATTCCATCAAGCAGAAGAAGCTAAAATGAGGGTGCAGAAAGCTTGGCGTAAGACCTACGTATGTCATATAATCTTAAAATAACTTGTAGTTGAATCAAGAAAGGACACAACAAATTGAAATTAAAGAAAACTGATCTGCTAATATTACTATAGCAATCTATTGTGATCAACAGAAACAGTAGAACCGTTAGCACCTCATTACAGAAGTGTTATGTGAGGAAGTGGAAATGATGGTCAAAAAAGGAAATTGGAGAAAAAAACAATAACAACCAGATTTATGAAATACAAAGATAAAAAATATGTGCTAGTGTTGATAGAGTTCTAAAATCATTCAGAAATTGATATTAAATATATATATCAAAAAAGAGAAACTTTTAAATGAATGGAAACTACCATGGAGAGTATTGCTATCAAGGAAAGATAACTGAGAAGATGTCAATGTTACTGAACCATATTCCTACTCTCAGGGATTTATAGAGTCTTTAGGAAACTGACCAATCAACTCATTGAGGGTAATCTAGGAGAAAAGATGAGAAGAAAACCATGTTTTTAAAGCTGATTCCCTATACCAGACCATGATTTCACCATTGCATAAATGATTCAGAGGTACAGAGGATAAGAAATCACACAACGTTTATTGCTTTTTGATTTTGAAACAAAATTAAATATTCAATAGCATAGAACAACCCAGTCTTAAAGCTTCTCCTTCAGTGAGATGTCTTTCATACATGTGTAAAAATTATTTGCAGCCTTGAAGCCTATTGCCAATGATGACTTGTATGAAAAAAGTAGCATAAAGGTATCATCAAGGATACACATTACTTGAAAATAAGATAAGCTGATGTGAAGTATAACAATTGACAATCTGACTGTTGCACTACTTGCATTGGTAACTACACAATATGAAACATAAAACATAATTCAAAAGAAAGCCTTCTCTGTGGAGAGTTTTGGAAAGGCATGTATAAGAATTGCTCAGAATAAGAAGGCACAAACCAATTTTGATCAGTACCAGTGGAGACAGTACCCACACCACATCACAGATCTATCAAAATATTAATAATGACTCCTCTGACCCTCTTAGACCTAGCTGCTTTCCTGGCAGCTGTTTGGAAAGAGCCATCCATTTCCCTCTCTTCAGCATGACTGTCCCTGACCAGCTCCCTTGAGGTCTCATCTCCAACCCACTTACACATATCCCTCCATGTGGGAATGGCAGCATTGAACTGTGCAGACAACCCAGTAAATCATGGACTTTATGATTCCTGTTCAGCTGCTCCCCGACTTCAGAGTCAGTTTGCTGTATCACGTCACTGTCTACCAGCAGTTTGAGGGAGGATGGATGATGCTGGCTCAGGCAAGCAGCTGTTGCCATGGTGTTTATTTTACATCAAAGGGAGTCAGAGTCTGCCGACGTGCTAGGTTTGACGTTTCAGTCCTTGGGATTTGAACAACCAATCCAACAGGCCCTGAAAAGAAAGGTGGGTAGTGTGGTAGAAAGAGTATTAAACTTGGAGTCAGAGACATCTGGCCTATAGTTTTGGATCTATTATGTTAGACAATTCATTTAACCTCTCCATCAATTGACTAGCTCTTATGAAGTTACCATCTATCTCTAAAGTCTCTGATTCTATAATTTCATGATGACTGAGGGCCCAGAGACTAAAGAATAGGGGGAAGCATTCATCTTAGAGTCTTGTGTGGCCATGGACAAGTAATTTGCCATTTTTGAATCTCAATTTACTCTTCTGGACAACAAGGGGACTAGTACCCAAAGCAACTAAGTAACACTTGTTAGAAGGAAAAAGCTGTCAATGCGTGCAACATAAAAGTGAGACTATTATAATCTCTGGCCAATTCCAGAATTCACAAAAAAAGAAACAGGTGGGATTCTTTCCAGAGTTATCATCCATCTTCTGAACAGCCATATGAAAACTCAGGCTAAGTGGAAACAATTTACAGCAAGATTCAGCTTAAAGTGCTGCAGTGTGCCCCATTTTTAATGTGGTGTTCCAGGGCGTTCTGCATACCTCAAAAAAGAAATGATGTCTTCCTCACAGAACAGACTCCTCCTCTCTTTTTTTTCTTATTCCACTAGCTACTACTAAACTTCTGACAACCTTTGTTTCTCTCCTTATGCTGCTCTACGGGGTAAGGGCTACCAGTGTCTTTATAAGCAAGAAGTCTTAAAAAATATTGTGTTGGGGGAAGCTAGATGGCACAATGGATAAAGCACCAGCCCTGGAGTCAGGAGGACCTGAGTTCAATCTGTCCTCAGACACTTGGCACTTACTAGCTGTGTGACCCTGGGCAAGTCACTTAAGCCTATTGCCTAGCCAAAAATAAATAAATAAGTAAAAATGAAAGAATATTGGGTTGGAAATCGGGAAATGGCTACTGGTCCTTCCTTTTCTATCATTTATTTGCTATATGAACTTGGAAAAATCCCTTATCTCCTGCACCAAACTTATTCATCCTCTAATACCCATTTATCAAACAAGAGAGTTCAACTAGATAGCCTCTAACATTTCTTCTAACTCTGGCATCCTGTGTTTGGAATTAAAGCCTACGGAGTTTTAAGGCTCCTCTCAGTTCTGACAATCTGAGTTTCAACAATCTGTTAAAAGGTCCCTTTCAGTTCTGACATTCTATGTTCCAAGGACCTTTTCAGCTTTAACATTATATGATTCTATGAAAGCCCAGCCCATGGTGGATGTGAGTGGGGAAGCAGTCAGCTAGCCAGGCCAACATTGGTGAAAAAAACATTGCATCACACCTGCAGTTCTCTTAAAGAGGTCTCTGATCAGTAAACAGGCCACATTCTCTAATCAGCTATTCTATGGGGGACTTTCCATGGCCAAGGACTATATTCATCCCGGATTACACTTCCCCAATGCCACCTATTTACACTTTTCACACATTGCAGCAAGCAGCACTCCCTGGATATTTAATTCATTCATTGTAAAATGAAAACTCCTGCTTGTTGAAGGTTGTGATCTCAGCGGCTCCTACTCCCAGCCACAGCTGCAATGGTAACAATTAGCAATCTATTATCTTCTATCTTCAGGCTCTGTATTGCCAGGTATCATGGAGATGCTTGGCTGATATGATAGTCACTACCTGCCATTGAACTTCAGTAAAACATGGTCCCAAGTTTACGCAGATTAAGGCATTACCTACCTGCTTGGATTTGAGATATACTGAGGGTTAGGCTACTCCTTTCTTGTTTACATGCCTCAATGAATGAGAGTGTCAGAGAGCTATAGAATCCCAGATTTAGAAGGGGTAGCAGAGATTATCAAATCTTTATTTTCTCATTTTTATAGACAAGGGAAATTAGGCTTTACATAGTAAGCAAGACTAACATAAGGTCACACAACTATTTAGCAGCTAAGGAAAGATCAGATCCCAGTGACTTACAGGATGTGAGGACACCTTGTTGATTGAATGTGGTCTCACACCACACCAGTGTCTGCTGCAAATTTTAACGTCTTCCTTCTCTCACTCAAAGAAAAAGAATGAGTATATTTTCCCATCATTCCAGTCTCTGATGTTCCTACATATAAGCAGAAGGTGTTCCTTCTGCTTGCCAAAGGTAAACTGCCTACATATACCCATGATCCCATCCCATCTTGTTTTCTCTAGCAGATTGCCCACACTATCATTCCCATTCTTTCACCCATTTTTAATCTCTCCCTATCCATTGGCTCTTTCTCTTCTGCCTTTAAATATGCCCAAAGTCCCATCCTAAAACCAAATGAACAACAGCAAAAAGAAAAAGTAACTTCACTACATCTTACCTTACCTAGATTTCATAAACCACTAAAAAAATAGAGGTTGCTATTGTAAGAGCCATTTGGGATGACTGGATTCTCAATCATATTCCATCACGTAAAATGTAATTTTCTGGACGGAATCAGCAAGTTGTAACTTTCGTACACATTCCAAAAAGTTGGATGCATAGTATTTCTGTGTGGATAGATCTCCAAATAACTTAAACCCAATGAGCACATTAATGTGGTAGTAGCAACACTGAGTAGAACTGATGCAGCAAATCACAAAATCCTTATCATGTAAACTTTACCCCAACACAAGAAAGTTTGAGTATGAAAAACATACATACAACACCACCATTTCTGAGATAAGTAAAAGTGATTCAAAGATCTATTTTTTCAAAATGAAACAATATAAAGTATTTTTTTAAACTGACAATAAATAAAAATTGAACTTGGGAAACCAGGAAAAAAAATGAGTGCCAGATGCTAATGGGGGCTCTTTATGGGATTGTCTCACTATTAGATTCTAGAATAATGAAAAAGAGAATAATAAAACATAGATCAAGAAAAAAAGTCCGCTGAATTAGGGCTATTCACTTCAGTATGATGTTGGAACACATCCTCACAGTAATAATAATAATAATAACATTTATATAGTACCTACTGTTTACCAGATGCATTAGAAAATGTATCTCATTTGATCCTCACAACCCTGGGAGGTAAGTGCTGCTATTACCCTCAGTTTATACATGAGGAAACCAAGGCTGAAGGAGGGTATGACTTGCCCAAGGTCACACACTGATAAGTGTCTGAGGATTCATTTGAACTCAGATACATCTTGTCTCTAGGCCCATCACTCTATCCACTCGACCACTTAGTTACTTCCTCATCCAGGCAGGACTTTTCAAACCACACATCCCAATTTTGTTAATCAGCATTTTTTCCCTATTCTTTACAACTTGACTTCTATCTTTCATGAATCCCACCATGAAAAAGCTCAACTTACAACTTACCATTACTTGTTTTTGTTCTATGCCATTTCCATACTGTTTGCACTTCATTAGTAGTAACTTGCCTGGAAAATTATGCAGTTCCTGAAAAAAAAGGCACTTGAATTTTAAAATCATAATTTAAAGGAAGTAGATGATGCCAAAAGTTAAAGGAATTCTATTGAGAGACCTTAAATTTAAAAAAAATATAATAATCAGATTTATCTGCATGAAATTGAATAAATCAAGATATACCAGCATCCTTTTTTGTGTTGGCTAATGGTTATTGTTGTTTTCTGTTTGTATTTGTCCATTTTTGTTTGTTTGCAGAAGACAGGCTTAATTTCTGACTTTATAATTTTCTAGCTATGTACTATTTTGTTCTTCAGATACCAGTTTCTTTATCTGTCAAATGGGGATAATAATAGTCACACTATTTATCTCCAGAGATTTGTATGATGACCCAGTGATACTATTTATGTTAACTTCTTTCTAGTTATACAAAATAAATGCAAGCTCTAATTATAATTATGTCCTTCCAGGGAAGGTCTGAGCATGTCATACTCCTGCCAAAAAAAAAAAAAAAAACTTTTAGTGGCTTCTCTGTTGACACTTCCTGCTTTTAGCCTGCCGGCCCTCACACTTCTCCCCACCCCCACCCCCATCCCCACCCCCCCTCTTCCAGCTATTCATCACTCAGGGAAGCAATCCTTCAGGAGGGAAGAGGAGGGGAATGGGAACTGGCAACTGCCTTTTCCAGAGCTGTAGCCCCTGCCTTCTTAGCATCTATAGCTCCTGAAGACCTTGAAAAGAAATTTCTCAACATCAGAGTTCTAGGCATTGTCAAGTGGCTCAAAACCAGAAATGTTTTTATGAGTGTAAATAAACTTAAAGAAGATTGCTGTGTCACTGAACTTTAAGGTCCACCAGATCTTCCCACCTAACTTGCAGCTGAAGCCTCTTTGTTGTTTTCATTCAAATGTATTTTTTTTCTATTTTCTATTTTCATTTGTAGCCTTTGAACTTAGTATGTGCAAAATTTGCTATCATTCATTTGTAAATACTAAAATTACAGATTCCTCAGCCATGATCTTCCTGCTTACCTTTTCTAGACATATGAAAACAAATCCTCTTCATTGGCTCTATGACCTAGTCAAATTTGATTACTGGCCCCCCAAACTCAGTACCCTATGCGTAAGATCATACAAAATTCTTAGAATGTGATTTTTTTCCTCACCTTTACCTCTGAGCAACATTTTTTCCTCTAAATAGCTTACGTGACATTTTCCCTACTCTACTCCCTCACAGACATTTTTTAAAATTTCTCTCCCCTACCTCAATTTACGTTATATTTGCTTATCTGTGTTCATGTTTCATCTTCTGAGTAGGATATAAGCTCCTTGAAGGTAGTATTGATTTTGAGATTGTCTTTATATCTAGTATCAAATAATACAACATGGACGAATTAATGTAATTTTAACGTGTAGATGTTGATATCTAGGATAAAGTGACTGAAACTGCTTGTAGAAATCATCTTGTCTAAAGTCCTCATTGGAAACTGAAGCCCTGAGAAGGGATGTGATTTGCCCAAAGTCACACAGTGTGCTAATTATTAGGTTGATGATTAATGCTTCCTTATTCTATGGGTGAATCTAGGTCCTTAAACACTAAAGCAGAATGTGTTTCACTCCACCTTCATTTTCCTGCAGATTAGTGATATATCATAATAACTCAGTTCAGTGATATTCAGAATTACAGAAAGGATAATCCCATGTGTGTCTATGTGGAATTCTGTGCACTCAGAGGTTGAATAGGTTAAAAACAACAGCAAGAACAACAAAAACAAAACAAAACACCAATACCATATTTATTGAGACTTGGCTGTTAAGTATTTTAGATTGCAATCTCATCCTCCCAGTTGAGGGGGATTAAGAGGAATCTGTTGTCTTTATTTCAGCAAATATTCCCAGAGGGCATTGCATAGGAAGTTTTGGGTTTTTAATGAATTGAATAAATATGCCAAGATCTTGCATGGCCTGGCTAGTAGATGGTAGGCAAAGAAAGAGGAAATCACAGATAATCTCATTTCTCACTCTGGGCATGGATTTTAATCTCTTCACTAACTGACATCTCTAAGAGTTATTGCTGCAAAGAGTATTGGAATGGACTAACTGGGAGTTCATCACCTGGTCACCCTCTCTTCTATAGCAGACCTGTACAACTTATAAATTTTGGGGGCCCAAATAGGTTAGACTAGAGACAGGTTAACAATGTTTGGTTGCCTTGGGTCCCATGACAAACAGGAAAGTGCATAGTGGCCACACTACATTTTTCTTGGGCTGCCTGAAATCTTTTGGCTATGGTGGGTTTTTGTTTTGCAGTCCTTTTCCTCTTTCTACTCCTTCCCTTACTCCTTAAGAAATAAAAAGGAAAATTAAAGTGGAGAATTTTTTTAATGATATTAATTTAGAAATTTGACCAAAAACAAAACAAAACAAAACAAAAATTAACAAACAAAAAAACAAAACAAAACAAAAAAAACATTGGATCCTTTAGAGTTTTCTGGAAGCCAAAAAAATAAATAGATGATTTTCTTAATTGAAAACCCCTTTTCACTAAATCAGAGATCATCTTTCAATCCCTTTTCTTCCTCTATCATTCTATACCCCAGTCATTAAATTATTATTTCCTAAGGTCTATTCTAAGACCAACATTCTTCACTTCTTTGCTTCAAAGGTTCTAGTTGTCAATTTAGAAATATTTAGCAGAGAGATACCAGGCTAATAGTTTGCCCACTAAGATTAGCTTCCATCCACTCAGCATATACCTTGAATATTCTAAGCTATTTACATATTGTCTTCACATTGAAAATAAAGGAAATAAGGACTGTTTTTGCTTTTATTTGTACTCAGTGCCTGACATACAGTAAGTAGTTTAATAGTACATGTTGATTGACTATTTTGTTTCAAAGTAGCCAACTAATCCGCTAAGACAAGTAAGGTTATTGACCACCAACATTTTCCATCTTGGCATTCCACCCACACCTCAGCCCTTAGTATTAATTAGAATTCATCACTTTCATAACAATATTTCATGAGACAAAGAAGGAAAGAAAATCCTTGTGTTGAAGTCAACTAAATACAAATGACAAACTCAGTACTCAGTGCAGTGACTTTTCAAGCCAGAAAAGAAAAAAAAAAGGGTCTATACTCTTATCAGTGAGTAGGGCAGAAAAAAAATTAAGATGGACAGGGAAGTTAGTCAAGACAAAGCAATATCAATATGAACACTATAAGCAAAACCTGATCCTGAAATCAACGTCTGATTCAACCCTAAAATTCTTGCATAGTTTTTGTTAAGTCATGGATTACTTCAAGGGTGTAGTGATTAGGTTAGTGATTGCACCTGGCTAAGAGAAGGAATGAGGGAATGGTTGTTAAAGGAAGAGCCCTAATATTATGGAATGAAATTTACATTTGAATCATTTCTGTTTACATTCAGACAGAAGGATTTACAAGCATTTAGTCTAAAGACATGTTGAGGTTAGCCCCAGAAGCCCATTTGTTCCTGATAACTTGTGTAGTGTCCTTAATCCTCATCCACACTCTCATCAATTCTTTTCACAAAGAGAATGCATACTTTCACATCTGAGGGTAGAGGATGACAATTATTTCTAGTGAATCAGACCCTCATGAAAGCTGAGTGGTAGTTTACATGCAATGAATGAAATTAGATCTGTCTCTTATTGCAGAATTCCTTCTCTGGACATCAGTTTCTGTTTTCTGTTTTCTGTCAGTCACTAAATTAGCTTTCCAGTGAACTTCTCAACATTCTCAGTATCTTTTTTTTAATAACTCCCTAGAGCATAAGGGTACTTTGATAACCACCCTGTTGCTATCATTCTAGTGATATTACTGTTCTGCATGGCACTAACTACAGTCTTTTTATCTTTTATTTTGAGGATATGGTTGGAGGAGAATACTAAAGTATCTAGTACTGAATCATTGAATGTAAAGATGGAAAGAAACTTAGGGATCATTTTATAGATGGGCAAACTGAGACCCAGAGAGATTAAATTAATTTTCAAAAGTCACAGAACTAATAAGAGCAATCATAGCAACCTAGATCTTATGTTTGCCTACTCACATTTGGCTATTACATTCATATACCACAATTTGTTTAACCATTCCCCAAATGATGGATACCCACATTGCTCCCAGTTTTTTGTATCAATGAAAAATGACGCTGCACACACATGTTTGTAGATATAATCCTTTCCCTCTCTCTTTGGTCTTTGGAGGATATGTGCCTAAAAGTGGTATTGCTACAATAAAGGATATGTACAGTTTTGTGCCTTTGGGGATATACTTGCAAGTTGTTGTTGGTTTTTTTTTTTCAGAATGATTGCATCCATTCATCATGCCATTCCCAGTTGATAGCCCTTCTAACAATTTTAATTTCTTTTTTTGGCATTTTTGCTGATCTGAGATGTGTGAGGTGAAATTTCAGATTTATAAAAATATGAATTTCTTTAGTTACTACTAATATGGAGATTTAAAAAATGGATATTGAAGATTTACTTTTTTTCCTTTGAGAATTGATTTTTCTTATATTTTTTTACCATTTATCCATGGGAAAGGTCTCTAAATCTTCCTTATTTATGTGAATTATCTATATATGCTGCATTTTTCACAGTTAATATTTTTCATTCTAATTCTCACTGTGCTGATTTTGTTTGTACCAGAGCTTTTCAATTTTAAAGTAATTCACTTGGTCATTTAATCTCCTGTACACATTTATATATCATATTTAGTCAAACTCTTCCTCTATCTATCACTGCAAAACTATATCTCCTTCCATTCTTCTCTAATTTGGGTCATTTATCTATTTGCAGTTTATTGTGCTTCATGATTACATATGTATAATTGGTCTAAACCTCATTTCTGCCATATTACTTTCCAATTTCCCCAGCAAGAAAATGTGACTTTTCTTTTTCCTGAGGATTTGGTGTCATGGTTTTTTATCAAAACCAATGAAAAATGTTTAATTACTTTTGGGTGAAATGTACTAATCCTAAGGCACAGGTTCAATGGTGTCACTTTGCTGAATAAGCTCCACTATTGTCTCTAAAATTAAACGCAAATTCTTCATTATTTTGCATTTAAAACCATTTGCAACTTCTTTCCAATGTAGTTTTTGAAAACTTATAAATCATTCCCTTAATTGACTTGAGTCCAGTGAAATTGTCCCTTTTTCCTGTTCTGTATGCATGACATTTCAACTCCCATTTCCATGTCTTTACTCAGACTGACCCTGTCCTCTCAGCCTGAAATGCACACCCTTATCACCTATCCCCCAGAATCCCTAGCTTCCTTCAAATGTCACCTTAATGTCACCTCCAACATGACATCTTTACATCATATATTTTGCAACTATTCTTAAATATGTAGACTTTGCTTTCCCCAGTACACCATAAAGTCTTTAATATCAGAGTCTCTCTCCAATACCTATTTATTTTGATCTCTAGCCCTTGCCACAGTGGTTTAAACTTAGTATGTGCAAAATAAATGCTTTTGGATATCATTCATTTGCTAGGTTAAAAGTAGAGATAATGAGTGCTGTTTTGGAAATGTTGAATTTGAGATTCTTGCAAAACCTTCAATTCAAGATGTTAGAAAGACAGTTGATAACGTAGAACTGAAGCTCAGGAGAGACATTAGCGCTGGATTTATAGATCTGGTAATCACCTACATAGGAATTATAATTTAACCCATGGGAGCTAATGAGATATCTGAGAGAGCTCATATAAAAATACAAGAGAGGATAGTCCAGGACAGAGCTCAGAGGAACACCCATTATTAGTGTATATGACATGGATAAAGAACCATAAAAGGAGACTTGGAAAGTATAATAAGACTGAGAGGAGAAGTAACTAAAAGTAGTTTCATTAAAAACTTAGGAGAAAGTATACAGAAGGTTATAAAACTTTTCAGCAGATTCCTAAAATCTATCCACTACTTACCCATGTTCAGACTCCTTAAGATTCTGCCCAATATGACAATGTTCTACTAAACCTTGTCTTTGGCTGAAAGAAGTGTTGGGTAGAATTCTTTTGGCTTGTGATTATGGGGTCCCAGGACCCCTGAACCCCTAAACCACATCATTTTGGTGAACCATATAGGGAAACTGCCTAACCCCAAGTTCTTCTCCAGCCAACACTGGAAGGTATGTCAGGCTCCCCCCCACTTCATTTCTTGCTCTGCAGTTGGCTTGCTCTCCAAGCACCAAGGCTTGGAGATGCTTTTCTGGCAGACAGTTACAAGTCTGTCTTGCACTCAGCCTGACACTCTTGGTCCGCTGGGTTGGTTCAAGGCCATAGACCTGGGTGCACCTTCTGAAGCATAGAGAACATGGACAGATGCCCTGTCTGGAAGTGTATGCTCAATTCTGTTAATTCCCTCAGCACTGGGGAATTGGGGAAAACTGCAGTTGCTTTTTGGTTCCCTGAGGCTTACTTACTCCCCTCTGTGCCTCTGAATCCTCCTTCATGGAGGTTACAGGGAAAGTTAGAACAGCTAAAAAATATCTCGGCATATTCTGGGGGTTTTGTGATTGATCACTAAGGAATTTTGGAACACCTGTACAACCTGGTCACTCCTTTCCTTTGAGTCAAGAGGGTATCTGTTAATCCTTCTCATAGGAGAATAGAGTTTCACTCTTTACCCCTCACCTTTGATTTCACTCTCCTCTAACGGGGAAAGGAAGGAGGGTAGAGGGGCAGCAGCTATGGTGTGGGCCCCCCTGGCAATGGCCTTGGGCTCTAGGGCAACCTTTGCCTGGAAGCATGCCCAGGTTCAACACATCCTGCTCAAGGTAATGAAGCTAGCGTCCAAACTTGGGTAAGCATGCTCTTTTAAGTTTGTAGTTTTAACTGTTAATGATAAGAAGTTGATTCTCTGTGTAAAGTAATTTGGAAGTGCATTTAACAAAACTAAAGTCACCTGATTGGTAATGGGTTTGTTGCAAGTTTCAAATTGGTGAACTTTCTGTATCAGTTATGTCAAGCAACTTTTCATGATTTTGTTACCTCTAAAATAATCTAGCTATTGTTGGTTATTGTTTTAATGTGTAAACTAACCAAAAACTTGTTTGGGTTATGTATGGCTTGCTGAGAATTTGCAAGTGTATAGAAATCTCTAGTGACTGGCTTTTTACAACAGGCAATTTTAAGTTTGAGATGTAAATCCTGGAAAAGTTTTTCCCAAGCTGTGATTAGTAGAACTTGCTGTTGGAGGTAAAAGCACATAGAATTTTATTTTGAGTTGTCTGATGGGTCAAAATCCATCGATAATTAATAATCCACCATCTGAGGGAAATGCCACAAGCTACTCAGAGAAGGTGATACTGGTGGGAAGTCAGCATTGGGAAAAGCTGAGAGGACAATTTTAGCCTCAGTCTAAGATGGGATCCTCCTGGCTCAGTTTCCCCATTATTTTCCTTTGAAAAGGAATGTTACCCATCTGGCTATTCCTGAGTCTGGCTATGAGGTGGATTTGATCCTGCATGGTTGGAAAACTGAATTATCTGAATCAAAACAGAGCTAAGGATGTTTTATCCTCTCAAAATTTGGGACCTAAATCTCGTCCCTGCTTTACATGTTGGCCCTGCAGTTTTTTTTTTTTTTTCTGTCAGATTTGTGTCTTTCAGATTATGGGCCATTCAACTACAGTTGGTAGAAAACAGCGGGTTCCAGCCAGTGGCCCCCCCATCATTCACTAGATGCAGCCTATGCTCAGTTCCAGTCAACCTCCTCTTCGGGAACCCCTCGAGTCAGGGACAACTCTAAACCCCTTGCCAACAAGTAGCAGTTTCAGAAGCCAAGATCTTCACCCCTTACTCCAAAAGAATTTGAGTCCCATTTGTTTAATGGGGGAATGATGGGGTTGAGATCTGGGCCCTAGAAAGGAAAAACCCTGGACTTTGCCACATGGTCAAATCTCTGGCATTCCCTTGAGGCTATAATCTCATCAACTGGCCTTTCATTGTGGCTACACCCAACCTCTCAATTTTGTTACCCTTAACCTAGCCTAGCCTTCCCTATGGCCTCTGGCCATTTCCCACACTTAATCCAAGCTAGGCTCCATTGCCCAGGTCCCAGGAGTCCTATTCATCTCAGTTTACTGGCCACTCCCATTCAGATCCACCCCTAGATCCCTCCCACAGTCTTCCTGTATAAAAGGTCCATCTTGTCTCTACTAAGATGCTCAGATTTCTAAAATCTAGCCACTGCTTAGATTCTTATAATCTAGCCACTGCTTACCCATGTTCAGACTCCTTAAGAGACTGCCCAATATGTCAACGTTCTAATAAACCTTGTGTTTGGCTGAAAAAAAAGTTTCAAAGGTTTTATAAATATCAGGAAAGATGAGAATTAAGAAAAAGTGATTTGATTTGTCAATTGAGATGTGTTTGGTAGTTGTGAATTTGGACATTTCCATTGAATGCTAAAGCCAGAAGCTAAACTACACAGTGTTTAGAATATAGTGACAGGTTAGAAAAAGTGAAGGAATAAAACTTAGAAAGATTTTTTTCCAAGAAGGATAGCGATAAAGGGCCTAAAAGAGTAAAACAAAATCATAGTAAGTGGTTTTTTTCTTTTCTTTTGTTTATTTGTTTATTGTTTTTAGAACTGAGGAAACATGACCATGTTTCTAGGTAACAGGGAATAAGCTAATAGATAGGAAAAGACTAAAGCTAAGAAAAGTGGTAGGATAACAATCGGGACACTTTGCTAGAGAAGCCAGGAGGGAATAAGATCAAAAGTATGTGAAGAGCTGTTGACTTTGGGGCAGAGCCAAGGTGGCAGAGTGAAAGCAGTGACTTGATTAAGCTCCCCCCCAAACCCCTCCAAATACTCATAAAAAATGGCTCTAAACAAATTCTGAAGCAGCAGAACCCACAAAAAACACAGAGTGAAACAAATTTCCAGCCCAAGACAACCTGGATGATTCATCAGAAAGGTGTATCACGCCAGGCTGGGAGCGCAGCGCAATGCAGCGTGGGTGCACAGGCCACAGCGTGGGCCCGCGGGCCATAGCAAACCTGGAGCAGGCCTCAGAGGACTGAATCTCAGGCAGCTGCACTGGTTTTCCAAACTCCTCAACCCACTAATGCCAAAGACAACTTAGAAGGTCAGTGGGAAAAGTCTGTTTCTGTTGGTGCTCAGAGAGGAAGTTGGAGTTTCAGCTCCATTCCCCAAGAGCATGGCCCTGGGTGGGGGCAGCTGCTTCCCGAGCTTCTGGCCCACAGACTGAGGGGGAATCTAGTGGCTGATCAGAGAGGGATTGCAGGGATCTCTTTGCCAGTGCTGAGGCAGGAATCTCTCGCTTTGCCTGTGTTTAGATCTGGGTCACAGTTCTGGGAGGTGGTGCTGGGGTGAGGAGGAGTGCTGGCTTGGTGGAGCTTGTAGTGGTTGTGGACAGGAGCCCCTCCTCACAGTTACAGGACAGATAGGAATCCTTGTGGTCACAGGCCAGGAAAGGAGTAAACACCTCTCCCCTTATCATACTACCTTATGAGAACTGAAAATTTACAGGTCCCTACATATATCTCTGAAAACAGCTGTACAACCCCTGAAGCTTGGGAAAGTACACTCTCCACATTGGAAGCAGACTCTTACCTTAACAAAGAGTTTAAAACTCAAGTAATTGTCTGGATCATGAACAAGTAGCACAAAAAGAGTCCAACTGTATTACCTTACTTTTGTGACAAAGAAGATCAAAATATACAACCAGAAGAAGACCACAAAGTCAAAGCTCCTACATCCAAAGCCTCCAAGAAAAATATGAATCAGTCCCAGGCCTTGGAAGAGCTCAAAAGGGATTTTGAGAAGCAAGTAAGGGAAGTAGAGGAAAAACTGGAAAGAGAAATGAGAGTGATGCAAGAAAATCATGAAAAACAAGTCAACAGCTTGCTAAAGGAGACCCAAAAAATACTGAAGAAAATAACACCTTAAAAAATAGCCTAACCCAAATGACAAAAGAAGTCCAAAAAGCCAATAAGGAGAAAAATGCCCTAAAAAGAAAAATTGGCCAAATGGAAAAGAAAGTCCAAAAGACTACTGAAGAAAATACTTCCTTAAAAATTAGAAGCTAGTGACTATATGAGACTTTATGAGAAATCAAGACACTGTCAAACAAATCCAAAAGAATGAAAAATTAGAAAACAATGTGAAATATCTCATTGGAAAAACAACTGACCTGGAAAATAGATCCAGGAGAGAGAATTTAAAATTATTGGACTATCTGAAAGCCATGATCAAAAAAAAGCCTAGACATCATCTTTCAAGAAATTATCAAGGAAAACTGCCCTGATATAGTAGAACCAGAGGGCAAAATAGAAATTGAAAGAATCCACAGATCTCCTCCTGAAAGAGATCCCCAAAGGAAAACTCCTAGGAATATTATAGCCAAATTCCAGAGTTCCCAGGTCAAGGAGAAAATATTACAAGCTGCCAGAAGGAAACAATTCAAGTACTGTGGAAACACAATCAGGATAACACAAGATGTAGCAGGTTCTACAGTAAAGGACCACAGGACATGGAATATAATATTCTGGAGGGCAATGGAGATAGGATTACAATCAAGAATCACCTACCCAACAAAACTGAGTATACTCCTTCAGGGGAAAAAATGGTCATTCAGTGAAATAGAGGACTTTCAAGCATTCCTGATGAAAAGACCAGAGCTGAATAGAAAATTTAACTTTCAAATACAGGACTCAGTGGAACATGAAGAGGTAAACAGGAAAGAGATATCATAAGAGACTTATTAAGGTTGAACTGTTTACATTCCTTCATGGAAAGAAGATATTTATACCTCATGAGACCTTTGTCAGTATTAGGGTAGTTGGAAGAAAAAAAATATGTATGTAGATAGATAGATAGATAGACAGATAGATAGATAGATGGCACAGGATGAGTTGAAGATTAAGGGGTCATATTTGGAGAATAAAATTAAGGGATGAGGGAGGATTATACTTGGAGAAGAAGAAAGAGAGGAGATAGAATGGGGTAAATTATCTCACAAAAAAAAACAGAAAAGAAAAGTCTCTTACAGTGGAAGGGAAGCAGGGGAAGGTGAGAGGGAATGAGTAAATCTTATTCTCATAGGATTTGGCTTAAGGAGGGAATAACATAAACATTGAATTGCATATGGAAGTTTGTCTTACCCTACAAGAAAATAGGGGGAGAAGGGGACAAGAGAGCAGGGGGATGATAGAGAGGAGGGCAGATTGGAAAAGTGTGCAATCAGAAGTAAATACTTCTGAGTAGGAACAGTGTCAAAAGAAAGAATAAAATAAATGGGAGGGCAGAATAGGATTAATGGAAATAGAGTTAGTTTTTCACAACATGTCTTCTATGGAAATGTTTTGTATAACTGCACATGTACAACCTATACTGAGTTGCTTGCCTTTTCAATGAGGGTGGGTGGGAGGAAGGAAGAGAAAATTTGAAACCTAAAGTTTTAAAAACATATGTTTAAAAAAAAGTTTTCACATGCTACTGGGAAATAAGAAATACAGGAAATGTGGTACAGAAGTCTATCCTGCCCTACAGGAAAATAGAAGGGGAAGGGGATAAGAGAAGGGGGAAGAGAAAGAAAAGAGGACAGAAAAAAACAAATAAAAGAAAAAAAAAATTAAAAAAAGAGGTGTTGACTTTGACAAGGAAAAGCAACTCCCCTTTCTCCACAACTAGTGTAAAAGACCAGATAGTACGAGATGTTTGAATGGTTTATGATGAAGAGGAAAGGAAATGGGAGAATTATCAAAAATAACCTTACTTCCCTCCCTTTTTTTTTTTTGGTTAGGCAATCGGGGTTAAGTGACTTGCCCAGGGTCACACTTGTCAACTCTCTGAGGCCAGATTTGAACTCAGGTCATCTTGACTCCAAGGCCAGAGTTCTATCCACTATGCCACCTAGCTGACCCTTACCCCCTTTTCTTTTATAGAAATATAAGAAACATCACAGAGTAATTCAAATAACCTGGCCTATCTATCAAGGAGGAAGGTTTAATAGAGAAAAGCAATTGAAAAAACAACTTAATCCAGCAAAGATTGTGATTTAGGAGGAAGCAGTACATACTATGTCCTATGATTACTCCAACAGGAGCATGAGACCAAGTTGTGATCAGGTAAACTCAAGTGGAAAACAAATCATGTTATATTTCCACTCAGCCGGGGGAGACACAGAGAGGTTTATAGGCATTTTGGATAATGGTGGAACACAGAGGGCATCACACAGAACCATCCTGTATAAGGCCTGAAGAAGGGCATTTAGTTGTGTATCAGGATAAAAAGCAGTCTTGAATCCAGGAGAAACAGGTCTGACACTGCGCAAGAAGAAATAAGAGGGGTCAAAGAGCAATTCTGTCACTCATGCCTCAGAGTTAGGTCCTGGATCCAGGGCAGACTGAGCAGAGGGCCTACATCTAAGGATGGCCAACATATGGCTATATCATTGGAAGGAATAGTCATAGGCTGTAGGCTTTGTACCATGTAAGGAATATAAATAGAAGTGAGAAGCATCTTCATACCTTTCACTTTAGAGCAGAGCCTTGGATTCAGCTGCCAGTTCTGAAGATTGGGTCAGTAGAACAACAGGGAAAATCACTAGGTCCTTTTATCTTTGCAGGGTCTCTAGCCAGTGGGATCATGTAAATCCTGAGTACTATAATCTGGCATTAGAAAATTGACAGCTGTATGACACTGGATAAATCAGTTAACCTCTTTTTTGTCTTTGTTTCCTCGTCTATTAAATGGCAATAATAATAATACTTGTCTCCTAAGATTGTTTTAAATGTTAAATGACATAATATTTGTTAAGGTTTTTGCAAAGCACCATATAAATAGTATCATCATCCTCATCATCAATACTACTACTACAACTTCTGTCCTCCTTTTGCTCATATGACTACTGTAAAGGTCTCTTCAAAAAAGGTTAGAGAAAAGCTATATGTGAGAGATGGATGGAGGGAAATCTTAACTCTCTTGCTCTAGACTTTTTATAGACTCAGTACTTCACTCTTGTTGAAGCCTGGCCCAAGACAGTATTACAAGTAATGTGAAGAATACAGATCCTTGAGAGGGTGTGGATCTTGAGTTGTTATGGGCTTAGATACAAGTCTTTTCTTTGTAATCACATCTTTTAAATTTGAAGTCTAGCACTAATACTGTCCAGTCAATAGAATCTGCAGTTGAGAAGTTCTGGAAGTATTTCTCTTCCTTTCTTATTTAATAGTTATGTATGGACTAGTCTGACCCTTAGTTTTCTCATCTGTAAAGTGCAACTAATATTGTTTGCAGAACTTACCTCATAGGGTTACTATGAAGCCAAAAGGAAATAACGTACATAAAGTATTCTCCAAAATTTAAAGCATGACATAAATGTCAGTTGTCATTATTGCAAGATGAGGACTTGAAAGGAGAGTTGATAGACACTTTGTGGTACTATAGCATAATGAAGTTTCTGCTATCTATCTTGGTGTGGGGAAAAGGGTCTAATAGGTAGATATATACAAAGTATACATAGGACCATGTTGTAAGCAGGCAATCTTTGATTCAAATTAAAAGACAGAAAGAGGCACCTCATTTATACAAAATTTTCATGGTAGCTTCCCTGTTTATAGGGCTTGAACAAATAAATTGTAGTATATGGCTGGAAAGAGCACCATAAGAAACAATGAAAATGAGAAATTCAGGGAACCATGTCAAGCCTTGCATGAGCTGATGAACAGCGATGCTATCAAAACCAGAAAACAATATATACAATGACTATAATAATGTAAAACAAAAGCATTTTTTTTAAAAAAAAAGATGCTCTAAATCATTTGACTATAGTAAGCTATCTTTCAATCAGCCAATAAGCATTTATCAAGTACCTACTATTTACTAGGCACTGTGCTAAGTACCACAGGTACAAAGTAAGGTAAAAATGTCCCTGATCTCAATGCTCACAATATGGTTGAGGAGAATATACACAGACAAAACACACACACACAAACAAAACAGCAACATCAAAAATGTACAAAGGATCATATGGGGAAAATAAAGGAAAAATCAACAGAGGGAGAACAATACAATTAAGATGGATTGAGAGAGGCTTCTGGTAGAAGATGGGATTTTAGCTGTGACTTGAAGGAAGTCAGGGAAGCCAAGAGGCTCTGAAGAAGAGATGAGGAGATGTACTGACTTTTTCCCATTGGAGAGGTGGGGTACTGTGGATCGGCAATGTTGCATATGTCCCTATATTGGTTAGTCTTAACTATTTTTCTTTGTTACAAGATAAAATTTACGCAAAGAAGCAGGTGGAGAGGTATATCTAAAAATGATTGTGATGTAAAAGCATCCATAAAGTTTTAAAACATACAAGTAGGTAATTGGAAGGTAAGAGTATGTGTTTACTTCTCACCTAGAATTTTCTCAAGCAAGAGAGGGCTATGATGTTTCACATGGTTCAATAGGAATGCTGGAGTTGGTTGTCTCCTATTGTTGTTTTTCCAGGCCAGACATTAAATGATGGTGACTGTAAGTATTCATTGTTTAGTTCCACTTGTTCATCAAGCTCAAGTCACATGGGAAACTGGGATATTGCTTTTTGTGGATAAATTATGTCTTTAATTTTGCAAATGCACCCAGTGCTGCAGAGACTCATGCATCTCATTGCAAAATTAAGAGCAAGGCCTCTGATTGGGAACAAGACCTGATTTGCATTCTGCTGAGCAGGCCCAGCAGGCACTGAGCCCATAGGTTTCAAATGGCTATTGGCTGCTTTTATTTTCAAGTCTCATTTACAGTATGCCTGTGGGGCTTTTTTTATTGCTAGCTCTGAAGGACCTTCCACCTTTCCAGCCACTGCCCTTGGACAATGATAAAAAAAAAAAATCAATCAATATTATATTGGTAAAAATGGTTCTACAAGTATATGGTGCTTTTGCAAAGTGTCAATTTTCAGATTGGCATGCAACCCTGAGTTTAAACAAGAAATCATACTATTTCTTTTGGAACCTGATAGTTATTTTTTTATTTGTCTTTGAAATCCTTAAAGAGCTTCTAACAGCATAGAACTTGGAAGCTGTTATGGTGACCAAAAAACCAAAATTAAAACAAACAAACAAAAAATCAGCAAGTATTTTAAACCCCTGCTACATAATAATAGCTACTATTTCTATAGTACTTTTAGATTTTCAAAGTACTTCACAAATATTTTCTCATTATTTTTTCTTACCATAGGAGGTAGTACTATTGTTATTTTCATTTTATGGCTGAGAAAATTGAGGCAAATCAAGATGAAGACACTTGCCCAGTGTTATATAGCTAATAAGTTTCTGAGGAAGGATTTGAACTCAGGTTTTCTTGACTCTAAGTTTAGTAATGTATTGATTGTACCAACGAGCTGCCTATTATATTCCAGAGATTATAGATACTAAGAGAGTATGATATAATACTGTCCTTAAGAATCTTACATGGGGAGAGAAGACTACTTAATTTTTAAAATCTTCCCACAGTTAATTAACCACATTCTGTATTTCAAACATTCTATGTTCTAAGACCTCTTTCAGTTCTGACAATCTATTTTTATGTTCTAATATTCTCCTTTTGAACTCTGAAGTTTTGTTGATGTTCTAGTTTATATTAAAACAAAGTTCTAATGTCTTTTCATGCTCCAACATTTTGTGATTCTTTCATAGGATTACAGCTCTGGAGCTGGAAGGGTTTCTGCAAAATAACACAAGTAGCAGACTTCAGAGGTGGGTCTTGAACCCAAGTTCTCTTACTTCAAAAACAGTGCTGTTTCCATTTACAATTCTGTCTCCTGTTCTATGAAATAAAAAGCCAATGAAGGACTTTTAAAGGCCTCTTGTTACTTTTAGGGTTGTATATTTGCCTGGTGACTTGGATTAAGTATTTAAGCCTCTCAATTTTCTAAGAGTTTGACAATAATAATAGAGGTAGCAGTAACCTTACAATCCCTGTGACCTCTGGTACCCATTAACAAGTTACTTCAAGTGGACTACACCCTTGCTTCCCATCCTCATGTAATATAGGAGCATGGGATTATATTTACTTCATTCTTAATGAATTCTCTTCCTTAAAAAAAAATCTGGAGATGACTATATATATATACGTGTGTGTGTACGTATGTATATGTATATATATACACAAACACACACATATAGATATATACATATGTGTGTGTAATATATATATGTATATATACATATATACATATGTTTGTAATGTTCATCAAAATAAATCAATCATTTGAAAACAAATGTTTTGTTGTTGTTGAGTCATTTCAGTTATGTCTGACTCTCTGTCACCCTTTTTGGGATTTTTTAGGCAAAGATACTGGGATGGTTTGCCATTTCCTTCTCCAGCTCATTTTACAGAGGATGAACTAAGGCAAACAGGGTGAAGTGACTTGCCCACTGTCATATAGCTAGTACATATCTGAAGACAGATTTGAACTGAAGTCTCCCTGATTCCAGGGCAGGCGCTCTATCTACTGCACCTTCTAGTTGCCTGCTGATTTACCTGCTGGATTTTAAATTCAAGAAAATGACTAATCTCTCTCCCTTCTTGGCTATTTTCCCTATATTTCCCCTCCCCTCACATAATAAAATTGATGGATAGGAGGCATGATTGGAGCTACACAATCTTACAGGGCACCATGTGCATATATGCACATTCATGGATGTGCCCACAGATGTGTGCAAGCATAAGCACTGTGTGTGTTTTAATTCAGAGCCTGGAACTTATTCTGTACCTGCTTCTATAGTAATATTAATTACAAAGCTTTCTCTTCTCTTGCTTCTCCCACCCCAATCCCTTAGTCTATATGTCATTTGTTATCGAAATTCAACTGCACAGTGACTTGCTGGGAATCCATTTTTCATTAACACAAGTGACCGGTTCTATGATAAGCGTCTCCAGACTTTGGAAGACATTCAGTTAAACACTGTCTAGTAGATCATAAATCATCAGCATGCTAAAGAATCCTTCCACTGAGCAGCAGGAAGCTAATCTCTGTCTGTGGCTTTTTAATTGAGTAAAACAAATGATGAAATCCAATCTAGATGCAGACAAGTTCTGAGTGAAAACAAGCTGAAGTTTCCTTTGATGGCTCTCTGACCTGGAAATCCTGCCTAGAAACAATGATATAGATGAGGTGATCTCTGGAGGTCCATCAGGCAGATGATGCTATGGGAAAGCAGAAGAAATGTGGGGTCAGAACACTTGATTTCAAATACTAGCTTTGCTGCTTACTAGCTCTGTGACCTTAGGCAAGCTACTCAGCCTGTGTGGGCCTTATTTCTTTCACTTGTGAAATTAGAGGGTTGCATTTCACAGGTATTAGAAAGAGTACTGCATCCAGAGTCAGAGGACTAGGTTTCATAGGATCATAGAACTAGAGCTGGAAAGGAACTTAAAGGTCACTAAGTATAACTCTCTCATTTTACAGATGAGGAAACTCAGTCCGAAAGTTGGATATGGGGACGGAATAAGCATTTATTAGTGCCTACTATAGGTTAGCTAGATGGCACAGCAGATAGAGTGCAATGCCTGGAATCAAGAAGACTCATTTCTGTGAGTTCACATTGGCCTCAGGCACTTACTATCTGTGCAACCTTGGATAGGTCACTTAACCCTGTTTGTCTCAGTTTCATCATTTGTAAAATGAGCTGAAGAAGAAAATGGCCAACCACTTCTAGTATCTTTGCCAACAAAACCCCAAATGGGGTCACAAAAAGTGAAAAAAAAAAATGACTGAAAGTGACTACTACATTCCAGGGATACTTTTTAGATATTAAATTTGATCCCTCACCCCCCCCCAAAAAAAAAACCCTAGCAAGTAGGTGCTATTTTTTATCCCTACTTCATAGTTGAGGAAAGCAAAGCAATCAGAGGTTTAGTGACTTACCTAGGGTTACACAGCTAGTAATTGTCTCAGGTTGGATTTGAATTCAGTTCTTCCTGACTCAAGGCCCAGCATTCTGCCCACCTTGCCATGTAGCTTGCTAAGGTCACAGAGACAATAAGTAGCCAAACTAGGATTCACATTCAGGTTTCATGATGCCAAATCTAACACACATTCCACTAAACTATATTGTATCTATGGTCATTCTATAGGAAGTTTAAACTATTAATGATAAAAGAACTCAAAATGAAGAGAGCTATGATTGTTAATCCACCTAACTTTGATGAAATCCTTTGAAGAAGAAATAGAAAAGAGAGAGTAATCCAATGGAATAAAAACATTGATAAGAGACACTTAAAATAAAAATTCTAGGACTGAAAATAATCTTAAAATATTAGATTTTATAATTTTGTTTTTACTTTTTTTTAATCAACAAGAATTCACCTCTCCCTCTTTCCACTTCCTAATCCTATTGAGAAAGAAAGAAAAACAAACCCCTGCTACAGACAGAAAGTAGTAGAACACAGGATGCTAAAGCTAACAATGACATCAAATTCAGGTAATTCAATCGCTTCACTTTAGAAATGGAGAAACAGAGATCAGACATACCCAAGGATATTCAATGAATTCAGGATACAACTAGGTCTACTGCAAAGAGCATTAGACTTGGAGTTCAGATGAGACCTGGCTTTAAATCCTAGAACTGACATTTGCTAGTGATATAATTATGAGTAAATCAACCAACTCCCCAGATGCAGTTTCCTTATCTATAAAAAGAGAATAATGAAATAATAATAACAATAACAACAACAATAATAACACTACCTACTATTCTGACTTCTCGTGGTGTCTGTGAGGGTCAAATAAGATAATAAAAAATAAATTTGTTTGCAAATTTTATAGCTATATGAAGCTATATGAAGGTCAGCTAACAAAAATCTTTGTTGAACCTCCTACATCAATGTCTTCTTCATTGTACTAAGACAGTGGAGACAACCTGTAAGGGTTTTTTCTTTGTGATTTCCTTCACATCTCACATCAACATTTGGGTTTCATCATTATTGTTATTTTTGTGACCATTTATGTCTCTTACCCTTTGGGAATGATTAACCTCGGATAGGGAAGAAGCATAAAGATCTGCCATAATAATAACTCCCATTTCTATAGATTTTCTGAGTGGTACTCTCACGATATCCTATTGTAAAAGTAGTGTAAATATTGCTATGCTAATTTCACAGATAAGGAAACAAAGTATCAGAAAGGTGAAAGGACTTGAAAGTCATAGAGTTTCAAGTTTCCAGAGGAAGAGTTGTGAGCTGAACCTAAGTTTACTCAAGTTCAGCATTCTGTTCACCTCATCACACTTTCATGTCCCATGATCCTCCAGCTCTAGAAAGATACATTTTCTCTAACTTCCAATTTCACTCTTGTCTACTAATGCTTCCTCTCCACTTGATAATTTATAAATCAACCTGCAACTCACTCTGGAAAATAATAATGAGAGTAGGAGCCAGTACTTACAAAAGCCAAGGGTTTGTTTTTATTTTTTTCCATCTTTTTTAGAAGCACAATCACCATTCAAGGGCTCTGCACCTATAGCATGGTTACCAAAAGATGCTACATCAGCTCAGTTAATTGGGGAGCAGAAACAATCAAACTCAGTAACCCTTGATGACATCAATTGGTGATGGAATACCATTTTCACATTGTGAAATGAAGATGACACCTCACTTACCAAACATCACCCCAGAATGAATGACTCTCTTCCTATTGGCAGTGCCCCCAAAGGAAGACTTAACAGGGAATGTATCTGAGTTTCTTAGATTTAGTACTCACAAACCAGCACAGGTTAATGATGCAGTAAACTTTCTATTGTTTTATCTCAGAGGCCCAGAAAACATCAGCAAGGCAGAACATTTGTGTTTCATGGGTCACAGAACCAGAAAGTCAATTTCAACTTCAGGGAAGATGACAAAACCCCTGTTTAAACACACACACACACACACACACATATATATATATATATATATATATATATTGTTTTCCATCCACAGTTATTAAGCATCTTCTATTGACCATAAATTGTAAAATGTTAGCACTGGAAGGAACTTTAGAACACAATATGTTTGAGCATAGAACATAGAATGTTAGCATCTGAAGTAGCCTTAACACATAGAATACTGGGAAAGAGGAGACCTAAGAGATTGTCAGAGACATCTAACTCCCTTATTGGAAAATGAAGAAATTGAACACGAGAGATAAATGAATCTTTTCCGAAGTCACATAGCTAATCATTGGCAGAAGCAGAATTAGACATGGTCACACAAATTTTTATCCCATTATTAGGCTGCCTTTTGTTACCAGAATACCATTTCTATTGACCTTTTCTATCCATATTGTCCCCTATCAGAAATTTAACTTAATACATTATATTATCATCATTATCATAATCATAATCAACCGCAACAACATTTACACTGTGCTTTAGCAAAAATGTCAAACTTACCACCTAGGACAGTGGGGAAGAACCAGATTAAAATATAATCAGGAAATTTTTGACAAAATAATAAAAATACACTATAACATTGGCAATGTTAATTTGTGTTTTTCTAAGTCAATATGCAGGGGTCCATTTCCGTTTGAGTTTGACCCCACTGCTTTACAATTCATAAATTTCATTTCACATAATCACCCTCTAAGTTACTTTGTTCATGTATTATCTCCATTTTACATATGGGGGAAATGATTTCCAGATTAGGGGAAATGACTTACCCATAGTCATACAGGTAAGAAAGCCAAAGTCAAAACTTTACCCAGGTATTCTGATTTCATATACTCTTATGGTACAGTTTCTGCCAGGATTAAACAGAATAACAGATACTTGACTTATTGTATCAGTGTAATCAATAAATATTTATTAAGCAGTTCTTATATGGAAGACTCAGGGCTTAGCACTGAGAATGAAGACAAAACAAATGAGCAACAGCAACAGCAACAATAAAATTAAAACCTGACTTCAAGGAACTTACATTCTAGAAATGTGATCAAGGATACAATTACAACATTTTCACAGATTAGTAAACATAAGGCAACTTAAGGAAAGAACACTAAAAGCTTCAGAAACCATGAATGACTCCCCATTGAAGATGATAGCTAAGCTCAGCCTTTGAAAAATAGTGAAAATTTTTCAGTGATGGAAGTAAGAAGGACATGTATTCTAGGAATGCAGAATAGACTATGCTAAGCATGCAGGAGAGAGATGAAAAAGTATTGTGAAGTTTTAGGAAGAATAAATGAGTATTCTGACTAGAAGGTATGGCATGTGAAGGAGATTAATATGAAATAAATCTGTAATTTTAGGCTGCAGCAAGAGTGTAAGGGAATTCAAAGTCTAAGCAGATTTGCATTTTATCATAATGAATATAGGGACATACTTGAGATTTTTTTAATAGGGTAGTGGCATGGTCAGTCCTATGCTGTAGAAAGATTATTTTGGCAGCTCAGGCTTGTGGAGGATAATTTGGAAAGGGGAGAGACTGGAAGCAAGAGACCAATTAAAAAACTATTGCAATAGTCCAAGACAGAGGTGATTAGCATGTGAACCAGGATGGTGGCCAGGTGAGCAGAAAGAAGGGGATAAATATAAGAGATTATATGGAGTTAGAACGGATTAGACTTTGCATCTGATTGGATGTGGGACATGGTGCAGAATAAGGGTGACTTCATAGTTGGAAACTTCAGAGATTAGAAAAATAGTTTTCTCAACGCAAAAATAGGAAAGTTTGGAGGAGGGGCAGGGCTTGAAGGGAAGATCAAGGATTTTGTCATTGGACATGTCGAGTAAAGGATATGCCTATAATATATCCATATTAAGCTATATTGAAGGCTTGCAACTCAGAAGAGTCATTAAGTATCAGTATATATGGGCAGCTACATAGTGCAGTGGTTACATTACTAGGCCTGAAGTCAGGATGATTCATCTTCATGTGTTCAAATCTAGCCTCACACACTTACTAGTTTTGTGACCCTGGGAAAATCACTTAAACCTGTTTGTCTCAGTTCCTCGACTGTAAAATGAGCTGGAGAAGGAAATGACAAACTACTCCAGTATCTTTGCCAAGAAAACTCCAAATGGGGTCACAAAAAGTCAAACATCACTAAAATGACTGAACAACAACATAATAGAGATTTGAGTCAGCTGCATAGAGATAGTCATTGGACCTATAGCATCTTAGGAAGCCATTGAGAGAGAGAAAATAGAAAGAAAAGAAAAGAGGGACCAGAACAGAGCCTTGGGGAACATCCACAGTTAAGATATAAGATGTGGATACTAATTCAAAAAGGGAGATAGATTAAGGGTTACAAGAGAAGAAAGAAGAGCATAGATAATTATAGAATCACATTACATAGAATTTTAGAGAGAGATGGGATCTCAGTATCCATCTAGTTCAACTCATACCCCCCAAATGAATTCCCAATACAACCTATTGATCATGTTATCATACAACCTCTCTTGAAAGCTTCCAAAAATGGAGAACCCAACACCATCTGAGACATTCCAATTCTCTTTATGTATAGCTGTCGTTATTAGTTTTTCTCCCCTAACAAAACTAAATTTGCCTCTTTGTGACATCCACCCACTGCTTCAAGTTCAAGATAAAAGCATTTATTAAGCACCTGCTATTCATTAGCCCCTTTCTGGACTTTGAGGATATGAAAACAAAAATCAAAATAGCCTCTAACAATTTAGGGTGGGGAAGTATAATGAAGGACAAAAGAGGAGAGTGTTCACTTATAAGTAAAAAAAATATATATATATATGTATATGTATACATGTATGTGTATGTATATGTATATCTATACATATATACAAATGTATACATATATGTATATGTATATATACACACATATTTATACATACATATATATGTATATGTGTGTGTGTGTGTGTATGTGTGTGTGTGTGTGTGTGTGTGTATGTTTTTGAGGGGCTTTCCCCTCTTAGGTGGAGGGAGTGACAACAACTAAGGAAAATCAGGTAATATCTCAAATAGAAAGCAGCACTTGGACTGAGTTTTCAATGGAACACAGGAACCCAAGTGGTGGACTTGAGGAGTGAAAATGTACAAGGCATTGGGAATAAGCTGTACTAAAACATGGACATGAGAAATAAAACATCTTGCATTGGGAATAACAAGTGGGTTGATAAGGCTAGAAGGGAGATTGCGGAAAAATAAGGTAGGATAAGTCTATAAGAGTAGAATGGAACTAAAGTGAAGGGTTTTAAGTATGGCTTTCTGACCATTTGCAAACAATGCTACCCAAATTCTAGCTGTCTTCTTAATACCCTTCAGATAGTAATTTTGACTCTTCTTCTGGTTCCCCGGGCTCAGGTAGGTGAGATTTTGATTTATATTATCCAGAACCAGACTATTATGCTATTTCTTGTCCATTCCAAACCATGTCCATATGTTTGCTCTCCTTTCCCTCTCTTCCTAGTTCCCATTACCAATCAGGTGACTTCAGTCTTGTTAAATGAATTTCCAGATTACTTTTACACAGAGAATCAACATCTCATCAATGACAGTTAAAACTACAACTTTAAAAAAGCACGTTTACCCAAGTTCAGAGGCCACCTTCTTTACTTTGAGCAGGATGTGCTGAACCTAGGTGATACTTCCAAGCAAAAATTGCCCTAGGTCCCAAGCTGTAGCTACTACCCTTTTTCCTTCCTTCCTTTCACCAGGTGTGGGAGGGCAAATTCAAAGGTGGGGTGGAGGAGAGGGAAACACTTCTCCTATGAGAAAGATTAACAGATATCCTCTAGACTCAAGGGAAGGGAGTGACCAAGGTTCTAAGGAGGTGCTTCAAAAATCCTTAATGATTGATGACAAAATATCCAGAATCTGCTAAGATGTTTTTAGCTATTGTAACTTTTCCTGTAACCTTCATGAAGGAGGATTCAGTGTTGTAGAGGGAAGGGAGTAAGTAAGCCTCAGGGAACCAAAAAGAAGCTGTAATTTTCCCAATTCTCTAGTGCTGAGAGAATTGATGAAATTGGGCATATGCTTCCAGATAGGGTATCTGTCCTTGTCCTCTATGCTGTGGAAGGTGTACCCCATGGCCTCAAATTGAACCAGTAGACCGAGAGCCTGAGAGTGTCATGCTGAGTGTGAGACAGCCTCATAACTATCTGCTTGAAAAGCACTTCTAAGCCTCAGTGCTTGGAGAACAACTCCCAACTGCATGGCAAGAAAATGGTGGGGGAGGCTTACATACCTTCCAGTCTTGCCTGTAGAAGAGCTTGGAGTTAGGCAGTTTTCCCCATATGGGCCACCAAAATATTGAGGTTTGGGAGTTTAGGGGTACTGGGACTCCAAAATCACAACATACAGGTCCTGCCTGAAAGAATTTGACCCTAGCCTTCTTTCAGCCAAAGATGAGGTTTATTAGAACATCTGTCATATTGGACAGCCTCATAAGGAGTCTGAACATTAGTGAACTATTGGCTAGATTATAAGAATATGAGCTCATTTATTCAGGTTATTAATGAAAATGTAAAACACTGCAGGGGCAAACACAGGTCTCTAGGGCAGTTCATCAGAGCTCCCCATATTTGACATCAAACCATCAATGGCTACTCCTCTTTGAATGTGGGTATTCAACTGTAACCAAAACAGACTCTGAAGGTCATTATCCCAACTCTCACCCTGGTGAGTCATATTACCAGACAGAGACTCTGGACCTACTCTTCCAACTCACATAATCACAAATCAGTTAGATCTCTAGGATGTGGCTGGCTGCATCCCGCTCTCAGTGCTCTACAGGTACCCTTGTTGAGCAATAGGGTTCATTAAAGGCTACTGCCTTCAGACCTCATTCAAATGTGTTCTCTTCTTGATATCATAACATTAATTAGTGCCTCATTATAATTGAACCAATGAATATGAAATGGCATTTATTGAGGAATATTTATTGAGATCATACAGCAAGAATAGTGTGTAGTGAACATTTCTCCATTAGCAGTTGTGTACATTTTCTCCTTTATCACATTGGCCACTGGGCTAGCGGGCTTAAACTTGAGGCTGATTCTATAAAGTATGAGATTCAACAAGTTTACTTCTGAATGCTACATAGCCTGTCAAAGGGGTTTCTGACTTGCCTGCATGACATAGTCTTAAAATGTTGACTCCCTGTTGGGTGGGTTCAAGCAGGTCACTCCTTCAGGCCTCCTGGCTACCCTGAGCCTGACTTCAGGAAATCTCGGTTGTGGATTCCAATTCCTTAACCTCTGGTAGCTCACTGTTTTTGATGGTATGAAGCGCACAAAATTGTGTCTATCTCTATTATTATTTTGCCAAACTAGGAAAAATAGCCATAATAAAGAAAGAAAAAAAATCATGCTGTGACTTCCTTAACATAAGATGAGAAGAGTCTGAGGCCCTGTCTACAATCAGAGGCCCATAGAAGTATTTATTCCTGTACTGGAAGCCAGCCAGGGAGAGAGAATGTTTTTGGACAATTAATGATTTTTGTATGAATACTCAGTTCTTCCTCAGTAGTGAATCAAAAGCATTTGCCTCACCATGAAGTAAGAGGGCTCAAAAATGTTACACAATGCCAATGTGTACTCTGGCACAGAGAGACCAAGTTGCTCTGCATCATCAGGCACTTTTAGAAGAGGTGATTGGTGAGCTAATGTCAGTGATATCTGAAAGACCAAAGACAATGAGAGAGGTCTCCAACAATTAGGGGGATATCATTCTCATCTAAAAAAAAGGCAGAGAAAAATAGGGGTCTTCAAGTAGTAGACCTCATAGCTTCACTTCTGTCTTTGACAAATTTCCTAAAGACAGTATTAAGGGGAATTAGAAATAAAAATTTAGAATGTAAATGGTGGTCACAAGGAGGCAATATGGCTCCAGCAAAAATAGATCACATCAGGCTTAAATATGTATTTCTACAAGTTTACTAAAATGGTAAACCAGGAGATATATGTGTGTATGTATATATAATTATATATGTGTATATTCACATATGTGTGTATTATATGTATATATAAACATACATACATATATATGTTTTTATATATAAATGTTTTCTAATTATCTTTTTAATACTATCTTTAAAAAAATTTGCCAAGCACAGAGGTAAAACTTTTAGGTCTAAAAATTATTAAATGCCACCATCTCCTGTTTGTTTTAGAAAATGAGGATGATATCCCCTTAATTTTTCCAGACCTACCCCATTACCCATGATCTTTCAGATAACAACAATAGTAACTCACAAATCACATCTGCCTGTCCTTTCAGGTCCTGAGAATGTAGTTCATATAGGATAGCCCCATTGAATTCATTAAGGTCATCTAGGGAATATTTTCCTGTCTTCTTACTTGGATATTTATTCGCTTTTACATTTTTCTTTCTCATTTTCCAACTCAAAGTTCATTATTTTTCTTAGAGAAAACAGAAGTGAAATGAGAATGAAGTCTTTCTCTTGCCTGTTATCATTATCCCATTCACCGTAAGCAGCAATCTTTTCCCTTTTTTGACAATCCTCTTTCCCTAAGATAGCTAAGAAAAGTAAAAAAGCTCCTCCCTTTTTTCCATTTTCACCAGCTTTCTTTATTGGTCATCAATCATTCTTTGTATTAGCACATCTGACACTATTCTAACTACCAAGCTGATGAAATGAGTATTGCGTCAGACAGACTGAGACCTGGAAAAGACCTTAGCTTAAAAAGGTCAAGATCTTCTATTGCTTCTGGGGCCATCTCCAGTCCTCCTAACCTATGTATTGCCACTGGGCTCATATACTCTGGAGGAGAGTGTGGAGATGATGATTTTGCACAGCCCTGCCTCACTTAAATCCAATTCACTTGCAAGTCAAGACATAATACTCCTGATGGCATTTCTTCTTTGAGAATGAAGGAAAAGATACACATGCACACACACATTAATGTTTATATTTTAGTTGGTTGATGAGGTCTCTGTACATGTCTTTTCAGACAACTGCTGTGTTACCCCCTCAATGGATTTGTTTTCCTTTATATTTTCAGAATTTCTCCGTTGGGAGTTTCCAATAGTTTCGAAGAAGACTTTCACTGTAGAATAATAGTGTATGTGTTTATATCCATACTCACTCTAAACCCTTAGGAATCTGATCAGTCAAAAGTCCATGTCAGTTTAGGTCCAGATTTCCTCTCCTTTTCTATCACAAATAAAATTTTCCCTCCTTGATCCTTCCACTTACTGAAGAATTAAATCATCTTTACAATAAAGCAAAAATCATTAACCACCCTTCTTCTTTATAATTAATTTATTTATTTTTAGTATTCACTATTCACTCCCATAAAATTTTGAATTTTAAAATTTCTCTGCTTCTCCAAGGCAGAATGAAATCTGATATAGGCTTTACTTACACATTCACATTAAACAAGTTATCACATTAGTCATGATGTAAAGAATAATGTAAAGAGAACTAATGGGAGGAACCATAGGAAAGAAGAAACAAAACAAAACAACAAAGGAAAATGAACGGGAATAGTATTCTTCCATCTGCATTCAGAAATCTAAATTCTTTCTCTGGTTATAGGTAGCATCTTCCATCCTGAGACTTTTAGAGTTTTCTGAGATTCTTGCATTGCTGAGAAGAGCTAAGTCTATCAAAGTCAGTCATTGAAAAATATGAATATTACTATGTACAATGTTCCCCTGTTCTACTCACTTAACCAGCCTCTTTTTGGCAAAGATTTCTCTAGGTGGCACAGTGGATAGAGTGCTGGGCAAATGATTTAACTTCTGTGAAGCACAGTTTCCTCATTTTTTTTTAAATTTATTTTTTTTTTCCATATGCTTTTGAGTTGAAAATTTTTCTCCCTTTTTCTCCTCCCCCCCACCTTCCCCAAGACGGCGCACAATCTGATATAGGCTTTACATTTACATACCCATTAAACATATTTTCACATTAGTGAAGTTGTAAGTAAAAATTAAAACCAATAGGAGGAACCATCAGAAAGAGGAAACAAAACTCAACAGAAGGTAAAAATGAGTGATAGCGATTCGACTTCCATAGTTCTTTCTTTGGATGTGGACAGCATTTTCCATCCCAGGCCTCTGGAGATGTCTTAGATCCTTAATGCTGAGAAGGGTTCAGTTTAACAATCTTAGTCATTGCATAACGGCTGTTATTGTGTACAAAGTCCTCTTGGTTCTGCTCACTTCACTCAGCATCAGACCATATAAGTCTTTCCAGGTTTTTCTGAAGTCAGCCTGTTCATCATTTCTTATAGCACAATAGTATTCCATTACATTCATATACCACAACTTGCTCAGCCATTCCCCAATTGATGGGCATCCTCTCAATTTCCAATTCTTTGCCACCACAAAAAGAGCTGCTATGATATTTTTGTACATGTGGGTCCTTTTCCCATTTGTTTGATCTCTTTGGGATATAGCCCTAGAAGTGCTATTGCTGGATCAAAGGGTATGCACATTTTTGTAGCCCTTTGGGCATAGTTCCAAATTGTTCTCCAAAATGGTTGGATCATTTCACAACTCCAAACGTATTAGTGTTCCAATTTTCCCACATCTCTCCAACATTTATCATTTTCCTGTTTTGTCATGTTGGCCAATCTGATAGGTGTGATGTGGTACCTCAGAGTTGTTTTGATTTGCATTTCTCTAATCAATAATGATTTAGAGCATTTTTTCATATGACTATAGATGGCTTTAATTTCTTCATCTGAGAACTGTCTGTTCATATCCTTTGACCATTTATCAATTGGGGAATGGCTTGTGTTCTTATAAATTTGTCTTAATTCTCTATATATTTTAGAAATGAGGCCTTTATCAGAAGACTGGTTGTAAAAATTCTTTCCCAATTTTCTACCTTCCTTCTAATCTTAGTTGCATTGGCTTTGTTTGTGCAAAAACTTTTCAATTTAATGTAATCAAAATTATCCATTTTGCTTTTCATAATGTTCTCTATCTCCTGTTTGGTCATGAATTCTTCTGTTCTCCATAGATCTGATAGGTAAACTATTCCTTGTTCTCCCAGTTTACTTATGGTATCAGCCTTTATATCTAAGTCATGAACCCATTTTGACTTTATTTTGGTATATGGTGTGAGATTTGGGTCTATGCCTAGTTTCTGCCATACTCTTTTCCAGTTTTCCCAGCAGTTTTTTTCAAAGAGTGGGTTCTTATCCCAGAAGCTGGGGTCTTTGGGTTTATCAAATAATAGATTACTATAGTCATTGACTACTGTGTCTTGCATATTTAACCTATTCCACTGATCCACTCCCTATTTCTTAGCCAGTACCAAGCAGTTTTGATGATTGCTGCTTTATAATACAATTTAAGATCTGGAATTGCTAGGCCACCTTCCCCTGCATTTCTTTTCATTAGTTCCTTTGATATTCTGGACCTTTTGTTTTTCCAAATGAATCTTGTTATTATTTTTCTAACTCTATAAAATAATTTTTTGGTAGTTTGATTGGTATGGCACTGAATAAGTAAATTAGCTTAGGTAGGATTGTCATTTTTATTATATTAGCTCGGCCTACCCATGAGCAACTGATGTTTTTCCAATTATTTAGATCTGATTTTATTTGTGTGAAAAGTGTTTTGTAATTGTGTTCATAGAGTTCCTGGGTTTGTTTCGGAGGTAGACTCCTAAATATTTTATAATGTCTACAGTAAGTTTAAATGGGATTTCTCTTTCTATCTCTTGCTGTTGGGCTTTGTTGGTAATATATAGAAATGCTGATGATTTATGTGGGTTTATTTTATAGCCTGCTAAAGTTGTTTATTATTTCAAGTAGTTTTTTACTTGATTCTCTAGGATTCTCTAAGTATATCATCATGTCATCTGCAAAGAGTGATAGCTTTGTTTCTTCTTTGCCTATTCTAATGCCTTCAATTTCTTTTTCTTCTCTTATTGCTAAAGCTAAGGTTTCCAGTACAATATTGAATAACAGTGGTGATAATGGACATCCTTGTTTCACCCCGATCTTATTGGGTTTTAGATATCTTATTTATTATTTTAAGGAAGACTCCATTTATACCTATGCTTTCTAGTGTTTTTAATAGGAATGGGTGTTGTATTTTATCAAAAGCTTTTTCTGCATCTATTGAGATGATCATGTGGTTTCTGTTGGTTTTGGTGTTGATATGCTCAATGATGATGATAGTTTTCCTAATATTGAACCAACCCTGCATTCCTGGTATAAATCCTACCTGGTCATAGTGTATTATTCTTGTGATAAGTTGCTGCAATCTACTTGCTATATTTTGTTTAAAATTTTTGCATCTATATTCATTAGAGAAATTGGTCTATAATTTTCTTTCTCTATTTTGACTCTTCCTGGTTTAGGTATCAACACCATATTTGTATCATAAAAAGAATTTGGTAAGACTCCTTCTTCACCTATTTTCCCAAATAGTCTATATAGTATTGGAATTAATTGTTCTTTAAATGTTTGATAGAATTCGCATGTAAATCCATCTGGCCCTGGAGATTTTTTCCTAGGGAGTTCATCAATGGCTTGTTCAATTTCTTTTTCTGAGATGGGGTTATTTAAGTATTTTACTTCCTCTTCGGTTAATCTGGGCAATTTATATTTTTGTAAATATGTATCCATTTCACTAAGATTGTCAAATTTGTTGGCATATAGTTGGGCAAAATAATTCCTAATTATTGTTTTAATTTCCTCTTCCTTGGTGGTAGCTTCCCTTTTCATTCTTGATACTAGTAATTTGGTTTTCTTCTTTCTTTTTTTTAATTAAATTAACCAAAGGCTTATTTTATTTTTTTTTTCATAAAACCAGCTCTTAGTTTTATTTATTAGTTCAATAGTTTTCTTAATTTCAATTTTATTAATTTTTCCTTTGGTTTTCAATATTTCTAATTTGGTGTTTAGTTGAGGATTTTTAATTTGTTCTTTTTCTAGTTTTTTTAGTTGTATGCCCAATTCATTAATCTCCTCTTTTTCTATTTTATTTATGTAAGCATTTAGAGATATAAAACTTCCCCTAAGAACTGCTTTCTGCACTATTTTGGTATGTTGTCTCATTATTGTCATTCTCTTGAATGAAATTATTGATTGTTTCTATGATTTGTTGTTTGACCCAATCATTTTTTAGGATTAGATTATTTAGTTTCAAATTATTTTTTAGTCTATCTTTCCATGGCCCTTTATTACATATAATTTTTATTGCATCATGATCTGAAAAGGATGCATTTAATATTCCTTTCTGCATTGGATGGTGAGGTTTTTATGCCCTAGTACATGGTCAATTTTTGTGTATGTGCCATGTACTGAGAAAAAAGTATATTCCTTTCTATCCCCATTCAGTTTTCTCCAGAGGTCTATCATACCTAACTTTTCTAATGTTCTATTCACCTCCTTAACTTCTTTCTTGTTTATTTTGTGGTTAGACTTATCTAGTGCGAGAGGGGAGGTTCAGGTCCCCCACTAGTATAGTTTTGCTGTCTATTTCTTCCTGTAACTCCCTGAACTTCTCCTGTAAGAATTTGGATGCTATACCATTTGGTGCATATATTTAGTAATGATATTACTTCATTGTCTATGGTGCCTTTTAGCAGGATGTAGTTTCCTTCCTTATCTCTTTTGATTAGATCTATTTTTGCTTTTGCTTTGTCTGAGATCAGGATTGCTACCCCTGCTTTTTTTACTTCAGCTGAGCATAATATATTCTGCTCCAGCCTTTTACCTTTACCCTGTATGTGTCACTCTTTTTCAAATGTGTTTCCTGTAAACAACATATTGTAGGATTATGGTTTTTAATCCATTCTGCAATCCGTTTCCGTTTTATGGGAGAGTTCATCCCATTCACATTCACAGTTATGATTACTATCTGTGTCTTTTTCTCCATCCTTTTTCCCCCTATTTATGCTTTTCTTTCTCCTTTTTCCTTTCTCCCTTCACTAGTGTTTTGCTTTTGACCACGCCTCCTTCAGTCCCTTCCCCCTTTTATTATCCCTTTCCCTTTTCTTCCCCTTTAGTCTTACTGCTGCTTCCCTCCCTTCTTTCCCCCTCCCTTTTCTTTCCCCCTCCTTTCTTTCCCCTTTTCCCTCCTACTGCCTAGGGCAAGTTAGATTTCTATACCTAACTGATTATATTATGCCCTTCTTGAGCCTAATCTGATGAGAGTAAGGTTCAAACAATGCTCCCCCCCTTTCCCTCTGCTGTAATAGGATTTTGTGTCTTTTCCTGTAATGTAATTTACCCTGTCTGCCTCCTCCTTTCTCAGTACTTTTCTAAGATTAGATTGATCCACTTATTTGGATCCATTTAACCCACTTGATTAGATTTTTTTTATCATTACATCAAAGTCAACTAATATCCACCCTCTTTATGTATACTCCTTTAACAAGGTGTAATAACAATACAGTTCTCAAGGGTTGCAAGTCTCATATTCCCTTGTAGGGGTTTAAACAGCCCCCCCCTTAAAACATATTGTATCCTTCTGTCCCATTTACCTTTTTAAGTCCTTCTTGAGTCCTGTACTTGAAGATCAAATTTTTTGTTGAGCTCTGGTCTTTTTATCAGGAAAGTTTGGAAGTCTCCTATTTGTTGAATATCCACCTCCTCCCTTGAAAAATGATGCTCATTTTTGCTGGGTAATTGATCCTTGGCTGCATTCCAAGCTCCTTTGCCTTAGAATATCATGTTCCATGCCCTGTGGTCTTTTAATGTAGAAGCTGCAAGGTCCTGTGTAATCCTGACTGTGGTTCCATGATATTTAAATTCTTTCTTTCTGGCTGCTTGCAGCACCTTCTCTTTCATCTGGTAATTTTGGAATTTTGCTATTATATTTCTTGGTTGTCAATTTGGGATCTCTTTCAGGTGGTGATCGGTGGATTCTTTCTATGGTTATTTTCCCTTCTGGTTCTAGGACTTCTGGGCAGTTTTCCTTTATGATTTCCTGAAAGATACTGTCCAGGCTCTTTTTTTCATCATGATTTTCAGGTAGTCCAATAATTTTTAAATTGTCTCTCCTGAGTTGATTTTCCAGGTCGGTTGTTTTACTGATGAGGTATTTTACATTTTCATTATTTTTTCATTTTTTTGTTTCTTTGACTGATTCTTGCTCTCTCATAGAGACATTAGTTTCCATTTGTCCAATTCTAGTTTTTAACAGATTGTTTTCTTCTGTTAGTTTTTGTACTTCCTTCTTCAACTGGCCAATTGTGTTTTTTAGGGACTTGTTTCTTCAGTTACTCTTCTGTTAGTTTTTGTCCTTCCTTCTTCAATTGGCCAATTGTGTTTTTTAGGGACTTGTTTTCTTCAGTGTATTTTTTTTCCAACTGGCCAATTGTATTTTTGAAGGACTCTTTTACTCTCTCATTTGACTATTAAAATCCTTCTTGAGCTCTTCTAAGAAGGCTTTTTGGGCTTCAGACCAGTTCATATTCCCTTTTGTTGTTGCAGATGTGGGTTTGTTGACAATGTTGTCCTCTTCAGAATTTCTGTCTTGATCTTCACTCTTCTCATAATATGAATCTATGGTACGTTTCTTTTTACTCATGGTGTTTCTTATTCCCTGGCCTTTAAAGAGATTGAGCTCTCCTGCTGGGAACAGAGGGTACTGACCCAAGCTTCTTTTGTTGGGAGCCTAGGTCTTGGTCACTGGCTTTGCATTCTGGGGCCTCTTATGCTGGGATTTGGAGGCTGTAGGTTTCTGGCAGCTTACCTTGTGTTGGGCTGGAATCAGCAAGGCTGGAACTTTCAGGCAATTCTAGGTTGCCTGCTTTTCCTTTCCTTTAGCTTTCTTCCACTCCTTTTAGATGGCTGCTGCAGAATGTTTATCTGCCTGGTGCCCCCTGCAGTGTTGTCTCACCCGTTTCTGCTAATGCACAGCGAGATTCCTTTGCAGTGGATTGCCGAGACTCCTGGTGGTTTTCTGAGCTCGTTTCCACCGGTTCCCCTGCCCTCACTGAGGCACTCAGAGGTCCAGGTGTTGGTGTTTGCCTGCTCTACCACCTGGGCTTCAGGATTTCTTCACAATTGGAGGCTTCACCTACAGCTCACCTGGTGTTGGGTTGGAATCAGCAACGGGGCTTTAGGAAGCCTTTAGGTTGTTTTCTTCACCTCCTTTCAGATGAATGCCGCAGGGTACTTATCTGCCTGGGCCCCTTGTTTTTGCTGAGGCACTGGGAGACCCTCTTGCTGGGCTACTGCACTGCTGCTCCTTGTCTTTCTTCTTGTTCAGGTGTTCCAGGGTCTTTTGTTTTTTTTTTTTTTTTCTGGGCTGATATTTTCTGGGTTTTCAGAGGTTGATAGGGTAGAGTGAGAGCAACTACCTTTTCACTCTGCCATCTTGGCTCCCAAAAGTCTTAGTCAAAGTTTCCTCATTTGGAAAATGATGATAATAATATCATCTCTCAGAGTTGTTTTGAGGATTAAATGAAATATTTATAAATTGCTTAGCACAGTGCCTGGTACATAATAGGTGCTATATAAGTGACAGATTAGTTTTGTTATTATTGAATTCACCTATCTCTTTTTATGTCATGTCTTTATGTCAGGTTTATGATCAATTTCAGAAACTCTTGATCTATTTCCACATTCTATCTGAATGGTCTATAATATTCTCTGATGACAAAATCACTTCTCTTTCTCCTTACATTCATCTTTATCCAATTGCTGTCCACCATAATTCCTGTCTCTGATTTGTCTATTCCCTCACATAAGTGTACCTTCCTTAAAAATAATGTTAAGCAAAATGGACTTCCAGGAGCCAAATCATTACAACACTCCCATATTCACCTACAACAACCATCAAATAGCTCCCCAAGAGAAATCCTGAAAACAGCTGCACAGAATCACTAAAGCTTGGGACACTGTGCCTTCCACCGTGGATGCATAGCCTACTTTAACAAAGAGTTTAAACTCAAGTAATAAGCTAGGAAAATGAACAAACAACAGGAAAAAAAAAACCTCTGAGTATTGAAAGCTATTATGGTGACAAGGGAGATCAAAACACATATTCAGAAGATAACAAAGTCAAAATTCCTAGATACATCCAAAGCCCTCAAGAAAAAAGATGGCTTCATCTTGGGCCATGGGAGAGCTCCAAAAAAAAAAAAATCATGTAAGAGAGGTAGAGAAAAAACTGGGAAGAGAAATGAGACTAAGGCAAGAAAAACATACACAAAAAAAAGTGAGTCAACAGCTTGTTAAAGGAGACATAAAAAACAAATACTGAGGAAAATAACACCTTAAAAAGTACACTATGCCAAATGGCAAAAAAGGTACAAAAATCCAATGAAGAAAAGAATGCCTTAAGAAGAAGAATTGTCCAAAAGGGGCACAGAAATTCACTGAAGAAAAAAAAATACTCCTTAAGAAGTAGAAGTGGCCAAATGGGAAAGGATCTACAAAAGCTCACTGAAGAAAATAATTCCTTAAAAATTATAATTGAGCAAATGGAAACTAATGACTTTATTAGAAATCAAGAAAAAAATAAACCAAAACCAAAAGACAAAAGAAAAGAAGACAATGTGAAATATCTCACTGGAAAAACAACTGACCTGGAAAATGGATCCAGGAGAAAGAATTTAAAATTTTTTTAGACTACCTGAAAGCTATGAGCAAAAAAAGGGCCTAGAAATCATCTTTCAAGAAATTATCAAGGAAAACTGCTCTGATATTCTAGAACCAGAGGTTAAAATAGAAATTGAAAGAATCTACTGATCACCTCCTGAAAGAGATCCCAAAAGGAAAACTATTAGGAATATTATAGACAAATTCCAGAGTTCCCAGGTAAAGGAAACAACATTGCAAGCAGCCAGAAAGAAAAAAATTCAAGTATTGTGATGCCCCAGTCAGGATGACCCAAGATTTAACAGCTTCTACATTAATGGATTGAAGAGCTTGGTATATGATATTGTAGAGGGAAAAGGATTACAACTAAGAATCACCTACGCTGTAATACTGAATATAAACCTTTGGGGATAAAATAGATATTTAATGAGACAAATGGCTTTCAATCATTATTGATGAAAAGACCAGAGCTGAATGGAAAAAGTGACTTTCAAATACAAGACTCAAGAGAAGTATAAAAAGGTAAACAGGAAAGGGAAAGCATAAGAGACTTAATAATCTTAAACTATTTATATTCTTGCGTGGGAAGATGGTACTTGTAACTCATAAGAACTTTCCCATTATTAGGGAAGTTAAAAGGAACACACACACACACACACACACACACACACACACACAGAGCCAAATGTGAGTTGAATATGAAGGATGGAACCTAAAAAATAAAATTAAGGGTGTATGAGAGAAATGTAGTAGGAGAAAGGGAAAGAGAGAGGTAGAATGGGGTAAATTACCTCACATAAAATATGCAAAAAAAAAAGCTTTTAGATTGGAGGGGAAGAGTGGAAGGAATGAACCTTAATCTTATCAAAATTGGCTCAAAGAGTGAATATCATACACAAACAATTGGGTGTAGCAATCTATCCCACCCTATGGGAAAGTAGGAAGGGAAAGGAATAAGATGGGGGGTGATAGAAAAGTCAGATTGGGGCAGGCAGTAGTCAGAAGCAAAGCATGTTTTCGGAGTGTCAGGGTGGAAAGAGAGTGAGAATCAAATCAATAGAGGAATAGGATAAAAGAAATACAGCTTGCAATAGTAACTGTGGAAAAAAATTGAAGCAAGTTTCTCTGATAAAGGCCTCAGTTTTCAAACATATAGAGAACTGAATCAAACTTATAAAAAAAAAAGAACAATTCCCCAATTGATAAATCCTCAAAAGATAGGAACATTTTTCATATGAAGTAAATAAAGCTATCTTTATTTACATGAACAAATTCTCTAACTCATTATTGGTTGAAGAAATGCAAATTAAAACAATTTTGAGGTACTACCTCATACCCAGTACATTTGCTAATAGATTAGAAAAGGTAAATGACAAAGGTTGGTGGGAAATGTGGGAAAATGAGACATTAATACACGGTTGGTGCAGTTGTGAACTGATTCACCCATTCTGTAGTGTAATTTGGAATTATACCTAAAGAACTATAAAACCATGCATTACTCTTTGATCTAGCAATACCGCTACTAAGTTTGTATCCCAAAAATACATAAAAAAGAAAGAAAAAGAACTATATGCACAAAAATATTTATAGCAGCTCTTTTCTGGGGGCAAAGAATTGGAAAGTAAGATGATGCCCATTAATTGGGGAATATCATAAGAAATTGTGGTGCGAGATTATGATGAAATAATACTGTGCTATAAGAAATGATGAACAGGATGATCTCAGAAAAACCTGGAAAGATTTAAATGAGCTACTGCAAAGTAACATGTACTGTGTACAAAGTAACAGAAGAATTCTAAGATTATCAGCTATGAGTGACTTAGCTAGTCTCAGCAATATAATGTTCCAACATAATTCTGAAGGACTTATGATGAAAAAATGTTGTCCATCTCCAGAGAAAGAGTGAAAAACTGATGGTGTGTGAATACAGGCTGAAGCTTTCATTTTTTATTTTTTTATTTGCCTTTTTACTTTATTTTTCTTGAGGGTTTTTTTTGTCTATGTTTCCTTTCACAACATGACTATTATGGAACGGTTTTGAATGACTACACATGTATACCCAATATTGAATTTCTTGTCTTCTTGGGGTGGGGAGTGGATGGAGAAGGAGGAAGGGAGAGAATTTAGAACTCAGTTTTAAAAACAAATGCTTAAAATTGTTTTTACATTTAATTGCTGAAAATAAATTGCTAAATTAAAAAAAACTGTTCAATAGAACAAATGGGGAACATTAAAAAAAAAGGGTCTGTCTCGCTCAGGTAAAAGGAGAGCTCAGAACAGCAAAATAGCAAGCTAGCAGCAAGTCCCATGTCAGCAAACCAGTAGAAGATATGAGTCCCATTGGGTTGAGAAGGCAAATGCCAGCACCAGGATCCCCCATGTGCTTCAGCATAGCCAGGGGGCCAGGCAGACTCTCGTTCTGAGAACCACATGTTTCAGCATAGCCCCAGGCAAACA
Source organism: Phascolarctos cinereus (assembly GCF_003287225.1). NCBI lineage: Eukaryota > Metazoa > Chordata > Mammalia > Diprotodontia > Phascolarctidae > Phascolarctos > Phascolarctos cinereus. The sequence goes on along the minus strand of NW_027555625.1, from coordinate 307,706,267 downwards.
GGTAGATGCCAACCCTGTGGGCACCTAAGCAAAAAAGAAACCACCAGTTTCTGGCCCCTACTACTTGCTTCAGCATAGCCCTGGGCAAACAGACAGCCACCAGCAGCCAGACTACTCAGCCCAAGGAAACACAGAATTACCCCACCAGCCTCACCACATGATAGACACAACCACTAGCACCTTGTCTTAGCACCAGGTAAGTTTCCAGACCCTAAGCCCTCCAGCAACATCAGTCACCCCCCACCCACACCCCAGTCTCTCAACACAGCATCAGACATGAGGATTCCCCATGGATCTCATGGCAACATCAGTGCAGCAAGAGGTAAACAGTCAGGACTTTCAGCCCCTGGAACAAGAAGCCTCAGACAGTATCCCTTTCACCTGAGGAGCAGAGCTCAAAATTAAAAGAAAAGGGCCAAAAAATGAGCAAAAACAACAACAACAAAAATGAATTTGACCATAAAAAGTTACTGTGGTGACAGGGAAGATCAAGGCATGAACTCAGAAGAAGAACAATGTCAAAACACCTATGGGCAAAACCACAAAGGAAAATAGGAAGTGGTATCAAGGCCAGAAAGATGCCATGGAAGAACTCAAAAAGGAGCTTAAAAACACATAAGAGAGGTAGAAGAAAAAATGGGAAAAGAAATGAGAGTGATGTGAGAGAATTATGATAAAAAACAAGTCAACAGCTTGGGAAAAGAAAACAACTGCTGAAAAAGTAGAATTGGCCATATGGAAAAGGAGATACAAAAATCCACTGAAGAAAACAATTCCTTAAAGAGTACTGCTGGGTAAATGGAAAAGAAAGTATAAAATCTAATTGAGAAAAACTACTCTTTAAAAGTTAGAATTGGGAAAGTGGAAGCTAATGCCTTTATGAGACATCAAGAATCAATCAAATAAATTAAAAAGAATGAAAAAATGGAAGAAAATGTAAAATAGCTCATGGGGAAAAATAAATTGGCCTGGAAAATAGATCCAGGAGAAATGATATCAGAATCATTGTATTACATGAAATCCATAATCAAAAGGAGGACCTGGACAGTATCTTTCAAGTAATTATCAAGGAGAACTACCCTGATGTCCTGGAACCAGAGGATAAAACAGGCATCAAAATAATCTGCTGATCACCACAGGCAAGAGATCCCAAAATAAAAAAAAAAAAATCCAAGCAAAATTATAGCCAAATATCAGAACTATCAGGTCAAGAAAAAATACTACAAGTGTCCAGAAAGAAACAATTCAAATATCAGGGTGTCACAATCAGGATTATACAGGAGTTGGCAACTACAACATGAATGGATCAGAGGTCATGAAACCATGATATTCCAGAGGGCAAAGGAGCTAGGACCACAATAAAAAAATCACTTACCAGTAAAATTAAGCACAATTCTTCAAAGAAAAAAAAAAGTCCATTCTAAGAAATAGAAGGATTTTGAGATTTCATCACAAGACTAGAATTAAACCAAAAATTTGATCTCCAATATCAAGATCCAAGAAAACATAAGGGATTCAATAGACCTAAACTGTTTATATCACTGGATAGGGAGATGATACTCATAACTGTCAAAAATTGTATCACCAATAGTACAGCTAGAATAAATTATAGTGAGAGGGTATTATTATAAGGTGAATTTGAGGGAATGACATTTAAAAAAATAAAAACAACTAAGGGATAAGAAAGATGAATACCCTGGGTTCAGAAGGAAGGAAGAGGCAGAATAGGCTACATTATTTCACATGCACAGGCACAAAAGATGTGTTACCGCAGAAAGGAAGATGGGAGGGTAGGAAATGGGAATCACTTGAACAGTACTCTCATATGTATTGGCTCAAAGAGGGAATAGTATACACAGTCATTGAATATAGGAATCTATCTTACCTTAGTGGGAAGCAGGAGGGGAAGAGATTAAGTAAAGGAGGGAGGAGACTTACAAAATTGAGGACATATCTGAGGAAACAGAAGCAAAACACTGGTGAGGAGGAAAAGTATGAAAGGAGAGAAAGGACAAACAGAAGTAAGTACAGGATGGAGGGAAATATACAGGTAGTAATCATAACTGTGAATGTGAATGGGATGAACTCTCCAATAAAATGAAAGTAGGTAGCACAGTGGATCAAAAACCAGAATCCTAAAATATGTTGCTTACAAGAAACACATTTGAAGCAGGGAAACACACTTACTAAACAGAGGAGAATCTTATGCTTCAGCTGAACTAAAAAAAAAAAGAGCAGGGATTAGCAATCTTGATCTCAGACAATGTCAAAGCAAAAATAGACCTAACTAAAAGAGATGATGAAAGAAACCACATCTTACTAAAAGGTACCATAGACAATGAAGCAATATTAATATCAAACATGTATGCACCAAGGGGTATAACATTCATTTAGTTAAAGGAAAAGTTAAGTGAGTTATAGGAAAACATAGATAGGAACACTATACTAGTGGGGGAACTCAGTTATTCCCTTTCATAATTCAACAAATCCAACCAAAATAAACAGGAAAGAAACTAAGGAGGTAAATAGAATATTAGAAAAGTTATATATGACAGACCTTTGGAGAAAACTCAATGGGAAGAGAAAGACACTTTTTTCTCAGAAGCACATGACACCTACAAAAAGAAAAAAAAAAACCTGACCATGTAATAGGACATTCAAAACCTCAAAATCAAATGTAGAAGGCAGAAATATTAAATGTATTCTTTTCAGACTATAATGAAGTAAAATTATATTCAACAAAGGACAGTGAAAATATAGATTAAAAATTAATTGCAAACTAAATAATCTAATCCTAAAAAAGAGTGGGTCAAAGAACAAATCATGGAAACAATCAATGATTTCATTAAAGAGAAGGAAAACAGAAGACAACTAAGTGGTATAGTGGATAAAGCACTGGCCCTGAAGTTGGGAAGACCTGAGTTCAAATCTAGCCTCAGACACTTGAAACTTACTAGTTGTATGACCTTGAGCAAGTCACTTAACTCCAATTCCCTTACCAAAACATACAACAACAATAACAAAGAGAACGAAAACAATTAGACAACTTTCCAAAATTCGTGGAATGCAGCCAAAGCAGTAGTTAGAGAAAAATTTTTTTCTTCTCCAAATTCTTATCATCAACACAATGGAAAAAAAAAAAAAAGAACAGATCAATGGACTGGGCATGCAAGTACAAAAAAAATTTTTTTTAAAACTTAGAAAAATAACAAATTAAAAATCCCCTAGTCAGTACCAAATTGTAAATACTGAAAATCAAAGGTGAGATTACTAAGATTGAAAGTAAAATAAATAAACAGTATACTACTGAGCCAATAAATAAATCTAAGAGCTGTTTTTTTTAAAGTAATAAGATAGATAAGACATTGGTTAATATGATTTAAAAAAGAAAGAATAAAACCAAATATCCAGTATCAAAAAGGAAAATGTGAAATCACTACCAATGTAGAAGAAATGAAAGCAATCATTAGGAAACATTTTGCCCAATTATATGCCAATAAATCTGACAATCTGAGCAAAATTAAAGAATTTTTGTGAAAATGTTAATTAACTAGATTAACAGATCAGGACATACAATGCCTAAATAACTCCATCTTAGAAAAAATAAATTGAACAAGCCATTAATAAACTCCCTAGGAAAAAAAAAATCTTCATTGCCAGATGGGTTCATGAGTGAATTCTACCAAATATATAAAGAGCAATTAATTCCAATGCTATATGAAATATTTAGAAAAATAGCTGAAAAGTCCTACCAAATTCCTCTTATGACACAGTTGTGGTGCTGATTCTTAAACCAGGAAGAGCTAAAACAGAGGGATAAAAGTATCAACCAATTTTCCTAATGAATACTGAATCCAAATTTTTGAACAAAATACTAGCGAGGTGATTAGAATATATCACAAGGATTATACACTATGACCAAGTGGGATTTATACCAGAAATGCAGGATCAGTCCAATATTAGGAAAGCTATCAACATAATTGACCATATAGGTAATACAACCAACAGGACAAAGCTTTTGACAAAATACAGCACCCATTCCTATTAAAAACAGTGGAGAGTATAGGAATAAATGGAGTTTTCCTAAAATGATAAGGAGTATCTATCTAAAACCATCAGCAAGCATTATCTGTAACAGGAATCAGTTAGAAGATCAAAAACTATATTATAAAGCAGTAACCATCTAAACTATCTCATACTGGCTAAGAAATAGAGTGGTGGATCAGTAGAATTGATGAGGTACATGAGACAAAGTAGTCAATGACCATAATAACCTAGTGTTTAATAAAACACAGCTTTGGGGATAAAAACTCAGTATTTGACAATTTTTTTTGGAAAACTCGAAAACAATGGGGCACAATCTTGGTCTAGACCAACATCTCACTCTGTATACTAAGATAAGGTCAAAATGAGAGTATGATTTAGATATAAAGTTGACACCATAAGCAAATTACAAGTGTAAGGAATAGTCTACCTGTCAGACTTTTGGAGAAAGAATTCATGACTGAACAAGAGATAGATAGCATTGCATAATTCAAAACAGAGAATTTTTTATTATATTTAATTTTAAAAGTTTTTGCACAAACAAAACCAATGCAACGAAGCAGCAAAGCAGAAACAGTCTTTACAGCAATTGTCTGATGTGATAAAGTGATTAAGGCCTCATTTCTCAAATATATAAAGAACTGAGTCAAATTTCTAAGAACACAAGCCATTCCCCAATTGATAAATGGTAAAAGGCTAGGGACAAGCAGTTTTCAGATAAAGAAATCAAAACCCATAGGCATATGAAGAAGTGCTCTAAATCACTTTTGATTAGAGAAATACAAATTAAAACAACTCTGAGGTAAAACAATTCTCATATGTATTGAGTTGGCTAATATGGCAAAAAAAAGAGAGGAAAATGATAAATATTAGAGAGAGTGTGGGAAAATTGGGACACTTATGCACTATTTTTGGAGTTGTGAGCTTATCTAACCATTCTGGAGAGCAAATTGGAACTATGCCCAAAGGACAACCAAACTGCATACCCTTCTATCCAGCAATGCCACTACTAGTTCTCTATATCAAATAGATCATATAAAAGGGAAAATGGACTTAAATTAAATGTGCAAAAATATTTATATCTGTTCTTTTTATGGTGGCAAAATATCAGAAACTGAAAGGATACCCATTGATTGGGGAGTGGCTGAATAAGCTGTGGTATATGAATGTAATGAAATACTATTGTGCAGTAAGAAATTATGAACAGTCAGACTTCAGAAAATCCTTGAAAGACTTGTGTGAAATGATGCAAAGTGAAATGAGCAGAACCAGAACATTGTACACAGTATCAGTAACACTGTGTGATAATAAACTATGAATGACTCAGAACTTCTCAGTAAAGCAATGATACAAGACAAGTACAAAGGACTCACAAAGGAAGATGTTATCTACATCCAGATAAAGAACTGATGGACTCTGAATTCAGATCAAAGTATATTTTTTCACTTTTTTTCTTTTTGTGTTTTTTTTCTTCTGATCTTTCTCCTTTCATAACTCTGACTAATATGGAAATGTTTTACATGATAGCACATATATAATTTATACCAAATCGACTACCACCTTCAGAAAAGTGGAAGAGAAGTAGGGAGGAAGGCGAAAAATTTGGAACTCAAAATCTTGATAAAATGAATGCTAAAAAATGTCTTGATATGTAATTGAGGAAAATAAAATACTATTAAAATAGATAGATTGACAGATAGATAGACAGACAGGCAGACAGACTGACAGACAGACAGACAGACACACAGACAGACAGACACACAGACAGACAGACAGATAGATAGATCTATCGATCGATAGATAGATAGATAGATAGATAGATAGATAGATAGATAGATAGATAGAGTTAATCATTACTGAGTTCATTCTTAGAAAGACAAACAAAATTAGGCTGCATATATATGTTTATTTCTCTCAAAGCTTACAGAACAGGCATGTAGAGATATACATGGAAGCTCATTGAAAACAATGAACGCAAGAATGGACAAAGTGGACCTTATATCTTCAGAGCAATTCCCTCTCACCCCTCTCTCTCTTCCTGGCTCAGGATGCCTGTGCCAGCCAAAATCATAATCTCCATATGTGTTAACCATAATACGAGAAAGAAATTTCTTAAGTGGATAGATTGTAAATACAGTAAGATAGGAGAATGTCAAAGAGACAATTGAAATTATGGACCCAGGATGTCTATGTTTTTTCTATCATTAACATGACATAATGTGACATAACATAACATGTGTCTATAGAATACCAAGATAAGAAAAGTCTCATTATTCAAGATAGTGTCTGGTTCAAGGCTCCTTGTCCTTGGTAATCACAAACAGATGAATGCTCCTGGTCAGCTTCATCTGGCTTCGTAATTGCTGACACAGGAAGGGGCATTTTGAATTCACTCAGTGAGCAAAGCAAAGCGTGTCTGGTATCCCAGAGCATGCAAAGCATTATGGTAGATAAAGCTCAGAGTGGGCTAAAATGTCTTCCTCCTGATTGACCAATCCAGTTTTTAGGATATTCTCAGTTCTTGAGGGTTCAAAATGGTTTCAGTAGGAGTCCACAATACATAGATAGATACTAAAAGAACTACACTACCTAAAAAAAGGTAGCCTTTACATTTTTGATAGCTCTTACTGTTAAGGGAAAAAAAACACAAAAAAACCCAACCTCCCCCCAATAATGTTAAGAACTTTTCCCTTTTTTTTATTCTATCCTGTGTCTTTTAATTAAGGAATACCCATCCAGAGCCACACATTGCACTCATAGGTTTCATCTCACTAATAGTGATAATTATGAGGACAAATTTGTCTTCTTGAATTAGGACCTATAATTTATCTGTTTCTGACCAAATCTTTGGGCATATGCACATATACATTTCAAGCTGTGGATTTTGCTACAAGCTTCTTTCCTGGATTTTGTCTCCTGTTAATTTCAACACAGAGCATAGTCACAAAAGCTGAAGCGTGAGAGAGCATTGAAAAGGAGTAGGTTAATCAAGCACATAGAGCTGCAGAGAGTTCAAGAAGGACCTTGACTAGCTGCCTCTATGCAAACAAATCACATTGTTGGTCTCAAGGAACCATGAGGCCGCCATCCTTCTTTTAATAGATCCTAATACAGAGCAAGAACTGAAATATTTTATAAAAAGAAGATGGAGACAGGCAATTGACATTTTGAACTTTAACATTATTCTTCCGTGTTACTATGACAATTTAGATCTAATGACTTTTGAAAATACCAGAGAATAAGAGCTTTTGCTTGAAGAACTGTCAGCAACAGTGGCTAAATATAGTAAACTTCTTAGGGTATTCAGAGGTCCCACATAAACTAAAAATGAAAAAGAAAGAATTACATAAAACAGGCTCAACTCCAGGTAATACAAGCATGTTACCTGAATCCTCCAAAGAATTGAAGACATTTAGACCAAGCTACCCAGTACCCAAGAGAGAAGATATGGAGTACTGAGATGGAATAATAGATGTTTCATCAACCCTTGAATCTCTTGTTTAATCTCACACATTTTTATTATTGACATTATTACACCACTCATCACCATTCCATGTTTTCACAGAACTAATAGGATAGAAGATCCTATTCTAACATTAAGCATGTCAGTTATTCGAAATACAGTTAGTGACATAATTATGGTAAATTATGGTCCATGGTCTATGTAGTTATGGGTACATGAGAAGAATTATTGCCTTCACCACCCTCAACTTGCACCCAACTACTCACAATATTTCAGGATAGATTATGTAATTGAATCTAAATGTGGTTATTCTACCATTAATTGTATTTGTTTATTTATTGCCTGTGACTCTTCTTTCCTTTCCAATCCCTGTCAGAGCTATTGGCTGAAGTTCTCCATATTCAAATTCCCAGAAAACTTCCCCTCACTGGTAGGAACTTTCAGAATACACAAAGATGAGCAAAATGGAGTCCACTCTCATCCCTAAGTTGTCTGTATACTGCTAAGTCCATATTCTTATACAGCAGGTCTTGGTGTCTTCAGAGATTACTGTGATGGACCGATGGTAATCATAACTCATGCTACTATATAGCAGTTTGTAATTTACAAAGCATTTTTCTGTCAGGGCAGCAACATACGTGTTGATTTTTTTTTATTTTGTGTTGTTTCATTTGTTTGTTTATTTGACCACTTTACAGATGACAAACCCCAGGAACACAGAAATTAAATTATTTGCTCAAAGTCATATAACTAGGAAGTACCTAAGCTAGTACTCAGACGTAGGTATTCTGAAATTACTAGTGCATTCATGAGACTCCTTTGGATATGTCATCAACCAACCCATTCTGAGTCTCACCTGCCCAAATATAACTATAAGAACTTGTAAAATCATAAAATAAAGTCCATGAGAACTATGGTGGGATTGGTAGGTGAGAGAGAACTTCCCATTGGATATCTCCAACCTCATATTCCAGTGTAGACCCACCCAGAATCCTTGAAAGCATACTAGATACTAAACTCCCAGGAAAACCCCACACTGAATTCTAAACATCCAGAACTCACCAGCATTTATCCTTCCCAAAAGCATATACAGAGCCCTAGATCTTTCTCTCCATCCTATTATGGCACCCCAAAGACCACTGGGATTTTCCATCTACCCTATAGTTGCACACTTCTGTAAGTGTTGCCTCCATCAACTAGGTCTACATTCAAAAATCTCAATAGGCAAAACAAGAATATTCATCAAATTAAGCAGAGAAATCTTCTGATCATATATACTATGTACAAAAGTGGAAACACAGACCTAGGAAGGCTAAATATCCTGTCCAAGCGCCCATCATGCTAATTGGAAATCTTATTAACTTCCTGAAGTTTCTGATACTATAAGATGTTGCTCTCTAGAAGTCAGATCATTTTGATATATTCAACTCAGTGGTTCTTTTTCTTAATATATTTATATATTAAACTTCCATTGTCTTTTATACTTCCAAAATACTTTCACATGCATTATTTCATTTCATCTTGAAAATAGAGTTTCTTAGTACTCCCTGCCTCCAGGCTCTCCAATGTGCAATGCTAGATACCTAAGGAGGCATTTGTATCCTAATATTACAAATTAGAACCTGAGGCTTGTCTCCTATAATGTTATCATTTGTGGGAAAAATAATAGATGAATGTCTTTTGACTATTAGTTCTATGAATTTTCAACCATATTATTCTGCCTTAGAACATATTCTTGTATAGCAAAAGTTATTAGTTCTTTCTAATGTAAGAATGGAAAATATAAAGAAGTAAAGTATCTAGGTTAAAACATCTTTTTCAAGGAATGGGGTTTATATTCCTTGTAAGTACCTATAATAAATTAAACTAAAGGCTAACAAAGTGTTGCTGAGTAGAGTCCCTATAAGTCGGACCTTCTTTAATAAACAGGTAAGACACACTTCTAGTAAACAGATTGTTTTAAATACAATGGATTCTGTTAGGGCAATTACAAGTGTTAAAAGTAGCAGGAAAATTCTTCCTTAGAATATTATATGCATTATTATTTTACCCAGCAAACTCTATAGATTGTGCAAAAGAGCAATCAATCTCTATACAAAGGATCACATACTCCAAATTATGGTGTTCCAGATAAATGAGTTCTAGACAAAGTCCTAGTTAGACCATTAGAAGAAGTTATTGTAATCTATTATCATAACTAATAATAATCATAATTATAGTCAGCACTGTATCTTGGTAATATATTTTCTCTAAGTGTGCAGAATGTTAGTTGGCCATAATGCATGATAATGCCTGATTTCTTTTAATTGCTGAAACTGGAAAGCCATAGTGTAGTTAAAGAAGTCACTTCCTTATCTTGGCATTGGTTTTTCACCATTGAAATCATGGAGTTTTGTTGAATTATTTCATTATTAATGCCATTTTCAGCTTTCACCTCCTTCTTTCTGTGGTCTCATATTCTATGTTCCTAATGGCCATTCCAGTTCTAAAATTCTATATTCTAACGTCCTTTCATTGTTAATCATCTATAGCAATGGTTTCCAATTTAAGGAACACAAAATCCTGGGGACAGATTCCTTTCAAGGATTCCAATTTTGTAGACTACAATTAATGTTTTGCACTACAGAAATTATTATTTTCAAATTCATTAAGATGCTGTTGTGATTAACAAAATATAAGTCTATTTAAGTGTTACTGAATTTCTAATATTGAATCTTTGTATACTTTTTTTAAAAAGAGATGCTCCTAGGATAACTACAATTATTTGGGAAAATCTTTAAAAATAAAAATACATGAGAAAAGGGGTCTCACATTCAAAAAGGTTAAATGTTTTAACTTTTAGTGGCTTAAATTACACTTCTAATATTATATTGTATAAGGGCCTTAGCATTCAATTTTCAATTTTCTAACATTTTAGGCAGTGTGACAGTAAAAAAAAATGGTTTTGGAGAGAGTGACAAGGTTCTAATACTAGCTCTTCTCTTTAATAATTGTACAACTTTGGTCTTTGTTTCCTCACATAGAAAATGAATAGGGAAAGAATAAACAGTCTCCAAGGCAGGGTTTCTTAAAACTGGGAACAATTAATTTGCTTTTAAAAAAAATAAGTGTTTATCTGTTTACTTACTTATCATTTTTTTCTACTATTTTGAGTTTCATATCCTCTCCTTCTCTCCAGCCCCTCTCCCATCCATTGAGAAGGCAAGCAATATGGAAGATGGTTTTAAAAATGATACTGTTAACTATTCCAATATAATTGGTTTCCTTTATAATTTTATGTATTTTATTGTTTTCACTCAAAAACATTGTTCTGAGAAGAGATGTATGTTTCACTGGATTGTCAAAGGGGTTTGTGATGCTATGAACAAGTGCTGTAAGGTCTCTCCAAACTATATTAGGTCTCAGGAACCTTCCAGTTCTACAATTCCGTGAGATGATCAGAATCAGCTAGAATCTAATCGTTTAGCTTTGCTTTCTTGCTCTAAACTGAAGGTTTTGTTGGAGTTATGTTTACAGAAAAGTCCTCTAAAAGAAAAGTAAGGAAGAATTTGATTTTTTTTTTTACTTTTCCCTTTCATTTATCCTTAGTCCTGTTCATTTTTTCTTAGAAGTATATTTTATATCTACCGTTTTTCTCTCTTTCCACTTCTACCACTCTAGTGCCAACTCTCATAGCTTTATGCCTAAAAGACTGAAACAGCAGTTGCTTAATTGTCCTCCCTGCCTCAAGGCTCACCCATCTCCAACCCATAGCATACAAAGACTAATCTCCTTTAATTATTGTTTTCATCTTGTTTCCTGCTCAATAAACTCCACCGGCTACCCATTGCCTCCAAGATCAAAAACAAAATGCTATCTATGTTCGACATTCAAAGCCCTTCAAAACCTAGTCCACTTTAGTAGTCTTAAACTCTATTCCCTGACATGTACTCATAATCCAGTCAACAATGGACTCCTGGCTGCTCCACTAACATAATAATCAATCTTTTGGCTCTTGGAAATTTTTCTCTTTTCCCCCTTGTCTGAAATGTTCTCCCTCCTCCTCTCTATTTACTGACCTCCATGTTTTCTTTTAAGTTGCAACTAAAAAAACCTTTTTTTTTTTTTTTTACTGGAAGCCTTCCCTAACTCCTCTTAATTCTGGTGCCTTCCTTCAGCTAATCATTTCCAATTTATCTTATATAAAAACTTCTTTGTACATATTTTTTGCATGTTGTTTCACCCATCAGATTGTAAGGGAAGGCACTTTGCCTCTTTTTGTATCCCTAGTGCTTAGCATAATGCCTGGTATGTGTTAAGCACTTAATACATTTTTATTGATTGATTGTTCCTTCCAAAATTAAATGCCTCCTGTGGCTCCTTATTTTAGGAGTCTTGCTGAGGAAGTTTCTACCTGGGTACACCTTGTATTTGATCTAATTCAATTTGTTGGTTATGAATCTATGATCCCTATCATAAAAAAATCTAACATTCCCTGTGTGGGTTTCAGGTCCCCCCAGAATCCTACTCCCCTAAATTTATTTTCCATGGTTTCCCAACAAAAAAAAAATCAATTTAAATAGCAACTGCACATAAGCACTAAAAATAAGCAAGACAAAGCAGAATCTGACTTCAAGGAGCATACATTATACTACATGTATGTATAAAATATATATACAGATAGATAGATAGATAGTAGAGACAAGACAACTTCTTATTTTTCATTACCTATTCAAAGTCTTAATTCTAAACAAGTTGATCCCTCATAGCCACCATACACCCACACAAGGGCCTTCCTGAGATGTTGTCCTCCTTAACTTCAAATTTGCAGTTCTTCTATACAAATTATATCAGTCCCTGAAAGCCCAACTCTACCTGCTCCAAGAGGTAGCCTTCCCTGACTCTTCCATCCTCTAGTAATTTCTTTCCCCTTTCTTGAAGTTTTTCAAAAATAATAGGTTTGCTACACAATTTAGCATTTGGTTATATTCAACCCTATATTAAACATACAGAACTGTAACTGGAACGCAGTGGTCCCATAATAAAGACTTTTGATGAATAATTAATTTAATATATCCACTGATTTCCTCTTTCCAATTAGATTGCGAGGGATCTAAGGACAGGGCTATGAAAAACTGTTAAGTACAACGTAAATCTAAGACAATTAGACTTAAGACTCAGAGCCAGAATATGTGGGATCAAATCTCAGCTCTTCCACTTATTAATTTTGTGGTCTAGACTATGCCATTTTCCCTCTCATTTATCCCCTCTGTTAATTGCAGGTAATTTTTATGATCCCTATCTTGCCAGGGTATTGTGAAGAAAGTTTTTGGAAACCTTAAAGCATTATAGAAATGTCAGGTGTTTTGTTGAATTTCCCGAAATGGTTAACACAGGAATGGACATATATTAGGTTCTAGATTATTTTATTTCTTCCATACAGTGTCTATAGACATAACTTTCATATTAGGCCTTTTTCCCATTGACAACCCAATCTAGTTCTGAGTAAGGCACTCTTCTGCTTTCCCTAGGCACGGCTGAGAAATTGAATAAGGTTGAAATATACCCATTGCTGAAGTGTATAGTTCAATTTCTGCTCTCACTAGTAATTGAAAACTGTCACTAGGAGGGAAAATGAAAGTGTGGTGGCAAAGGAGTTGGAACGGCTTTGAGTTTGTCAAACTGTATCCTGAGATTTTTAAAACTAGTTTTTGCTGAACTTTTACCCTCACCTCTTATAAGTTTGCTGCTATTTACTAGTCCCTTTGGGAATTGAACTGCCTGTTTTGTTATTGAAATGCATTGTCTTGGCTTCCTTTTTTCTTTCTTCTCTTTGTGGGGTGAAAAAATTATTGTGGAGTTAGAGATGAGGAATCTGGCCTAACCTGAAATTCCCAAGACACTAATAATATGTTTCTAAGCACAAAGGCATGAGAATTTTATATCTAATAACAGCCCACAGTATGGATTTCATTTTCCCCCCTCCCTTCTTCTGGGTATGGCTCTGCTGATGGAGGTAATTGTAACAATGTTAGCAAGAAGGGATGAGGGATGCTGGGATTTCTGCAGGTGACAGAAAGGTGGAGGCTAGCAAGCACTGGTGTTACAAAATCTCACAACTGACCTTACCTCCCACATACTCACCCACATACTTCATATTTGCAAACCTGTACATATGGGGTATATTTAATAAGAAACTTAAGGAAGAAGGATCACATAGTATCTTATACACAATAGATATTTGTAAATATGTGCTGTTTTTTCTGAGCTGGTCACAGATCAGAACATAACAGGAAGTAACAAGCATAGCCCAAAGTCTGATTAGATGAGCCAGGATCAATATCCTCAATTCATACTAACAGAAAAGTATAGACATATACATAGTCATGTAGGCATAAAGTCATTGAATGCTGGACTTAGATGGACCCTGGGAATGTTGTAAGATAGAATTTAAAATACTGGAGCTTGTAGATTCTCTAATTTAAGAGTTCTTAACTTTTCATTTTGTCATACATCCCTCTGCCAATCCTTTGAAGCCCACAGACTTTTTCTTTGAATGCTGATATTAAAAGCATAAAATAAAATATAGAGGATTACAAAGGAAACCAATTATATTTAATCATAAACATATGTGTGTGTATGTGCATGTATGTATGCATCTAAATTCATGGAAACCAGACTGAGAAGTTTTATACTGTAGGCCGAGCCTCTCATTTATGGCTGAGGAAACTGAGGCCTGCAGAAATAATATGATTTGTCCAAGGATTAGATAAAAAAGATTCATATGAAGAGATTTACATTAAACCAAATACCACAGCTAGAAAAAAAGATAAAAATTCCAAAGGGAAAGCAGAGAGGAAATGTCCAGGTTGAGAGACTGGAAACATTGAAAATAATTATGACTGTAAATACTGTGACAGAAGCTTTTTTTTTTATGGCCTTATTTTTAAGTACCATTTTCTTCAGTGTGAGATGGTAAGAAGTGTGATATTGGTACAGTTGAATGATAAAGGACTTGGCTAATTCTGCTGGCTGGTGTGACACAGGTAGGGGACTAGCTAGCTAGCTAGCTAACTATTATAGAAATATCTATGTATCTATGTATGTATGTATGTATGTATCTATCTATCTATTATCCATCTATCTATCTATACAATAATAATTTTTACTTAACCACACTCCCATATCAAAGAAAAAAAAAATTAAGCCGAGGCAATGTGGACAGTGACAGAGTCTGACTGCATATACTATATGCCACCTGTACAATTCCCACTAAACTTGAAAACAATAATGTTTGTTTCCTTATAAAGAAATTAATCTCTATAATTAATATGTGTGTGCATGTATATAAATATATTATATATCTATCTATCATCTATCTATCTCTCTATATCTTATAAAAATAATTTCAAAACATGCAAGCAGAGCAACACAACTGTCTATCCTCTTTGATCCAGTGACTTCGTTACCAGACTAATACCTTAAGAAAAAAATAGAAGAGAGTTAACTGCACCAAAATATTGATAGTGGCTTTATTCCTAATAGCAGAAATGTGGAAATAGCCTATATGTTTAAGGATCTTGCAAAGACTGAATAAATCATGTTTCATAAATGCAATGGAATATTATTGCCCCATAAGAAATGATAAATATGAAGAATACAAAGAAATATGGGGAAAATATGAATCAGCACAGACTGAAGAAAACTGAATCAGGACAACAATTTTGCACACAGAGTACAACCCTATGAAATGAACATGCATGACAACAACAAGAAAATAGCAAAGATAGAGAAGAAAAAGATATAAGAAAATATGGAAACAAATGGAACATTTTATTTTTGTTACTTGGGTAAAGCTAATATACACAATTTTAACCCAATTTTAGAGAATTTTAAATCTGTGTAAGCATTTTATTTTGTTTTGTTTTTTATTTTAAATGTGTTTTTATTGATTGATAATATGTTACAATAAAATAATATATAAAAGAAATGAGCCTTGCCAATAACACGGATTACTTCATATATGAAGAGGATATGTTCTATAGTAATGATGAACAAGGAAAGGAATGGACTGAGAGGAGTGCCTCTCATATTTGTCAGGGGATTGGAGAGAAAAAAGACACACACACATAATATTACTATGACAACTGACAACGATATGGTTTCAAAATAGCTTATCAATTTACCTTTTCTCCCCTTTGCCCTAATCACGATATCTGCCTCTGAAATGGATAAAGCACATAACAGGATGAATTCTGAAATATAATTTGTAGGGAAGGAGAAGGAAGACCAAACTGCCATCAGGCAATGAGTAAGAAATTTATTGCTTGCCAAGGCATGGCAGTTACCAGCTAGTCCCTCCCCATGAATGGAGTGAGGGGATAAATCTGAACTATTTCAATGCTTCCACCTCAGCTGAGTGGACAGGATAAAAGCAGTTTCCTGTTTACTTCCTCCTCTTCTTTTATCCTTTGATAGCCACGTGACTGATGGAGAGGTTGCAAAAACCAGAGGATATTAGAACTTTAATGTTGTATGATCAAGAGGGATACTCTAACTAAGTATACTCACTTGAAAAGGATGGAGCCTTAGAGAGGAGAGGGGCTTGTCCCAGCTCACAAAGAACAGTTGATGGAAGAAATGGGAACAGAGCTCCCCATTTAGTGGTCTTGTAACTATCCAAACAAGGAGGAGGATGTACCAATATTCAGATTTTTCAACATCAGTAGTGTCTGAGCCATCTTTCTCCTTCAATCAAGACAGAATTGTATGATAGGGGGCCCCAGGTACACACAAAATACCTGTGAATAATGACTCAAAACAAATTCTAGAATGGCAGAAACCACAAAAAAGTGGAGTGAAAAAATTTTCCATCCCAAGAAAACTTGTAAGGTCAGCAGGAAAGGTCTGTAGCATTAGGATGAGAAATGGTCACAATCTAGCACAGGACACGCCAGTGCAGACTTGGCTCCAGCAAACCAAGAGCACACCTTGGGGAGATGGAAGCAGTGGCAGCAGTGGTGGTTTCCAGACCTCTCACACCACAGACACAAAACACAACTTAGAAGGTCAGCAGGAAAGGTCTGTCACAAGTGGGTGAGAGTGGAATACAGTACAGCTCAGGCCATGCCACCACAACCTCAAGCCAAGCAAACCAGGAACAGGCCCTGGGAGCCCTTGAATCATCATCATCAGTAGCTGTTTCTGGAGATCTCAGGCCACAGATAATGAGGGGGTTGATCAAGTGGTCAGAAGGGGATTACAGGGATGTTTTTGCTGGCCCTGAGGCAGGACTTTTTTGCTTTGCCCATACTCATATCTGGGTTGTAGGATGGACCAGAACATAGATGAGCACTAGCATACCAGAGTTTGTAGCCACAGTGGAGGGGGAACCCTACTCACAGTTCCAGGGAAAAAAAAGAGTGATTGTGTTCATTCACAGAGCAGAGCAAAGGCCAGGAGAGCAGTAAACACACCTCTCCTTAGATCATAACACCTTACAGAAGTGAAAACTTATAGGTCACTGAAGCATTTCTGAAAACAGATGCACAAAACTTCTGAAGCTTGGAACAATGCACCTTTTACCCGGGAAGCAGAGACTTACTTTAACCAAAAATTAAAAGTCAAGTAAAAGGTTGGGAAAATGAGCAAACAACAAAAACAAAAAAATTCTGACAGTAGACAGTTACTATGGTGATAGGGGAGATCAAAACACACACTCTGAAGAAGATAATGAAGTCAAACCCCTACATCCAAAGTCTCCAAGAAAAATATGAATCAGTCTTAGTCCATGGAAAAACTCAAAAAGGATTTTGAAAATCAAGCAAGAGAGGGAGAGGAAAAATTGGGAAGAGAAATGAAACTAAGGCAAGAAAAACATGAAAAATGAGTCAACAACTTGTTAAAAAGGACATTTAAAAAACTGAGGAAAATAATGCCTTAAAAAGAACACTAGAGGGGAGCCAAGATGGTGGAGTAAGAAGTAACTATCTCTTACCCTCCCTTATTAACCCCTGAAAGCCCAGAAAATATCACCGCAGGAAAATCCCTGGAACAGCTGAACCAGAAGAAAGATGAGGTGCAGCAGTCCAATAGCCCAGATAGCTTGAGGGATTAACTGGAAAGGCCCCTCTTGCCCTGGGGGAAAGGGAGCAGTACAGAAGAGGAGGCAACCCAGCAAGCTAGCAGAAAGCCCCACCTCAGCATATCAGTAGAAGATCCTGAAACCCAGGTGGTGGAGCAGGCAAACACCAACACATGGACCACTGAGTGCCTCAGTGAGGGCAGAGGAACCTGTGGAAACCAGCTTAGAAAACACCAGGTGCCTTGGCATTCTACAGTATCTAGGTCTCCCAGTGCCTCAGCAAAACTAAGGGAAACAGTGCTCCAAGGGTCGTCAGGTAGATAAAAATCCTACGAAATCCATCTGAAAGGAGCTGAAGAAAGCAAAAAGAAGGAAAGGCTCAGGCAAGTAAGAAATCTCTAGGAGCCACATTACCTAATCCTACCTCTATAGTTCCGATGTCGCTGATTCCAGCGCAACACCATGTAAGCTGCCAGAACCCTACAGCCTTTAATTTCCAGCACTGGAGGCCCCAGCACACAAAGTCAGTGACCAGGCCCTAGGCAACCAACAGAAGAAGCTTGGGTCAGTGCCCTCTGCTCCCCAACAGGAAAGCTCAGTCTCTTTAAAGGGCAGGAAATAAGCAAACACCATGAGCAAAAAAGAAACAAATGATAGATTCTCATTGCTGGAAGAGTGAAGATCAAGCCAGAAATTCTGAAGAGGACAACATTGTCAACAAACCCACATCTGGAACCTCAAAAGAGAATATGAACTGATCTGAAGCCTGAAGAGCTCAAGAAGGTCAAATGAGAGAGGTAGAAGTAAAAAATGGGAAAAGAAATGAGAGCTATGCAAGAGAGAGTCAATAGCTTGAAAAAGGTAGGACAAAAATTAACTGTAGAAAACAAGTCCTTAAAAAATACAATTGGCCAACTGGAAAAAAAATAGTACACTGAAGAAAACAAGTCCCTAAAAGTACAATTGGCCAAATGAGGAAGGAGGTACAAAATCTAATACAAGAAAACAATGTGTTAAAAATTAGAATTGGACAAATGAAAGCTAATGACTCCATGAGAGAGCAAGAATCAGTTAAACAGAAACAAAGAATGAAAAAAAATAGATGAAAATGTAAAAGACCTCATTGGTAAAACTGACCTGGAAAATTGATCCAGAAGAGACAATTTAAAAATTACTGGTCTACCTGAAAATCTTAATGAAAAAAAAAAGAGCCTGGACATTATTTTTGAGGAAATCCTCAAGGAAAACTGCCCTGAAGTCCTAGAACCAGGGGGTAAAATGGCTATAAAAAGAATCCACTGATCATATCCTGAAAGAGATCCCAAATTGAAAATGCCAAGGAATATATTAGCCAAATTCCAAAATTAGCAGGTAAAAGAGAAAATACTGCAAGCAGCAAGAAAGAAATAATGTAAATATCATGGAACCATAGTCAGGATTACTCAGGACCTTGCAGCTTCTACATTAAAAGACTGTAGGGTTTGGAATATGATATTCTGTAAGGCAAAGGACATTGGATTAAAACCAAGGATCTATTACCCTGCAAAACTGATCATGATTTTTCAGGGAAGGAGATGGATATTCATCGTAAAAAGACCAGAGCTCAACAGAAAATATGATCTTAAATACAAAACTCAAGAGAAACATAAAAAGGTAAATGGGACAGAAAGAAATAATGTATTATTATTAATAAGGGCAAATTGTTTCCATCTTCACAAAGGAAGGCGACACTTGTAACCCTTGAGAACTATATTGTCGTTATACCATGTTAAAGGGGTATACATAAAGGGGGGTGGATATAAGATGACTTTGATATAATTGTAAACCAAAAAATCTAATAAAGTGGGTTAAATGGATCCAAGTAAGTGAATTAATTTGATCTAAGAAAATGACCTGAGAGAAAAGGAAAGGAGAAGGCAGATAAATGTAAATTACATTACAGAAAAAGGCAAAAGAACCCTATTACAGCAGAAGGGAAGAAGGGAAGGAGATGAACATTGTTTGAACCTTACTCTCATCAGATTTGGCTCAAGAAGGGAATAACATAACCAGTTAGGTACTAATATTGATAGACTTATTCCTTCTCAGCAATACAAAGATCTAAGACATCTCCAAAGGCCTCATGATGGAAAATGTTATCCACACCTAAAGAAAGAACTGTGGAGTTTGAATGCAGATCAAAGCATACTATTTGCTATTTTTTTCTTCTGTTGTGTTTTATTTCCTCTTTCTGGTGGTTCTGCATATTGGTTCTAATTCTTACTTACATCACTAATGTGAAAATATGTTTAATAGGAATGTATGTGTATAGCCTCTATCAGATTGCATGTCATCTTGGGGAGGGAAGGATGGGAGGGGGAGAAAAATTTAAAACTCAAAAGCTTATGGAAATAATTATTGATAAATCAAAATAAATTAATTTAAAAAATAATAAATGTTTTTGACTTAAAAAAAACACACTAAGCCAAATGACAAAAAGATACAAAAAGCCAATGAAGAGAAGAATGCCTTAAAAATAAGAGTTGTCCAAAAAGAAAAAGAGGCAAAAAAATTTATTAAAGAAAAATACTCCTTAAAAAGTAGAAGTGGTCAAATGGAAAAGGATATTTAAAACCTCACTGAAGAAAATATTTCCTTAAAAATTAGAATTGAGCAAATGGAAACTAATGACTTTATTAGAAATCAAGAAAGAATAAAACAAAACCAAAAAAATGAAAAAAAAAGAAGACAATGTGAAATATCTCATTGGAAAAACAGCTGACCTGAAAAATGGATCCAGAAGAGATAATTTTTAAAAAAAAATGATCTATGTGAAAGCCATGATTAAAACAACAACAACAACACAACAAAGCAAAAACAACAACAACAAAAGGGACAGCTAGGTGGCAAAGTGGACAGAGCACCGTCCCTGAAGTCAGGAGGACCTGAGTTCAAATCTGGCCTCAGACCAAACACTTGACACTTACTAGCTGTGTGACCCTAGGCCAGTCACTTAACCCAATTTGTCGGGAAAAAAAAAGCCTAGACACCATCTTTTTAGGAAATTATCAAAGAAAATTGCCCTGGTATTCTAGAACCAGAAGGAAAAATAGAAATTAAAAGAATCCAGCAATCACCTCCTGAAAGATATCCCAAAATAAAAACTATCAGGAATATTATAGCTAAATTCCAGAGCTCTCAGATAAAGGAGAAAATATTGCAAGCCATCAGAAATAAACAATTCAAATATTGTGAAGCCACACTCAGTGGCTTCAATACAAATTTCAATACAAAATTTAGCAGTTTCTACATTAAAGGATTAGAGAACTTGGAAAACAATATTCCAGAAGGCAAAGGAGATAGGATTGCAACCAAGAATCACCTACCCAGCAAAAATGGGTATAATCCATTAGGGGGAAAATAGACATTCAATGAAATGGCGTCTTTGATGAAAACACCAGAGCTGAATAGAAAAATTGACTTTCAGTACAAGACTCATGAGAAACATGAAAAGGTAAACAGTAAAGGAAAATCATAAAGGACTTAATAGGGTTAAACTGTTTCTATTCCTACATATGAAGGTGATGCTTTTAATTCATAAGAACTTTCTCATTATTAGGGCAGATAGGAGCATTTATAGACAGAGGGCACAGGTGTGAGTTGAATGGGAAGGGATGATACTTAAAAAAAATCAAAATGAAGGATGAGAGAGGATTGTACTGTTAGAAAAGGAAAATTAGAAATAGAGTAGGGAAATCATCTCCCAACAAGTAGACAAGAAAAGGCTTTTACAGTGGAGGGGAGGTGAAAAGGGGGATGAGTGAACCATACTGTAATCATAATTGGATCAAAGAAGGAATAACATACACACTCAGTTGAACATAGAAATCTATCTTACCTAACAGCAAAGTAGAAGGGGAAGGGGAAAAGAGAAGAGAGAAGGGTGATAGAATGGTGGGTAGATTTGGGGAGGGATAATCAGAAGCAGAATAATTGAGAAGGGATAGGGTAAAAAGAAGAGAAAGAACAGAATAAACTGGTGGGAATAGAATAGAAGGAAATAAATTTAGAATTAGTAACTGTGAAAAATAAATTGAAGCCAGTTTGTCTGATGAAGGTCTCATTTCTCAAATGTATATAAAAGTGAGTCAAATCTACAAAAAATAAGAGCCATTTTCCAATTGATAAATGATCAAAAGATAGGAATATTTTTCAGATGAAGTACTCAAAGCTATGTATAGCCATATGAAAAAATGCACTGACATACTATTGATTAGAGAAATGCAAATTAAAACAATTCTGAGCCTCATACATATTACTTTGGCTAATGTGACAGAAAAAGAAAATGACAAATATTGGTGAGGATGTTAAAAAAATAAAAACAAGACCTTAATGCATTGTTGGTGGAGTTGTGAACTGATTCAACTATTCTTTAGCACATTTTGCAACTATTCCCAAAGGGCCATAAAACCATGCAAACTCTTTGACTTAGCAATACTACTACTAGGTTTGTATCTCAAAAGAAATTAAAAAAAAAAAGGAAAAGGACCTGTATGTACAAAAATGTTTACAGCAGTACTTTTCTGGGAGCAAAGAATTGAAAATTGAAGGGATGCCAATCAATTGGGGAATACCTGAACAAATTGTGGTATGTTATTATGAAAAAATACTATTGTAGCTTAGATTCTTAAAATCTAGCCAATAGTTTACTAATGTTCTGAATCCTTAAGAGTCTACCAAATATGACAGATGTTCTAATAAACCTTGTCTTTGGCTGAAAAAATGCATGGGTCAAATTCTTTTGGGCAATACCCACATGTTCTAATTTTGGGGTTCTAGGACCCCTAAGACCCTAAACCTCATCATTTTGGTGGCCCATATGGGGAAACTGCCTAACTCCCAGTTTTTCTCTAGCCAAGACTGGAAGGCATGTTAACCTCCCCCCCCACCTCCTTACTCTGTAGTTAGAGTTGCTCTCCAAGCACCAAGGCTTGAAGGTGCTTTTCTGGGAGACAGTTGTGAGGCTTTCTCTCAGTCAGCCTGACACTCTCAGGCTATCAGTCCACTGGGTCAGTTCAAGACCATGGACCTGGGTAAACCTTCTGCAGCATAGAGGACAAGGATGGACACCCTATCTGGAAGTGAATGGCCAATTCTGTTAATTCCCTAAGTGCTAGAGAATTGGGGAAAACTGCAGTTGCTTTTTGGTTACCTAAGGCTTACTCACTCCCTTGCCTCTTCACCCCTGAATCCTCCTTCATGAAAGTTGCAGGGAAAAGTTAGAACAGCTAAAAATATCTTGGCAGATTTTGGAGGTTTTGTGAATGATCATTAAAGAGTTTTGAAACTCATCCTTACAATCCTAGTTACTCCTTTCTCCCACTCCCTTCCCTTGTATGTTAACCCCTCTCATAGGAGAAGAGAGTTTCACCCTTTACCCCTCACCTTTGATTTTGCCAGCCCCCACCTGGGAAAAGGAAGGAGGGAGGAGGGGCAGTAGCTACAGCATGGGCCCCACTGGCAATAGTCTTGGGCTCTGTGGCAACCTTTGCATGGAAGCATCATCCAGGTTCAGCACATCCTGCTAAAGGTAAAGAAGCTGGCCTCCAAACTTGGGTAAGGGTGCTCTTTTTTATAGTTATAGTTTTAACTGTTAATGATGAGATGTTGATTTTCTGTGTAAAGTAAATTGGAAATGCATTTAACAAAAGTGAAGTCACCTGATTGATAATGTGTTTGTTTCAAGTTTCAAATTGGTGAACATTTTGTATAAGTTATGTCAAGCAACTTTTCATAATTTGGTGATGGCTAATAACATTTGGCTATTATTGGTTATTGTTTTAATGTGTAAACTAGCCAAAAAGCTTGTTGTGTGCCTTGTTGAGAATTTTAAGTGTATAGATTTCTGTAATGATTGGTTTTTTAAACCAGGACAAATTTAAGTTTGAGATGTAAATCCTGGAAAAGTTTTTTCCTAAGCTGTGATTAGTAAAACTTGCTGTTTCAGGTAAAAGCTCATAGGATTTTATTTTGAGTTGTCTGATGGGTCATAATCCATTGATAATCAATAATCCACTATCTGAGAGGAATGCCACAAGCTACTCAGAGAAGGTGATACTGGTGGGAAGTCAGCATTGGGAAAAGCTGAGAGGACAATTGTAGCCTCAGTCTAAGATGGGATAAGAGCGGCTATTATATTCCTTTGAAAGGGAATGTGACCCACCTGGCTATTCCTGAGTCTGGCTATGAGGTAGATTTAATACTGCATGGTTGGAAAGCTTGAATTAACAAACAGAACTAAGAATGTTTTATCCTCTCATTTGGGACCTAAATCTTGTCTCTACTTTATAGCCCTGCAGTCTTTTCTGTCAAATTTGTGTCTTCCAGACTACAGGCCATTCACCTACAGTTGGCAGCAAACAGTCGGTTTAGGAGATAGTCAATGTCTCCCCATCCTTCCCTGGGTGCAGCCTGTGCTCAGTTCCAGTGAACTTCCTCTTTGGCACCCCTTCAAGGCAGAGGGACGGCTCTCTGACCCTTGCCAGAAGGAAGCAGTTTCAGAAGCTGAGACCTTCATCCCTTAAACCAAAAGAATTAAGGTCCCATTTGTTTGAGGGGGAATGAGGGTTTGGGATCTGGATCCCAGAAAGGAAAAAACCCTGGAGTTTCACACATGGCCAAATTTCTGGCTTTTGCCTGAGGTTATGATCCCATCAATTTGCCTTTTATTGTGGCTACACCCAATCTCCCAATTCTGTTACCCTTAATCTAGACTAGCCCTACTTCCCTAGGGCCCCTGGCAATTTCCCACTCTTAATCCTAGCTAGGCTCCATTCTCCTTTGGACAGGAGGCCCAGGTCCCAGGAGTTCTGTTAACCCTAGCTTACTGGCCACTCCCATTCAGATCTTCTTTAGACTCCTCCCACAGTCTTTCTGTATATAAGGTCCACCTTGACTCCATTAAGATGATTAGATTCTTAAAATCTAGCCACAGTTTAGAAGCTTATAATCTTGCCAATAGTTTACTAATGTTCAGACTCCTTAAGAGTCTGCCCAACATGACTGATGTTCTAATAAACCTTGTCTTTGGCTGAAAAAAAAAAATGTTATTGTACTATAAGAAGTGATGAGCAGGATACTGTCAGAAAAACCTGGAAAGAATTACAAGATCTGATGCAAAGTGACACATACTGTGTATACAGAAACAGCAATATTGTATGATGATCTTCTATGAATGACTTAGCTATTTTTAGTAATATAATGATCCTAGACATTTCTGAAGGACTTATGATGAAAAATGCTTTCCATCCCCAGAGAATAAACTTATGGTGTCTCAATACAGAT
This sequence comes from Phascolarctos cinereus, assembly GCF_003287225.1. Classification (NCBI taxonomy): domain Eukaryota; kingdom Metazoa; phylum Chordata; class Mammalia; order Diprotodontia; family Phascolarctidae; genus Phascolarctos; species Phascolarctos cinereus. The sequence continues at coordinate 307,681,374 of NW_027555625.1, read as the reverse complement.
TGAAGCATACTTTTATTTTTTTACTCTCTTTTTCTGGTGGTTTTTATTTTCCCCTTTGGTTTATGTTTTCATTCACAAAATGATTATTATAGAAATGTTTTGCATGACTGCACATGTATTACTTGTCTTCTACATGGTGGGGATAGGGAGAGAGGAAGAGAGAGAATTTGGAACTCAAAGTTTTGAAAACAGATGTTAAAAATTGTGTTTATATATAATTAAGGGAAAAGAAAATACAAAGTATTTTTAATCAATTAGCTATTTTTTAGTTTTAACATTCACTTCCACAAGATGTTGAGTTACAAATTTTCTCTCCATCTCTCTCCTCCCCCACCCCAAGATAGTGTGGATTCTGAATACCCCTCTCCCCACCCTGCCCTCCTTTCTATCATGTCCCCTTCTTATCCTCTTCTCTTTCTATTTTCCTATAGGGCAGGATAGATTTCTATACCCCTCTGCCTTGTCCCTCTTTAGTAGTGTTTGTTTCTGATTACCCCCTCCCCCAAACTTCCTTCCCTTCTATCATCTCCTTCTCTCTTATCCCTTTACCCCTACTTTTCTTTAGGGTAAGATAGATTTCCATAGCAATTGAGTGTGTATGTTATTCCCTCCTTTAGCTGAATCTGATGAGAATGAGATTCTCTCATTCCCTCTCACTCCCCCCCCTTCCTCTACACTGTAAAATCTTTTTTCTTGTCTGTTTTATGTGAGATAATTTACCCCATTCCACCTCTCCCTTTCTCCTTTTTCCAATATAATCCTCTCTCACACTTTAATTTTATTTTTAGATATCATCCCCTGATCTCCTACTCACCCTGTGCACTCTGTCTATCTATCTATCTATCTATCTATCTATCTATCTATCTATCTATCTATCTATCTATCTATTTATCTATCCATATAACTTTCCCTTTCCAACTACCCTAATGATGACAACATCTCATGAGTTAAAAACATCATCTTTCCATATAGGAATATAAACAGTTCAACTTTAATAAGTCTCTTATGATTTCTCTTTCCTATCTACCTTTTAATGCTTCTCTTAAGTCTTGTATATGAAAGTCAAATTTTCTATTCAGCTCTGGTCTTTTCAACAACAATGCTTGAAAGTCATCTATTTCACTGAATATCCATTTTGCCCCTGAAGGATTATGCTCAATTTTGCTGGGTAGGTGGTTGTTGGTTGTAATTTTAACTCCTTTGCTCTCCAGAATATTATATTCCAAGCCCTGAGGTCTCTTAATGTAGAAGCTGCTAAATCTTGTGTTATCCTGATTGTGTTTCCACGATACTTGAATTGTTTCTTTCTGCCTGCTTGCAATGTTTTCTCCTTGACCTGGGAACTCTGGAATTTGGCTACAATATTTCTAGGAGTTTTCCTTTGGGGATCTCTTTCAGGAAGTAATTCGTGGATTCTTTCCATTTCCATTTTACCCTCTGTTCTAGAATATCAGGGTAGTTTTCCTTGATAATTTCTTGAAAGATGATGTCTTGGCTCTTTTTTTGATCATGGCTTTCAGGTAGCCCAATAATTTTTAAATTATCTCTCCTTGATCTATTTTCTGGGTCAGTTGTTTTTCCAATGAGATATTTCACATTCTCTTCTATTCTTTCATTCTTTTGGTTTTGTTTTAGAGCATCTTGGTTTCTCATAATATCACTACCTTCTAATTGCTCCATTCTAATTTTTAAGCAATTATTTTCTTCAGTGAGCTTTTGGACCTCCTTTTTCATTTGGCCAATTTTGCTTTTTAAGGCATTCATCTCCCCATTGTCTTTTTGAACCTCTTTTGCCATTTGGGTTAGGCTATTTTTTAAGGTGCTATTTTCTTCAGTATTTTTTTTAGATCTCCTTTTAGCATGCTGTTGACTTGTTTTTCATGATCTTCTTGCATCACTTTTATTTCTCTTCCCAGTTTTTCATTTACTTCTCTAACTTGTTTCTCAAAACCCTTTTTGAGCTCTTCCTTTGCCTGGGATCAATTCATGTTTTTCTTAGAGGCTTTAGATGTAGGAGCTTTGACTTTCTTGCTTTTTTTTTTTCAGGTTGTATGTTTTGATCCTCTTTGGCACCAAAGTAAGAGTCTGTGTTTTGACTTTTTCACACATTTTGCTCATGTTCCCACCTAATTACTTCAGTTTAAAACTCTTTGTTAAGGCAGGGGTCTGTTTCCAGTGTGTAGAATGTACTGTCCCAAGCTTCAGGGGTTTTGTGTAGCTATTTTCAGAGATACTTCTAGGGACCTGTAAATTTTCAGTTCTTGCAAGGTGGTCAGATGAAGAGTGAGGTGCTCACTCCTTTCTTGACCTGTGCTATGGTCTATGAGTGATCACAAGCACTCCCTTCTGCCTTGGAACTGTGAGGAGGATTATATCTTTACCTCCAACACAAGCTCTACCATGCTAGTGCTCCTTCTTGCCCTACGACTGTCATCCAGAACTGTGACCCAGATCCAAGCATAAGTAAAGTAAGAGAATCATGCTCCAGTATCAGCAAAGAGATCCCTGCAATCCCCCTCAGATCAGCCACTTGATCCCCCCTTTTTCTGTGAACTGTGAACTCCAGAAGCAGCCACCCCCCAGGGCTGCTCTGGGACTGGGGCCAGACCTAGTTCCTCTCTCATCATGGTGACAGACCTTTCCTACTGACCTTCTAAGTTGTCTTTGGTGTTTGTGGGTTGAGAAGTCTGGAAACTGCCACACTTCCCCTTGATTCAATCCCCTATGTATTGCTCCAGGTTCGCTGAGACCTGGTCTTTAACTGCACAGACTATACTGAAGTGTGCTCCTCTCCCAGCCCGGCACAATAGACCTTTCTAATCAACCATCCAGGTTGACTTGGGCTGGAAACTTATTTCACTCTGTCATTTTGTGGGTTCTGCTGCTCTGGAGTCATTTTTTACACATATTTGAAGGTGTTTGGAGGAGAACTCAAGCAAGTCACTGCTTTGCCTCTGCCATCTTGGCTCTGTCCACCCCCACCCCAAGTAAATTTTTAAAAAGATAAAATAATAAAGCAAAACCTGTTGAATATTAAAAAAAATAAAACAGCTGTATTGTTTCAAATTTCCTCATAAGTCTCTGTGAATTTAATAATTATATTTGTAATGACTTACAAGAATATAATTTTCCAATATACAAAGTATTTTCCTCATAATAACACTATGAGTTAGGTTGTATTGCTATATCTATTTCATCCATGAAGAAACTGGGGCATGAATAAATGAAATACCTTTCTGGTTCTGCTCATTGTGCATTTCTGGACATATCATATAACCTCTATTGAGGTCTTTTCAGTATTAAAATAAAATAATATTTTTACTTGCTTCCTCACAAAGTTCTTGTGAGGAGAGTACTTTGTAAACTTTAGGTTACTATAAAAATATGAGTTAGTATTTGGAATAAATAGCAGAATTGGAGTTTAAACCTACTATTCAGGCTCCAAACCTCGTGGTCTTTCTGACACATCATGTATGCTGTGTGCACCAGAGGTTTTTATTTTTTTTAATTTTTTCCTCCAGACAACCTTTTGCATTTGCCTGCCAAAACAAGTACTTCTTTCATTTTCTAATGGGAAAGAGAACAGCACAAGTAATTAGAGGGAATGAGCAAAGAAGAAGAGAAAAGGCAGTGAGCAGGCAGTGGCGCTGGCTAAAACCTCTAAGGAACAGAAGGTGAGTCATGATGACAGATGTATTTGTTATGTTATTTGTTAAACAACGTGTGCTTGCCTCTCCTGACATTTTGCAGCCTGCCTGTATATTCCCCAGACATGTTGGCAGCAGAGACCATGCCTGATTTTTTTTTTTTTGCATGGGAATGAGTAGGCTTAGATGAAAGGATTTGTGGAATAGGCCTGAAACTCCCTCTATCCAAATCTTTTTCAACCACTGACCTGCCTTGGTGCCTGAACTCCACAACCAATACAAGGATTCATCTCATTATCTCCAGCAGTTTCCTTTCATTATAAAAATACCCTTAGGAAGACAACATATTAAGCCATTATATGGCACGGGATAAGCAGCATGGTAGAACAAAAGAATGAAGAGCTCTGAATCTGAAAATTTAGTTTTCCATCCCAACTCTTTCACTTTATGTGTCACTATTAAATCTGGAGGTCTCCAGTATGCCTCAAAGTCAATATAGCAGTCTTATCTAGTCATTGTCTCAGAGATGAAGCCTGAGATATCTTTGAAGTACACTATAACAGGTGTACCTATCATGAAAGAATGGCATCCAGGAAAAGGGAGGAATTAAGTCTAGCTACAGTATACTGGACAAGGGAATTGCTGTTTCAGCAAATAGCAGCTCTCACATCCTTACCATGTGTCAGTGTATCACAAGGACCACAAAAGCATGACAGAAATAGGGTGCTCTACTGGAGTTCATAATAAAATCAATTACTTCTTAGGGGCCAAGATTTACTTCAGACTCAATCACCCTTAAGAGACAACTAGGCTTGCCAATGAACTTAAAAATAGCAAGCTAGTCCAATGTTAATTGGAAGGAAGCACTATTTTTCTGACATGGATCTCTCCACCTAAAACTTCCCTCAAATGCCCATATTTTTGTCACCATGCAAATTCTTGTGCTCATTTTAGACCATTTGTGGCCCATTTAGGGTACTCTTGGCAAAAATACTGGAGTGGTTTGACACTTCCTTCTCCAGCTCATTTCACTGAGGCAAATGGTGTTAAGTGAACTTGTTTAGGGTCATGTAGCTAGTAGGTGTCTGAGGCCAGATTTAAACTCAAGAAGATGAGTATTCCTGACATCAGACCCAGCACTTTATCCACTGTGCCACCTACCTGCCCTAATAAAGCAATAGATGGAACTAAATATCCCTTAACCATGGTACTGAAAAGGCTAGTCACTACCAATTGTATCATGAGCCTTAGTCATAATGCTGACATTGAACCTGGTCAGGTAACAAATTCTCAGGCAGTTGATAAATATTTGTTAAGCTCCTACAAGGTGCAATGTATTGTGCTAAATCCTGGGGATACAGAAATAAGTAAAAGACAGTCCCTACATTTAAGGAGCTTACAATCTAATAGAGGAGACAATGAGTAAATACATATGTACAAACAAGCTATGTATAGATATAGTAAGGTTGTTCCTTACATGTAGTGTGGAGTTGCTGTGTGTCTCAAAGGAGACAGAATAAACATGTCTAGCTTCTTGTTCCCTCAGATTTCTCCAATGGAGACTTTTTAATTCTTTCCAAGAGAGGGATCGGGAGGTAGAGGCAGAAACTGATCAGTATACTTTCCTCAGAAAGAGGAAGTTAGAATTATAGAGACATGTCTATATCTAGAGATATACAGATAGATAGATAGATAGATAGATAGATAGATAGATAGATAGATAGATAGAAAGATAGATAGATAATCTACTCTATTAAATACTATTAGTTTAGGGGATATAATTTTCAGATTCAAGTTGAACTTTTCATCACTGTGCTTTGCTGGTGAAAAGAGAATCCAAGCTTTATATCCAAGGCTTGTTTTGTTTACCACCAAACTCCAGTTTTATACTAAACATAGATAGCAAGTATCACAGAAACCTTAATTTACCTAAGTCAATAATAAGACATAAATCAGAGAAAGTATACATTTGTGAGTACATACGAGACAAAAAAAGAGTGAATGAGCTCTCCCATCAGGGTCAAGGTCACTCAGCTAAGCCAAGAGAGAAAGAGGTCCAGATGTCACCCAAGTGGATATTCCCTAAAGTCTCTTGTAATAAGCTGGTGATAGGGACATAATGTAGATTCCTAGCTTCTCTCACATTGAATTTTTCCCAGAGTCTTAGTCTTCCTACAGCAAACTGAAGTGGGGTGGGCATCATCTAATTTCTCTTAACACTGAAAGGTAGAAGTTCCCAAATGAATTTCAGAGCCCAAAGAAGCTGGAGGGATTGAAAATATTTTCAAGTCTACCAAGGCCAAAGTTCTTCTCTCTCCCCTCTCACCAAGTCTGCTCTATACTTCATTCATGCATTGGGCATTGGTATCTACTATTGAGGAGAGAGTCTTATGCCAGGGGAGTTTGGAACACAGATTAAATTCCTCCCTGGATTGAAACTCTTTGCAGTTCCTTGCAAATATTAGCTATGGCAAGTCCAATACCTGTAACTATACTATATAGCATAAGCAGAAGCATCAGCACTTTGAAAACACAAGGGTGATTTTTCTGGCTTCCCAGGTAACTAACCTTCAGCACCATGGAAACTGAAATAAAACAAATGCACATTAATTGTATCGCCAGTAGACATGGCTTTATGCAAAGCATAAAGGGAGGATATTACAAGAACAACATGATTAATTATACATAGGATGCATGTAGTCCAAAACTGTCTAATTATAGAAATAATAAAAATAATAAATGTATATATATATATATATATATATATATATATATATATATATATATATATATATATATATATATATGCATGTATGGACATGCACACACATACACATACATACATATATGCATATATTCCATTCCTCCAATGGCTAAGTGAAAAACTCTAAGATATTATAAGGCTATGACCCATTTTTATTCATTTCTTAACAAAAAACAAAAACTTGGAAAAGTGATAAGAGTGTGGGGATAAAAATGAGTAAACACTCAAATTTGAGTTCAACATTGAGTATATAGGGGCGTAGATATCTGAATATCTCTCCCTTACCATGATGCTATAAATTCACTCACTTTTCCCAACAGCACATATTCCACACTCAGGGTTCTAGCTCCCAAATACAATATCACTTAATGAGTCCTTGGCCATTTTAGCATTATGCCTACTCTCCTCTTCTATCATATTTGCAGAAAGAGCTCTACACAGGGGCATCAAGGAGGATCATTCCACCTCTGTTTCCATGGCTACCTTCATATGAAAGCCATCTCATTCCAGAGCCTGTAGCTGTGATATAATGGTCCCCAATCTCATACACAGTGCCTCTCAGGACATTGTGACTTCTAATGAAATTCCACTCAACCTAGCTTAATGGCAGGGCTTTCAGCAGGTATCTTTGGCACAAATTCTGTCTATTTCTGACTGTGCAGTGCCAGGACAGTGATTGCTTTAGGGTTCATAACAGCACAAAAGGGTTCTTGCCAAAGCAAAATAAAAGCAACAACAGCCCAATATTTCATATGGACCAATTCTTCTTGGATCCAAGGTAGATACACGTATCATAGACTTCCCTCCCCCAAGACAATCTCAGGCTCCAAAATGAACTTTCCCTATTTCAGAGTTCACTCTTTCCTTGTTGCTGAGTGAGAGTTTAAGAAATGAATGGCTTGTTGAATATGGCATGTGGAAAAAGAAAAACTAGAAATAGCTGGTTTTACTTAGCTAAGTTAGAAACAGCATAATTTTAATTAATTTATTCCAATTCAGCAAACATTTATTAATTGACTACTCCATGTAAGGGTCTATGCTTGGTGTGGAATATATTCACAGGAAAAATATCCCCAAGGATTTGAGATTATAAAATCAGGGAGGGGTATAATATACACACCCAAAAGTAAGATATTATACAGATAAGGTCAAAGAAGTCCAGGCAAAATTTCCAAGAAAAAGAAGTGATAAAATTACAAGAATAAGAGAAAGTTTCAAGGTGGTAATGTCTGAATTGACTTAAGAAAGCTTTCTGGAACCAACTTTGATAGGTTGAGCTCTTCTCAGCAATATAATGACCTAAGACAATCCCAAAAGACTCATGATGGAAAATGCTATGAAAGAACTATGGAGTCTGAATGCAGATTGATGCATACTATTTTGTTTTTTTTTTCTTTCTTGTTGTTTTCCCTTTTTGTTCTGTTTCCTCTTTCATGACATAACTAATGTGGAAATATGTTTAATATGATTGTATGTGTACAGCCTATCTCAGATTGCATGCTGTCTCGGGAGGGGTTAGGGATGAAGGGGGAAAATCTTGGAATTCAAAACATTATAAAATGGAATGATGAAAACTAAAAATAAAAAAGGACACTTTTTGGAAACAGCACCAAGATAAAAGATTACAAGCAACAACCCAGCTGAATTTTCCCAATATTCTCCTCCAAATAACTTTAAAATAATACCTCAAATCAACTTAAGTGGTGGTAAAGCCAAAAAAGTCAAGAGTGAGACATTATTCCAGCATAATACAACTTAGGAAGCTTCAGGACAGGGTCGTGACACTGCGGTGGGGAGAGGTCAGGAGCACAAACAACAACTCCAACAGTGGGCCATGGAGGCCTTGACATGAGCAGCTACAGTTTCAGAGGTTCTCAGCACAAAGAAAGTAAGAGGGCCAGACAACTTGTAAGGCGGAGTTTACAAGGGACCCTCTTCTGACACTGGGTGCAGACAGCACTGGTCACCAACTCTACTTCCTCTACAGGGTTCTGAACTGCAGTTCCAGCTCAGAGAGGAGTGCTTATGATCAATCACAAAAGAAGAGGAGCAGGGCAGCTAGGTGGTGCAGTGGATAAAGCACCAGCCCTGGAGTCAGGAGGATTTGAGTTCAAATCCAGCCTCAGATATTTACTAGCTGTGTGACCCTGGGCAAGTCACTTAACTCAGATTGCCTCAAAAAAAACCCCCAAACCCCAGAACCACAGATTAACTTATTAGGGGCAGCTAGGTGGCACAATGGATAGAGCACTAGCCCTGAAGTCAGGAGGACCTAAGTTCAAATCTGGCCTCAGACCAAACACTTAACACTTACTAGCTGTGTGACCCTGGGCAAGTCATTTAACCACAATTACCTAAAGGCAAAAAAAAAAAAAAAGAAGAAGAAGAAGAAGAGCCATGGTCACAGTTCCAAGGCCAAGAAAAGTGCTACTGCTTGTGTTTGCAGGGGATCAGCAGTTCTTCCTGGGTAAAGACTAAGTTCAGACCAAGAGAGGAGGAACCACACCTCTCCCCAGATCACACCATCTTGGAAGCAATGAAAATAACAGACCTCAGATTTCTTTCTGAAAACAACAGCAAAAAAAAAGAAAAAAGAAAAAAAGAAAAGAAAAAAGAAGAAGAAAAATAAAAGAAAGAACACAAAAACCTGAACTTGGGAGAGTGCCTCCTCACTCCTAGGTGGTCAGAGCCCATTTTTAACATAAAGTTCAACGTTAAAAAAAATATGCTGGGAAAATGAGCACACAACAACAACAAAATAACCTGACCATAAAAAGCTACTGCAGCAGCAGGGAAGACCAAGACAAACTCAAAAGAAAACAATAATGTGAAAACAGCTACAATCAAAGCCTCAAAGAAAAATGCTAAATGGACCCAAGACAAACAAGAATTCCTGAAAGAATTAAAGAAAGAGATAAGAGTGGTACAGGAAAAAATGGGAAAATAAATGAGTGATAAAAAACATTACAAAAAGATAATTCACAGGTTGGTAAAAAAGAAGCACAAAAATTTGCTTAAGAAAACAAACAGGATAGGCCAAATGGAAATTGAGGTACACAAATTCTCTGAAGAAATTACTTAAAAAACCAGAACTGATCAAATGGAAGAAGAGGTACAAAATCTCACTGAAAAAAAAATTTCTGAAAAATTAGAATTGCACAAGTGGAAGTTAATGAATTCATGAGACATCAAGAAACAATAAAATAATCAAAAGAATTAAAATACACAAGAAAATGTGAAATATCCCATTGGGGAAAAAAGTAGCCTAGAAAATAGATTGGGAAGAGATAATTTAAGAATAATTGGACTAGGTAAAAGTTGTGATCTTAAAAAGTGCCTAGATATCATATTTTAAGTGAGAGAGAGAGACAGAGAGAGAGAGAGAGAATAAAATAAATGGAGGAAATCCACAGTAACCATAACTGTGAATGGTAATGGGATGAGCTGATATATAAAATGGATTAGAAACCATAATCCAATAATGCATTGTTTACAAAAGACATGCTTGCAAAAAAAAAAAAAGACAAACATGGAATTGAAATAAAGGTAAAAGACTGGAGCAGAATCTATTATGATTCAGCTGAATTTTAAAAAAAAGCAGGGTTCACAATCATCATCTTAGACAAAATGAAACAAAAAAAAAAGACCTCATCCAAAGAGATAATCAGGGAAACTATATTTTGCTAAAAGGTACCATAGACAATGCTATAATATTTTTAAAATTTCTAGCAAGTTTCTCTGATAAAGACGTTATTTCTCAAATACAAACATACATACACACATTCACACATATGTGTATATGTATGTGTGTATATGCCTGTGTGTGTAGCTGACTCAAATTTATTAAAAAAAAAAGTTGTTCCCCAGTTGATAAATGGTGAAAGGATATATACAGGCAGTTTTCAGGAAACAAAATCAAAACTTTCTATAGTCACTTGAAAAAAAAATACTCTAAATCACCAGATATTAGAGAAATACAAATCAAAACAACCCATAGATTCCATCTCACATTGATCATAAATTACAAATGCTGGAGGGGATGAGGGAAAATATGTACATTTACAAAATACTGGTGGAATTTTAAACTGGTGCAACCATTCTGGAAAACAGTTTGGAAGTGTTCTCAATGGCCTCTCAGTCTATGTATACTTTTAACCCAACAATACAAATACTAATTCTGTACCCCAAAGAGACCAGAGAAAAAGGAAAAAGACCTATATGTACACAAATATTTATAGCAGTTCTTCATGTAGTGACAAAGAATTGGACTTTGAGGGGATTCTCATCAATTGAGCAATAGATGAACAAATTGTAGCTTATGATTATGATAGGTTACTGCTATGCTTGAAGAAATGACATGACAAGGGGATAGTTTCAGAAAAGAAAAAAAAATAACAAAAACATGGTAACACCCATTTGTACTGTTGTAAAATAAAGTGACAAGAACTTGGAGGTCATTGTGCACAGTAACAGCAGTATTAAAATAATGATCAACTATGAAAGACTTGACAGCATTGATCAATACAGTGATCCAAGACAATACAAAAGGAATCATAACAAAAAAATGCTATCCACCTCCAGAGACAGAACTGATGAACCAGGTGGGTAACCTACAGCCTCAAGGCCACATGTGGCCCTCTAGGTGTTCAAGTGCAGCCCTTTGACTGAATCTAAACTTTATAGGACAAGTCCCCTTAATAAAAGAATTTGTTCTATAAAATTTGGACTCAGTCTTAAGGCTGTACCAAAGGACCTAGAAGGCCACATGTGGCCTCAAGGCAACAGGTTCCCCACCCTTGTGATGAGCTCTAAGTATAAATTGAATAATAATTTTCACTTTCATTTTTTTTTTTTTGCTTTTTGCAGTTTGTATGTTTTCACACATATAATGGAGGAGGTATGGGAGGGAGGGAGATAATTTAAAACCTAAATTTAAAAAAATAATGTTAAAATATATTTTTTAAAAAAAGACAAATTTATACAGGCAAAAATGAGGAGGTAGTGCATTTTAGGCAGTAGGGATGACATGGGCAAATACACAGATGAAGGAGTGGCTATGTGTAAATCCTGGCACAGATACATTTTAATTGCATTACCATGGGTGAATCAGTTGTATTATCTGTTCCCTCTAGACATCTCTTTCATCTCTTTAAAGTTATAGGCTTTAAATGGGGTGCTAATTTGCTTAACTAGAGAAAGCAACACACTACTAGTTCCCCTTACTAATGGTATCACCCATCTGGACCCAAAAAAAGAAAAAAGAGAAGTGTTTATGGATGTAGAAGGATGGGAATATAAGAATGGAAAGAGACAATCTAGAGACAATACAAGCCAATCCATTAATCTTATAAATGAGAAAAACATGATGACCAAAGGTATGAATGGCATGCTGAAATAAATGGACTTAGGTCAAATGAAATAAAATATGTATAGTGTTTATAAACCCTTAAAGCACTTTATGTAAATGATAGCTTTATCAGTAATTAATGGAATAGGACTTAAATCCATGTCTCCTATCTCATATATAAGGCTCTTTCTTGTAAAAAAGTCTGCCTCTCTGAGGTTCTGGCTTATGAGTTGTTCTACAGACATCACCTGAGTATCTTCACCTGGTTGACTCCCTAAAACTGGAAGGGAAGAACCAAAGCATTTTTACCTCCTCAGTTTTATTTCCCAAACCATTCACTTCTCTTGGAATGCTCTTCCTTCTGCCTCATCTCTATTTCTCCCTTCCTGTTTCCGTGCTCCTTTCCTCATATACAATTCACCTTTCAAGCCCTAGATTCAGAAAATAATCTTTGCTTCCTTTGAATTTCTATAGCACTCTGTACCCATAATGAAGAAGGTAGACTTAAAGACTGTTAGTTTTATAAGTGGCCTTAGAAATACTTTACAATTCCTATTTTATAGATGCAGAATTTTTGGTACATATCCAGACATTGGCTTGTCCAAGTCCACCCACAATATATCTAAGTGGGGAATAGAATCTCCTGATTCCCAGTCCAAGAATCTTTCCATCACACCATGATTCTTACCACATCACTCATTCTGTATTTAGTTTTTTGTGAACATTTCATCTCCCTGATTAGACTATATGTCCTATGAGACCAGGGACCTATCTTTGTATTCCCCAGTTCAGTAAATACATATTCAGTGAATAAATGATCTTTAAATCATAAGGCTCTAAATGGAGTTTTCACATTACTTAGAATCTCCCACTCAATCAGCAATCACTTGGCTCCCTTGAGGGATGATGGTGTCTCTTGTTATTATAGGGTAGCAGGCTGACAAAGGGATGGATGGTGGAGTAGCTTCATTAAGAAGGATGGATGTAAAACGGCAGCAAGTCTTTGCTGAGCTTTTGAAAGTGAAACAGGATAATTGCCGCAGTTACAATGAGGCTGATCAAGCTGAGAGAAACAAGTTTCCAATTGTTCCAATCAGTTCTAATCCGGCAGAGTTATTAGCAGTGCTCTACCCCTGGTGTGACTGCATCTGCTAACTCGAGATAATGATTTATATCACAGTTTATGAAGGTTCCAATTTGTCCTAATTCAATAAGTGAAAACCAGCTGACATGCATCAGACTATATGACCTGAAGCCTCCCCCATTCTCCTTTTTATGTGGCCCAGGATGAGGCTATCAAATAGCATTTTCTGCAGTCAGAAGCTAAAGGGGGACAAGGAGTGGGCATTAGTGAGGCAATTCTTAGGATCCAGCAGGCTCCTCACATTATCGGAATCAAGGGCACTTTGAAAATCACTGAGGGGGAAGCCAGGAGGAAGAGATGTACAAATGGGAAACAATATGGATCTTCTAGATGATTCAGGTGTCAGTGAGTCTTCAGAATCCTCAGTTCACCTTTTCTGTGCTCTTTCAGACACTTAATGCTCTCACCTCCATCACTGTGGTATGATATGAAGATGTTTAGTCAATATTTATTTATATTTGACTACATTTAGTAGAAAACAGGAGTTTGAATCCTGGCTTTGATACTTACAAATTGTATGACTACAAGTCAGGGTCAGAATACCAGTTTCCTCCTCTGTAAAATGAGGATTATGATACTTACTGCCTTAACTCACAAGGTTATTATGAGAAAAGAGTTTTGTAAACCCTAAAATACTATGCAAATAACATTAGTATTAATAAAAACAATATTACTACTACTACTACCACCACTACTACTACCACCACTACTACTACTACCACTACTACTACTACTACTACTATTGTTACACTACTATTACACTATTAGTACTACCACCACCACCACTACTATTATTACTATCACTACTACTACCACTTCTATTGATATTACTAATACTACTTCTAATAATAATTATTTGCTTTCCCATAAGGCTTCAGCATTGTTCATCTGCTCTTAAATGAGTGGTTTAGCCATACTAATCCTTCTCTTAGAAATTTACATTCGCCTTTACCCCAATGAAAGGGAATTTGGATAGTAATAAGCATGTGAAGGTGAGATAGAAGGATAGCAGGGACCCTCAAATTACACAAAAAGTCACTTCTGTGTGGGAGGCCAGTTGTTATTGGTAATCTGTCCTCTATCCCCAGTTCCACTCAAGGGACAAAATGAGACCTGGGAAAGACCTTAATTTAGAAAGGCCAAGATTACCCACTGAAGAAAGTGGAGTCTTTCTATCAAGATATAAATACATCTACAAACTACGGTTTACAGAAATATACACCTGAACAATTGGGCAAATATTAATTGCTCACAGAAAAAAAATGATCAGTATAATAAAAATGACAAAGCTACTTAAATTATTTTGTTTATTTATTGCCATACCAGATCAAACCACCAAGGATTACTTTTAAGAATAAGAAATAATGAAATTGATATGGGCAGGAGAAATGAAAGTCTCAAAGGAATTAATGAAAAAATAGTGGGCCTACCAACATCAGATCTCAAAGGATACCACAAACAATTCTCAAAACAATTTGATACCATTATAAAAAAACAATAGAGAGATCTAGCAGTAGCACAGATTAGTTACACAATATAGCAAATTAATTTAGTAGCCCATTGTCCAAAAAATTTTTTAAAAATGACAACCTGGGCTACTAGATAAGGACTCACTGTTAGACAAAAAATACTGAGAAAATTGGACAGGAGTATAGGAGGAGTTAGGTTTAGAAGAATATGTCACACTTTATACCAAGATAATCTCCAAATAGTTAAATGTAGTTGCTTTTGTGGTGATAAATACAACATTAAGAGGGTATTTTAATGTATAAGAACTTCTACTATTCTCTCATTCACACCCAGAAATTTATTCTTTTGATGAATTTAGTGAAAAGAGGGAAGAAGAGGCTTTTGTAAGACAGGATCAAATCTAACAAGATGAAATTTAATAGGAATAAATGTAAAGATTTACATGTTGATTGAAAAGATCAGTTTCATAACTATAAAATTTCAGAAGCATAGTTAGAGAGTTAATTTAAAGAAGACCTGAAGTTTAGGTTATAAGTTTACTACAAGTATATTAAGAGTCCACAGCAGAGTGTGTTTTTGTGTGTGTGTGTGTGTGTGTATGTGTATGTGTGTGAGAGAGAGAGAGAGGGAGACAGGGACAGAGACAGAGAGACAGAGAGAGAGGTGATTTCCTGTTATAAGAGGGCTTCAGTTCTACTTACTCTGTTGATTGGTCAGATCCTATACAGAAAATTGAGTTCAATTCTTGGTATCATATCTTAGGAAGAACATTGACAAACTGGTGTGTATGAAGAGAATAGCAATTTGTATGGTAAATGACTTTGATTTCCTGCTTTGCAAGGAACAGTTGAAGGAAATAAAGGTTTTGCTTGGAGAAAAGACTTATTTGTAGGAGTGGGGAGGGAGGTGCTGATTTTTTTTGTCAAATTTTTCTTTTTTTTCTTTTTTGGTCTTTAAAAACTGTGAAAAAAAAAAAGATTGGATTCATTCTGTTTGTCCTCAAAAGGCAAAAGTAGGAAATGAATGATTATTTCAAAAAAAAATTAAAGCTTTATTTTATGGGAGAAGGGTAAAAATTTCTAACAAGAGGACTAGAATTAAAATCAGAAAACCTGATGTAGTTGTGGTACAGGTCTAGTAGTGATAATGCTGAGTCATAAAAAATTTATAGTTTGATTAAATTTTGGTGTATACTTCTAAGTTGCTCTCTAAAATAGCTGGACCAATTCACAGCTCCACCAACCATGAATTAATGCATTTGTTTACCTTAGCCTCTGAATCATTTGTCATTTTTCACTTTTCTCCCCCTAAGGTTGTCATTTTGATAGTAATGAGATAAAATTTGAGAGGTACTTTAATTTGCATCTCTAATTGCTAGTAATTTGGAGGGTTGTCCCCCCAATATGGCTATTGATAGTTTGCATTTCTTCTATGGAAAACTTCCTATTCATATTCTTTGATAATTTATTGATTGAGAAATAGCTCTCATTCTTATAAATTGGGACCAGCCCCTTACACTATTTTCAAAATGAAATTCATTGTAATATTTTTCCCCAATTACTTGCTTTGCTTTTAATCTTAGCTTTATTTTTTTGGATTTCTTTGTGTAAAATCATTTTAATTTTATTTAATGAACTTAATGCCATTAATTTAATCTTATGTAATCAATGTTGGCAATTTTATTTTCTTTGGTTTTCTCTGTCTCTTGTTTTGTCATGAACTCTACCACTACCAATTCTTCAGGAATTTCTTCCTTGCTCTTCTAATTTACATCTATGTATTTATGTATGCATGCACACTATGTATATATAGAGATACGTATACATGCATGTGGATAGATAGATAGATTGATTGATTGATAGATATGTTTTTATATCTACATCACATAACCACTTGGAGCTTATCTTGGTAAATGATGCAAGATATTGGTTAAGGTTTCACCAGACTGCTTTCAAGTTTTCCCAACAGATATTATAGAATACTTAGTTTATACCATAGTGAATATCTGTAAATTATGAGTTTGCTGAGTACTAGGCTACTTGGTTATTTGATTTTGTTGTTCAGTTGTGTTTTCAGTCATGTCTAGGTCTTTATGAGCTTATTTGGGATTTTCTTGGCAGAGATATTAGAGGGATTTGACATTTCCTTCTCCAGCTCACTTTATAGATGAAGAACTGAAACAAACAGGCTTAAGTGACTTACCAGGGTTGCGCAGGTAGTGAATGTCTTAGGGTAGATTTGAACTCAGGAAAATAAGTCCTGGCTCCAGGCCTGGCATTATTTCTACTTTACCACTTGGCTGCCCTTCAATGATTATCCCTTCTATTTTTTAAGTTACCTTATCATTTTGCTATGTTATAGTGTTTTGTAATATGGTACTTCTAGGCCCCCTTCCTTTCCATTTTTTGTTTCATGGCTTCAAGGGAATCCTTTTTCAAATACAAGTTGGATTGAACAGGCTTATCAATCAATCAACAGATATTTATTAAATATCTTCTATTTGCCAGGAACCGTGCTAAGCACTGACTGTTTTCATTCCTGAAATTCTATGACTCTATGAGGTTTCTAAAATTCTCCAGAATTCCCATATTTCCTTGTTTTTGGCTGGCTAGATTGTCAATCAGAATCAGATCATAGAGTTGTAATGACATGTGGGTCACTGTATTTTCTTGTCCACCTAATTACTAAAATTTTAGAATAATCCTTCATTCTGCTGTTGAATGGACAATGAAATACAATCCCTATATTTTGAATCCCTTTATCCACTTCCTGTACAAGGATAAAGACAAAATAGAGTCTTAGATCCCTGAGCAAATACTAGACTAGTAAATTAGAAAGCACCAGTCTTCCCTCTCCTGAAACATGACAAAATGCCCCAAGGTCAATGAATGAGCAGTAGTTTACTCAGATCCCTATCTCTGTGTTTTCACTATATTCTAAATACCTATGAGAAGAGACATATTCAGAAATCTACTTATCTAACAAATTCATATTTGTGTATGTGTCAACAGGTGTTTCTTTCCACCTTGGCACATGTCATAATACTAATAACAATAACGACAATAATATCAACAATAACAACTAACATTTATGTAGCTCTTGCTATATTCCAAGGCATGTGTGAAGTGCTTTACAATTATTGCCTTGTCTGATACTTAAAACAACCTTAGGAGGAAGGTGCTATTTTGCAAATGAAGAAAAGGAGAAAAACAGAGATTAAGTGACTTGCCCAAGATCACACAGCTATTAAGTGTCTGAGGCTGTATTTGAACTAAAGTGTTTTTGATTTTTACTTCTAATATTCTATCCACTGCATCATCTGACTTCTATATAGAACAAGTCCTTTCAGTGAGTTTTATTCTGATTTGTAAAAAAAACGAAAAAGTAGGCTTCCTCACTTCCTAATAGAATTATAGGAAAATAACTAATTAAAGCCATGCTGCTAGATGGTGCCAATGGATGGAAAGTGGGAAAGTGTATGTATTAAGGTAAGCAGTCAGATCAGAAAATGTCTGATAAATTTCCAAGGACTTTTCAGATGATAACAGTTGAATTAGCATTAGAAAGAGATTTGCACCTATTTAATAATGCAATACCCATTCCACATATAAATACAAATATGCAAATAATGTATATGTGTAGGTGTTGGCAGACATATATACATATATGCATTCAGACATGCATATATACATATTTACCTGTCTGGTAGCATAGGGAAAACATTTCTTCTTTATTGCTTCAGAGTTCAGAATTAAAACTAGTTAGAGGAATTTAGAGAAAGGTAAACTTAAACTCAATGTAAGGCAAATCTTCCTAATTATTTGAACTTTCCAACAATAAAGGAAGAGTTCTAGCAAAGTAACAAATCCGTTGTTGCTGGAAGTATTCATGCAGACACTAAATGACCACCTAAAGGGTTTGGTAAAGAGGAGATTCCTGCAGTGGGTAAGAGTTTAGACCACATGACTTCCAAGTTCACTTCTAACTCTGAGATTCGAGGCTTCAGCCTTGAGACTTCCTGATTTCTCTGGCTGTGGTTTGGCTAAAGGAAGTTGTGCTAAATGCACATCTGTTCACATTGGCAAGGCAAAGGACCACGGGGTGTATTTGTACAGGCAGCACAGCCGACTTCACAGCAGTAGGAGAAGAAATCAGGCCAGAAAGTCCCTCTGTGTTTGGTGGACCAAATTAATTGGGAATTTTCCAGTTAGCATTTGGCTTGGCACAGTCAACTGGGGGAAGGAGGAGTTACATAGGGTAGGTTCAATGGAACTGCCTTTGCCAAGTTTCTCTCTTTTTATCCTGTTCCTTCAAAGCTCACATTGTGAATAGTTTAAAGGGGCCATAGGATTAGAGCTGGAAGAGATACAAGAAATCATCCAGTCCAACCCTGTGGTTCTAGAAAGGAGGAAACTGAGGTTCAGAAGAGGGAAGGAACTTCCCCAAAGCCACGTACAAGTCAGTGACAGATTTAAATCTTGAGCTAAGTTTTTGTTACTTCAAATCCATGGCCCTTACTACCATACCAAGTCTAATAGGGTAGAAAGAGGGTTAATACTTTCCATCATAACTGCTGGGCTAGTGCACATATCATATACTTTTCTTCAGTTTCCCTTTTACTCTTGCCCTCTAACAAGGCCATGTGATGTAGTGATGAAAGCACTGCATTTGGAGATAGAGAAGCTGGGTTAAAATCTTGACTCATCTTGCTTGATACCTATATGATCCTGGGTAGGTCACTTACTCTCTCTGAAAAAAAAAAAAAAAAAATATATATATATATATATATATATATATATATATATATATATATATATATATATATATATATGTATGTATGTGTGTGTGTATGTGTGTGTGTATGTGTGTGTGTGTGTGTGTGCGTATATATATATATATATATCCACACACATACATATAACGAGGAATTAGATTTAGAGGATCTCAAAGGTTCCTTCCAGGTCTAAATCCTAGTATTATGGGCATCTTCACTTTAAGATTTATCAGCATAGCCTGTTCTTCACGCAAAAAATAAATGCTAAATCTCCCCAGCTTGTAAACATTAGTGAACAGAGATATGAAATGACCCTAATGATCATAATTTTGCTTGGCTCTGAAACAGCACAATGTTGGATTACAGAAACATATTGGAATAAGGGAGCCAAAGCTCCTTGGGTTCTGCTAGAATGACTGGAGCTTACACTTACAGGACTCAGGACTGGCTGACAGAAGAGGTAAGACAGCCAGTACAAGGACTGCCAGCTAAGTAAATGCAGCCTTGATGAGTGTGGTTGAAAATAAGATCTCTTTTCTTTCTGCTCTAGACCCCTGTGCAGGGAGAGTGCCTCAAGGTATTAGGAAGCTTCTAGCATTTGAAAGGCAGAGGCATACAGGTGTTGCAGTTCAGTGGGGGAGGGGAGAAATGATTCCCTCTGCATATCTCACCAATGAAGGAGCAGCTGATGGGGAATGTTATTGATCAGAATTTCAGGGGAGGAGGCTTGCAGAATGGGATTGTCCAGAAGTAGGCCTGTTGTGTTTGAATGGTGCAAGGTCAAAGATATAGATATGGACCATGTAGAAAATATTTAGTTCAGGGTTGGAAAGTCGTTGGCTGTAGTCACTTGTTTAATGCTTGATGTATGATGTTTGAGTGAGTTCGCAGACTGAGAGGGGCTGGAAGGAATGGTTAGAGCATGTAATTTGTATTACATAAGAGAAGATTTGGAGTGACAGTCCAATGTTAATTGTATTCAAGCATTTGAAGCACTTTCATATGTAAGAGGAACTGAAACTCTTCTGTTTGCTCCATACAGAAGTGTGAGTCAAAGGTGCAAAGAATTGGAACCATGTTCAATTTGAGAAAGACTTCCTAATACTTAGAACTGTCTAACAGTGGAATAGCCTCTTTCAGAAGTGTTGAGTTCCCTATCATTGTAAGGTCTTCAAGGTGAGGCTAGATGAATATTTGTTTGAGATGTCACAGAGAGCTTTCCTGATTATCCATGAGTTGAATAACTTGGTCCCTAAAGTCCCTTCCAACTCTGGGGGCAATGAAAAATAACATCGAATTCAGGGCCATATCGAGATGTAGATTCATTAACTGGCTTTGACACTCCCCAGAGCTGGAAGGGATTGGGGATGGGAAAGGTTAGAATTAAAAATAGAGAAGTTGTCTATAGAAATGTAAGCAATCCTTAGGGATTATCTAATCCAGCCCCCTCGTTTTATAAATGAGGAAAGTGTGGTCCAGAGAAATTAAAGTGTGGGTCACAGAAATAAAACCTAGGTTTACATGAAGGTTATTTGACTTCAGATCTAGAGTGTTAGACTAAAAAGATTCACAAATGACAAGATAAAAGAAAAAAAGTAAGCCAATAATTTCCAATATAGAAAAATCAATGCATTATGCGCGCTGAAATGTCATGTCAGACACAGAATCATCACTTGGATATTTTTCCTTCCCTCTAAACACACACACACACACACACACACACACACACACACACACTCATACACACATACACACTGTCCTCGAAGTAAGCTGGGGTTTAATAGATTATATCACTATTTTGGTGAGTGCAAATGTTTCAATAGCCAAGCACTATTCCCTTTCACCTGCCCGAATTTCTCCCTACCAAAATTCCAATTCTTTCTCTTTCTCTCTGTGTCTTTGTGTTTTTGTCTGTTTCTGTCTCTGTTTCTCTCTGTGCTCAAACCCAGCTTATACTAGGCCGTCTACAAATGCTTTCAGCATAGTATGGGCCACATGTTCAAAACATTATATATTCAATCTATGACAATAGGGGAGATGTAAAAAGCAAGAGCTATTAAATATTTATTAAAATCATCTGTTCAATTTTTATTTTGTTTACAACTCTTTGTACCACAACACAGAGGAACAGAGAAGAAATGTGGCGGTCACACCCTGAGGTACACCTGGAGCTTATGTTAGTATTTTCCCCTTTCTTTTCCTCTCCTCCTATCCCCTTCCTCCATATCTTCTAATTAAACTGAGAAAAAACCCAGAAAGATGATTAAAACATTTCAAATGACATTTGTGGGAACACTCCCAAAGTAGATGGCACCAGTAAACCAAAGAGTATCCATCCATATAGTTCAAGAATAAAGGTTTTAGAGGGCAGCTAGGTGGCGCAGTGGTGGATAGGAGCACCTGAGTTCAGATCCCACCTCAGAGCAAACATTTGACACTTACTAGCTGTGTGACTCTAGGCAAGTCACTTAACCCCAATTGCCAAAAAACAAAAAACAAAAAACAAAGATTTTAAATAAACCCAACCATAGGACTTAGATGTAGAAGAAACACTGAAAAAAAAAAGAAACATTGGAAGTCAGTGAGTGTAACTCCCTCATTATATAGAGGAGGAAATTGAGGGACAGGTAGGGGGAGTGATGTTCCCCAAAATCACATAGCTAATATATGATAGGGTGAGGATTCATACTCAGGTCATCTGCCAGTAATTCATATTACCACTGTTATGCATGGCTCTTGAGTAGGTGGGGGCAATTAGGAATTGAAGTGGCCTAGCAGGGCTACATAGGAAGTGAGAGAAAAAGAGTATCTCCTGAGCCTATCAACATATAGCTGACTTTCCCTTGGGAAATAGTGGAGCTGAGTGACCAAATCCTCCCATCTACCCTGAGTGGGGGCCTGCTATTGAACTCCTTCTCTATCCCTGACACCTTCATTTGCCCATGATAGATAATTAAGGTGTTTACTCCTACTGCCAGATGTTAAAGACTATCTTAAGACCAAATCTGGAAACATCATATAGGATGACATCTATTACTTAAAGCTGATCTCTCCATGCAGAAACAGATCAACAGGCCCAGATGGATTAAATCTTTAACTTTTACTGTATGTTTTACAGTCTGAAATGGCAAGCAATGATGTAAATGGAGTTGGGTGGTTGTTTCATTTATTTTTATTTTTAAAATATCCCTCCACCTATTTTTCTGCCACCATGGCTAAAGTTGGAATCAGTAATTGAAAGCTGGGCTGCTGAAACCAATTGAAAAAGCCATTAGGTAGCAGCCATGTGAAAGGCCTTCCACACTATGAACTCTTATGTTGGTCTCATTGATTCACTTTTTTCCTAGCAGCACATGCCATTGGTCCTGCTAGCTGTCTGGGAGTCGGCATCCTGAAGATCCATTGGTTTCAGTCGGGCATGGAAGAATCAGCCACCTGTTAAATTTAGATTTCTTGAATCTGCCAACAGCCTGACACAATGATAAACAGCCACTGTTTTTAGCAAAGGTTGGGAAAGCTCAGTCATTCACTGTTAATTGCTTTATGGTACTGAACCATAAAAATGGCCAAGACTCAATCCTCAGCAATCTCCCAGTCATGCAGGGATAGGCACCCATCCCTGTGACATCAAGGTCTTTTCATCATTCTCCAGATACTGGACCAAATTGTCATCTTCAGCAGTAAAATCGGTGAAGTGTCACAACCAACCTCAAGATATCAAGGATCCAGTGGAAAGGTCTTAGACAATTTCTATTTCCCATCTTCTACCCTGTTTTTCACGTTCATGGTCAGAAGACAAATGGTCAAACACTAGAAATTGAATGGGCTTAAACCTCCTGCAAAGTCATTTGAAATGTTTTAGGAGAGAATAAAATTTAACTATGAATTACTTGATGGATGAGAAATACACAAAGTGTTAAAAAGCTACTTCACTTATCTATGGAGTTTGATGCCATGGAGGACAATCACAATGTTCTCCTACAAATTGTCTTTTGAAATTACAGTATCTCAGAGTTGGAAGGGACCTCAGGGATTACCCAGCCCAATATGTACTTGAACAAGTATCCCTTCAAAGAAATATGAAAATAATCATTCAGCCATAACATGTTGACTTCCAGGAATTGGAATCACTGAGTAGACTGTGGCACTCTATATCTCTAATGTTAGAAAGTATCACCGAGACCACAGAATATTCTGTTTTGGGTAGAGAAGTGTGGAAAAGAAGGAAGAGGGAAAGCTGATATATTTAGGTGAAGAATCATAAAGGCTAAGCACCAAGACAAGTTCATGATTACAACAGGGGTCAGGTGAGGCAGAATCAAAGCTGTTCATAGTTAAAAGAAGGGCCGGAGTTACAGGTATACTTAAATCAGCTGGACATCCCAGTATGAATCTCCAATAAAGAGTTAGATAACCACTTGATATATAGCTGGGATACACAAGATAGGAGGAAGCCAGAGTCTTGAGTCTGCATTATGAATAGTTCCAAGAAGTCAGAGAATTAAAGACAGAACAAAAAAACAGAAATGAGCCATGTTTACGGCATGGAATACAGCACTAAGCTGGAAGATTACTTGCAAAAACCTGCAGAAAAAAACCAAACAAACAACAAAATTCAGTGTCATCTGGTCAGTGTCAGATCTTTTGAGCTAATCTAGTGTCAGTAGAACCATTTGTGACCATTGATGTTATAAAATGAAATTAGCAATCAAAAGAAAGTAACACATTGATGCTTTAAATGTCAGAGCTGAAAGGTAACTTAGAAATCATTCAACATATTCATTTTATATATAAGGGAACTGAGGGCTACAAGGAGGAAGTGACTTGCTTAAAAGATCAAGTGATTAATATCAGAATCAATTGTAAGAACCATAGCATGATGCATTCTACCAGGTCATTAGAAATTTAGCTTTAAAATTATTTTAAGGAAAGTTTAAGCTACTAATTGTTACAATGAAGAAATAAAAGTCACTCTTGTCCTAGGCAGGACAATACAAAGACTGAAGTAGTAGAGACTGGGAAAAGGTAATTTTTACTGATAAAACTAATTTTTTTTCTCTATTCAAGTCTCTATCAAATTGTTGGCAGAATTTCATCTGAACTTGTACATTTTGATGAACCCAAGCATCTTCATCAGACTGTAAAGTATCCACCCAAAACATATATTTTGGGATTTAGTTTCACATCATTTGGTATCCATTAAAAAAAATTTAATTCTCATAAATTTATGGATATATAGCAAGCAGAATTGTTCTAGAATTAGAAAAATTGGCAAATGGAGAAGAAATATTACAACATAGCCTTGCTCTAAGTCATATACCATAAAAGGTTAAGACCTTTATCCAAGAATGAAGATAAACATGCTTCACTGAACTCAATAGATTTAAATCCTATTGCTAGATAGGGAAAAATGGATTATTCATGAAAGATATGTTCAATATCCAAATATTTTACAGGTCTAAATTTAGCATCATAAATGCAAACGTTGAAGGGAGCTTGAAGATTGTCTGGTCCAACCTCCTTATATTTCTGAAGAAAAGAAGGCCCAGGGAAATAAAAAGTGACTTGCCCATGATCACACAGGTAGCATACATTAGAGGGATGATTGGAACCTCAGACCTCCATTCTCTTTCCTCTATGTTATTCCATCTTCGTGTGATAAAAATCATTTCAGGATGAGAATGAAATATTATGCAACAAAATCTTGGGAACACAAGGCTAATTTTCTAAAACAAGTGACTGTGGCAAAAGGGGAACATTCTGTCCTTTTTGATTTTAAAAAGTAGAGAAATTTATTCATGTTAATAAATTCAATAATGTTTCCTCATCCCAAATAATTCACACAACAGAATCTAAAGTACTAATGTATCTCTTCCACTGCAATTATCCTGTGCTCTGTATTCTAATGTCCTATGTTACAAGATTCCTTAAAACTCTAACCCTCTATGAATTTGTTACTCTCAGGTCAGTATTATTGCATTGCACCAAAGTGACTTAATTTTCACAAGGCCTGACAGTCATAAAAGGATGCACCTGCCAGTTTAAATCCATATAGCATCCTCAGAAATGAAAAGCCTTTTTTGCACATCGTCCCTCTTCAGTCTTTCTTGCTTTTTTTGTCTATATCACCTTGACAATCCTGTGGACAATTTTAGAAGTGTGCCCAAGCAATGCAGGATATTTAATTCCCCTTCTGTCAACCTCACCAGTCACCCAGGTCAGAGACTTTGCAGAGCCCCTACAATTAAAGCAGATAAATAAAATCACATTGCTCATAATTACCTGGGACAATTCTGTGTAATTAGATGTTAAGTGTGGTATCCCCTCTCCTTTATGGCCCCAGATAAATACCTGCACCTCTGTCTAAAAAGGAGCTTAGTTGGAAATGTAACTGCTTTGTTGCTCACAATGTAATTAAATGCCATTAAAAAGCCACTAATTAGATCATAAGTTTTAAATAAATTGCCCTAATTACCTTTGGTACACGGTGCACTGAGTTGGGAGGGCAAGTCCTTCAGAGCCAAGGAAACTTGGCTTCATCACCGAGATTGCTACTGTGAGCTGGGACTAGGGCCTTCTTTTCCTAGTCAATGAGATGAAAAGAGACAGAAAATCAGGTGGGGTGCGGCACAGAAGACCGAGAAACTTGCATCCTCAAACAGTGCTTTTGGTCTTAAGTCACTCCTGCAACATGTGTGTGTGTGATAACAAACATTGGGGACAGGGTGTGAACCTGAGAGAATGGAACTGGAGTTATAAAGCAAGGACAAAACATATGGTATGACCTGTTTCTGAACCAGTTCTATCAGTAAGCAACTAGGTAATCCTGTAAAAATATTTTTTGTTATAGGGATAAAATTTAGTGATAATTCACTTTTGCATCTCTCTTTAAGTTTACAAAGTATGTTCCTGCAAAATAGAACTGTGAGATAGGTAGTACACTTTTTTTTGGGGGGGAGGGTATATGTCCAGTAATTTCATCTGCATTGGGAACAAGCAGTGAGGAAACTTCCTCCACCAATGCAAATTCTTAATTGCTTGGCAACATATAATACTAGAGAATTTTCTGGGACGCTACGAGGTTGAATGAATTGTCCAGGATCTTACAGCCAATAAGTGTTATCAGGAAGACTCCAAGGCAAATGTTCTATTCATTACACAAGCTGACTCTCAGAGAAAGTATTATCTCAGTGTTACACATGAAGGAAGAAAGGGGGAGGGACTTGAGTGGAGTAACAAAGCTATTAAGAGTTTGATCTGGATTTGAACTTAGGTCTCTTCTTATTGCAAGGTCAGCCCTCTTGTCACTCAGCTATATAACATACTTGCAATTCAATTCAATCCAGAGATGTGATGACAAATGTTGAATATCTGGCTTTCCAGAGGAAAAAAAAATGTACACAGGACACACTCTTGAGTTTCACATGTATTATGAACTTTTCTCCATCACTTTAATTTAGAAAAGCAACAAAAGACCAAATCAAGCCCTGATTTGTACTGTTTGCTGATGTTTGAGGTGACAATGCTCCCACATAAAATATAAATTTAAATAGTATTAAATATCATATTAAATGTTTATATACATACATATATATGTGTATATATATGTATATATATATACATATATACACACATAAATTTATGTGTATATACATCTCTTTCAAGTTGGTTTTAGTTGGCTGTAGCACACCCTTGATCATTTGCAGAAAAACTTATGTGTTATACATTACCCACTACAGGACAGTCCTCAGTTCAAGGAGACAGTGTCGTATAGGAGAAAGAGAGTTAAATACGGAGTAATAGGTTCTTGGTTCCAAATCTTCCTATACTTTGTCATGGAAACTTATTTTTTTTAATGTGTAGAAGAGAATTGAAGGAAGTTCAGAAGGCAACATTATTTGGGCAGCTTTGAAAGTAATATATTGAATTTTTATACTCTTTAAAATATAGTGAATAGAGAATCAGACTTTCACATATAATTTTTTTTTCACTTTTGTATATGGAAATATCTCTGTTCTTCACTCTGTCTCTGCATCTCTGTCTTTGTCTCTGTCTCCCTCTGTTTCTCTCTGCCTCTGTCTCTCTCTCTCTGTGTCTCTCTCTGTCTCTGTCTCTCTGTCTCTCTCTCTGTCTCTTTCTCTCTCATTTTCTCTGTGTTTTTCTGTCTATCTTTTTGTCTCTGTCTTTATCTCTGTATGTGTCTCTCATCTAGTAAATTTAGAATTCAATTAAAAAACAAAAACAGCATCAAGAACAAAATACACATAAAAGGAAAACTAGCCAACTCAGGACGAAAATAAAATGTTCCCCTATCTCTCATATCCCACATAGTACTATGGGACAGACCTACCACCACTAGGGGTACTCATCCTCTCTTGTTTTCTCTCCACCTTCCCTCCCACAGCTCTGGATTGTCCCAGAACCTACACAGGATTTCTGAGTGCCAAGAAGATGCTAAATTAGTGCAGTTAACCTCTCCCATTATCTCCCTTCTTTGCCCAAGCAGCTTAACTGTTCACAAGTCTTAGATGAGATGGGAGTTAATAACTCTATATAACAATAGGCCTTACCTATTATCCTGCCTTTATATCTTACAGTCCCTTGCCACTGTCATCTGAACTACTTATATAACCTAAGGACAACTAGACCTAGTCATCCAGGAAACATTACACCTTTAGAACTTGTAGACTTTTCCATCAACCCTGAAGCTGACCTTTCTTTTATGAGTTGTCATACAGTTAGAGTATGAGGTCATTGAGAGCAGGGACTACGTTGATTTTTCTATTTCTATCCCTAGCACTTAATACAGTCTTTGACACATAGTAGTCAATAAATGCTTTTCCCTCATTCATTCACTCCTTCATTCATTCATTCATATATTCGTTCATTAATTTCATTTGTTTCACTCACTACACAGTGTACTGCTGAATCTCATTTATAACATAGAAAATATAACACCAAATTCCCACATGGAAGGAAAATGAGATATACATCTGTGTGTATGTATATATACATACACGCATATACTTATTATATATGTGTATATACATACATACATGCATATACATATATGTGTATATTATATGTGTGTATACGTGTGTGTATATACATTATATATACACATATGAATGTATTACATATATGTGTGTGTGTGTACATATACACACACACACACATATACATATACATACATCCACACACTCAGATATATAACATGGGAACAACTACATGGCACAGTGGATAGAGTGCTGGGCCTGAAGTCAAGAGAACTCATCTTTCTGAGTTCAGGTCTGGCCTCAGATACTGGTTAGCAGGGTTGACCCTAGGTATGTCACTTAACCCTGTTTGCCTCAGTTTCCTCATTTGTAAAATGAGCTGGTGAAGGAAATAGCAAATCACTCCAGGATGTTTTCCAAGGAAACCCCCAAACAGAGTCATAAAGAATTAGAAATGACTGAACAACAAAGATATATAAAAATATTTTGTAAATTTTTAAAGTACTACATAAATATAAGCTATTATTAAGTGATAAGGTAAGTTAAAATGCAAGACAGAATAGCCAGTAAAAAGGTTGGGATCTACTAGAAGGATATAAGAATATGAAAGAATATAGCAAAAAAAGACAAAATATAATTTTATTTTTTAAAGTAATTTATTTTTAGTTTTAAACATTCACTTCCATCAGATTTTGAGTTTCAAATTTTCTCTCACTCCCACTTCTCTCCCCACCCCAAGACAGAGTGCAATCTGATACAGGCTCTACTTACATTAAGCATATTTTCCCATTAGTCATAATGTAAGGTACAATTTGAATTGTTGGGAGGAAACATAAAAATGAAGCATTAAAACAAAACAATAAAGAAAAAGAAGAGCAAATAGTATGCTTCTATCAGCATTCAGACTCTATAGTTCTTTCTTTGGATATGGATAGCATTTTCCATCATGAGTCTTTTGGAGTTGTCTTAGATCCTTGCATTGCTGAGAAGATCCAAGTCATTCAAAGTTAGTCATCACACAGTGTTGCTCTTACTGTGTACAATGTTCTCCTGGTTCTGCTCACTTTGCTCAGCATCAGTTCATATAAGTCCCTCCAGGCTTTTCTGAAGACTACCTGCTCATCATTTCTTATAGCACAATAGTATTCCATTCCATTCATATACCACAATTAGTTCAGCCATTCCCCAATTGATGGGCATTCCCTCAATTTCCAATTCTTTGCCACCATGAAAAGAGCTGATGTACACATTTTTGCACATGTGGCTCCTTTTCCCATTTTTATGATGTCCTTGGGATACAGGCCTAAAAGTGGTATTTGTTGGGTCAAAGGATATATACAATATTATAGCTCTTTAGGCATAGTTCCAAATTGCTCTCCAGAATGATGGAGTTCACATATCTACCAACAATGCAATAGTGTTCCAATTTTCCCACATCTTATCCAACATTTATCATTTTCCTGTTTTGTCATGTCAGCCAATCTGATAGGTGTGGTGTGGTAACTCAGAGTCATTTTGATTTGCAATTCTCTAATCAATAGTGATTTAGAGCATTTTTTTTTCATATGACTATAGGTGGCTTTAATTTCTGCATCTGAGAACTGTCTGTTCATATCCTTTAACCATTTATCAATTGGGGAATGACTTATATTCTTATAAATCTATCTCAGTTCTCTATATATTTTAGAAATAAGTCTTTATCAGAGACACTGGTTGTAAAAATTCTTTCCCAGTTTTCTCCTTCCCGCTAATCTTAAATGCTTTGGCTTTGTGCAAAAACCTTTTCAATTTAATGTCATTAAAATTATTCATTTTTTATTTCATAATGTTCTCTACCTCTTTTTGGTCATAAATTCTTCCCTTCTCTATAGATCTGAAAGGTAAATTATTCCTTGCTCTCCTAATTTGCTTATAGTATCAGTCTTTATATATAAATCCTGAACCCATTTTAACTTTATCTTGGTATAGGGTGTAAGACATTGGCCTATGCCCAGTTTCTGCCATACTATTTTCTAGTTTTCCCAGCAGTTTTTGTCAAATACTGAATTCTTATCCCAGAAGCTTGGGTCTTTGAGTTTAAAAAATATGAGATTAGTACAGTAATTGACTATTGTGTCTTGCATACCTAACCTATTCCACTGATCCACCACTCTATTTTTTTTAGCCAGTACTAAGTAGAATTGATGATTGCTGCTTTATAATACAACTTAATATCTGGTAGAGCTCAGCCACCTTCCCTTGCACTTCTTTTCATTAGTTCTCTTGATATTCTGGAAATTTTATTCTACTAGATGAATTTTGTTATTATTTTTTCTAGCTCTATAAAATAATTTTGGTAGTTTGGTATGGTGCTGAATAAGTAAATTAATTTAGATAGAATTGTCATTTTTATTATATTAGCTCAGCCTACCCATGAACAACTGATATTTTTTCAATTATTTAGTTCTAACTTTATTTTTGTAAAAAGTGTTTCATAATTGTGTTCATATACTTCCAGGTTTTGTTTTGACAGGTAGACTCCCAAATATTTTATAATGTCTACAGTAATTTTAAGTGGAATTTCTCTTTCTATTCTTGCTGTTCAGCTTTGTTAGTAATTTATGGAAATGTCAATGATTTGTGTGGATTTATTTTATATCCTTGATTTTTTAAAATTTGTTTATTATTTCAAGAAATTTTTTACTTGATTTGTAGGATTCTCTAAGTATATTATCATATCATCAGCAAAGAGTGATAGCTTTGTTTCTTCTTTGCCTTCTATTTCTTTTTTTTCTCTGATTTGCTAAAGCTAACATTTCTAGCACAATATTTAATAATACTGGTGATAATGGACATCCTTGTTTCACTCCTGATCTCATTGGAAATGCTTCTACCATATCCCTGTCACATATAATGTTTGTTATTGGTTTCTGATAGATGATATATATCATTTTAAGGAAGACTCCACTTATTCCTATCCTCTCTAGTGTTTTTTTTTTCAATAGGAATGGGTGTTGTATTTTGCGAAGTTTTTTCTGTATCTATTGAGATAACCACAATCATGTTGTTAATATGATCAATTATGCTGATAGTTTTCCTAATATTGAACCAGCCCTGCATTCTTGGTATAAATACTACCTGATCATAGTGTATTATCCTTGAGACAAGTTGTAATCTCTTTGCTAATATTTTATTTTAAATTATGCATCTATATTCATTAGAGGAAGCGGTGTATAATTTTCTGTCTCTTCTGCCTTTTCCCGGTTTACATATCAACACCATGTTTGTATCATAAGAAGAATTTGGTAGGACTCCTTCTTTACCTATTTTCCTAAATAGTTTATGTAGTAATGGAATTAATTGTTCTTTAAATGTTTGATAGGATTCACTTGTAAATCTGTCTGGCCCTGGAGATTTTTTCTTAGGGAGTGCATTGATAGCTTGTTCAATTTATTTTTTTCTGAAATAGAGTTAAGCATTTGATTTCCTCTTCCATTAATCTGGGCAATTTGGTTTATCTATTTTATTGTTTTTATCATAAAACTAATTCTTAGTTTTATTTATTAATTCAACAGTTTCCTTAATTTCAATTTTATTAATATGTCCTTTGGTTTTCAGAATTTCTAATTTGGTATTTAATTGGGGATTTTTAATTTGTTCTTTTTCTAGCTTTTTTAGTTGCATGCCCACTTCATTGATCTCTTCTTGGTC
Source organism: Phascolarctos cinereus (assembly GCF_003287225.1). NCBI lineage: Eukaryota > Metazoa > Chordata > Mammalia > Diprotodontia > Phascolarctidae > Phascolarctos > Phascolarctos cinereus. The sequence goes on along the minus strand of NW_027555625.1, from coordinate 307,649,542 downwards.
TATTTTATTCATGTAAGCCTTTGGGGATAAAAAAAGCTTCTCCTAAGGACTGCTTTCACTGCATCCTGTAAGTTTTGGTATGAAGTTTCATTATTGTCATTCTATTGGATGAAGTCATTGATTGTTTCTATGATTTGTTGTTTGACCCACTCATTCTGTAGGATTAGCTTATTTAGTTTCCAATTAGTTTTTAGTCTTTCCATAGCCCTTATTATACATAAGTTTTTACTGTATCATGAACTGAGAAAAATGCATTTAATATTTCTGCCTTTCCACATTGGACTGTGAGGATTTTATGCCCCAGTACATGGTCATTTTATGGACCACTGAGAAAAAGCTATATTCCTTTCTGTCCCCATTCAGTTTTCTTCAGAGGTCAACCATATCTAACTTTTCTAAAATTCTGTTCATCTCCTTATGTCTTGCTTTTTTTATTTTTGTTAGATTTATCTAGTTCTGAGATGAGGAGGTTGAGGTCCCCCACTAGTATAGTTTTGCTCAGAATATGATGTTGGTCTTGAAATTTAATAATTGGAGAGATATTCACTGCTAATGGTTAGGCTCTTCCCTCTTATCCACTCTCTGAACCACGATCTTGGCACTTCCATCAAAAGCCATGCCCTGGAGATTTTGACTTAGCTCCAGAATTTTCACCGTGAGCCCAGGCTGTCCTAATTAGAAAACTACCTCTCCCAGACCACTATTTCAGGAAAGTTTCAGCTATGTTTCATTTAACTCCCTTTTCTCCTGCCATCTCTTCCATCTTATGATCTTTTTAGTAATCTTTTGTCTCACGCTGTCTTTCCTTCCCCATTTTTGGGATCCTGAGCCATGATCAAAACAACCCAGCAATTGTTCTTAGATATGGTATAACAATATATTTCCTCATGACTCTACTCACCATTCTAATAAATTTCCAGACCAAAGTGTTCCTCAATGCTTACCACTTCCCTATATGTACTGCATTCCATTTAAATGTAACCTCCTTGATGTCAAAAACAGATCTTTTGTTTGTTTGTATTTGTACTTTCTAGCTCTTTGTACAGCTCCTGGTACATAGAAAGCACTTAGTAAATGTTCCAGCTGTTAGTCTATATATTTACCTATGCTTTTCAAACTAGATAACTATATATCAAAAACTGTAAAATTCAGAAACCTAGTGTTCAATAAATTCAGGAACTTAAAATATCTGGGTAATAACTCCCAGTCTTATAAGAACTATTCAAAAAGTTGAAAAGAAGGTTTTTTTTCAAAAAATAGATTTAGAAAAAGACCTTAAATCATGTTCCACAATCAGTGTCAAATGGGCATATAATATGAATATATTTTTAAAAAGGTTCTTTTTTAATTAAGTATTCTGTTTATCCTCCCAGACAGTTTTATAAAGTATGTACTCATGTTTGTGTTTCATTTTATTTTTAAAATGTGAATTTTTTTTATATTCAGAATGAGTCTTCCTTTTGAACTTACTGTGATAGATGAAGTAAGCTGTTAGTTGAAACCTAATTTTTGTGAATCTGCTCTCTAGTTTTTCCAGTAATCCTTATTTAGCCTCCATTCAAGTTAATGTTGTTGATTTTTTAAACATTGAGATTTTTAACACAATCATTTATAATAAAATTATTCCTATATCTTATTTACTTATTCTGTTACAATGATCTATATTTACAATTTGTAACTACAACCAAACAGTTTTCACAACAACTCAAATGAAATGACTCACTTTTCAGCAATTATAATTTGGTTTCTGATCTCACCACTCAACTAAAACTTTTGCGTCTCAGGTCAAGACTCGTCTCAATTTCTAAAGCAAAAATGTATTTTCCTTTTTATCATCCCTCCTTACCCCTCTATATCATTTGGCAATGTTGTTTATTCCTTGTATTGTGGAACTCTTGTTCTTTCTAAGTTTTCATAATACCTCTCTCCACCCCCACCCCCACCTTGCTTCTACTTTTATTGTCTTAGATATTTATTCTTAGTACCCTTTGTTAAATCAATCATCATTCATTTCATATCAACCAATGTTAGGTATCCCCCAAAACCGTGTTTTAGGTCCCCTTTTATTATTTCTCTATATTCTGTATCTGTGTCTCCCTGTCTGCCCCCACTTCTCAAATCTAATTAGCTTTCAAGGGTCCAATTTGCATGTCTATTAAAATTGATTCCAAAACTATATTGAGTTATAGTCTCTCATGAACTTTCTTCTAGAAACTTAAGTTTCTTCATATACATCTTAAGCTGGATGCACCATAAGCATCTCCAATACAACATGTTCAAAATGTAACTAATTTTCTTCCTCTCTAAATCCACTGCCCTTCAAACTCTCCTATTTCTATTGAGAGTACTACCATCTTGTCATTCATATTTGCAACCTCAAAATCATCCTCAACTCCATTGCTTGTCTCACCACATCCATTGCCAATGAATTGCTGAGTCTTATTGATTTTGCCTCTACAACAATTCTTGCATCTGTCTTCTTCTCTCCATATATATGACCAGCCCTCTGGTTCAAGGCTTCATAATGTCTTACCTTTGTCACCTCAACCCTAATCCAGAGAATGGATTCTAATTGCTCTCATCATTAATCCATCCTTTACAGGGACTACCAAATCAAGCTTCCTAAAATATAGGTTCAACCATGTCATTCCCCACTTGAAACCCATTGGTTGTTCCCTTTCGCTTTGATGAAAACATGCATTGTCCTCAATGTACTATTTTAAAGCCCTTCCTAATGTGGGCACAGCTTTCCTTTTCTGTCTTCTGTAACATTGCTCCCCTTTACACATTTTATGTACTAATAATACTGGTCTATATTTTCTCCAAACTTAACATACCATCTTTGGGCTTGGGAAATTTACACTAGTTGTTCCGTGAATCTGTAAGGGATTCCCTCCACATTTCCTGATACCCTTCCTTTAATTAAGATACATATTAACCTATTTACATAGTGGATTACCTCCCTGCCAATAGAATATAAGTGCCTTCAAGAACAGATAATATTTATCTATTTACATATCTATTTGTGTATTCAATTATTCATTTATTTGTTTATTTGTTCACTAATTTATTTATTTCCCCCTAGCACCTAGCAAAGGGTTTTATACAACATAAATGCTTAATAAGTACTTGTTGGACTGAACTGTTTCTAGAGGGTCAATTATTGTAAGAGAAAGACCTTAAAGGCCCTTTCCATTCTTTCTGTCTGTGTGTCATTAGTTCCTAAACTCTTTTCTTGTAGGGACCATGAAGCAAAATTTGGATGGGAGCTCATTTGAAATGGCTTTCTTTTCCCTATATCCTCTCTGATGTCTGAATGACAAACTTTATGGAGTAATTGCATTTTTCACTTCTTTTAACAATGTTTACTCCTAGAAATATTGGAAAAGGTCAAAGAAATTTTAAATATATGCCTCTCTAGGCTACTGGATTTAAACTTAAAAATAAATCTGGCCACCTAGTCCAAAGAGGTAGTCATTCATGATGGAGATGAAAACAATGCAGTTTGTATCCTTCAAGTAAATCTAGGGGGCAGAGCCAAGATGGCAGAGTAAAAGTAGTGACTTGTTTGAGCTCTCCCCCAAACCCCTCAAAATACCTATAAAAATGTCTCTAAATAAATTCTAAAGCAGCAGAACCCACAACAAGACAGAGTGAAGCAAAATTCCAGCCCAAGACAGCCTGGATGGTTGATCAGAAAGGTATATCACTCTGGGTGGGGAGAGGAGTGTAGTTCGGCATGGGCGTGCAGGCCACAGCTAACCAGCAACAGGCCTCAGAGGACTGAATTGCTGGCAGCTGGGGCTGTTTCCAGAGTTCTCAACCTACAAAAGCCAAAGACAACTTAGAAGACAAATAGCAAAAGTCTGTTTCTGAGGTGGTGAGAGAGAAGCACAGTGGTGTTCCAGTCCCAGTCCCCGAGCCTGGCCTTGGAGCGATGGCTGCTTCCAGAGCTTCTGGCCTCCAGACTGAGGTGGAATCGAATGGCTGAGCAGAGAGGGTTGCAGGATCTCTTTGCTGGTGCAGGATTCTCTTGCTTTGCCACTGTTTGGATCTGAGTCACAGCCCTGGGTGGTGGTCCGGAGCAGGGAGAAGCCCTGGCATGGTGGAGCTTGTAGTAGAGATAAAGAGGAAATCCTCCTCACAGTTCCAAGATTGAAAAGAGTGCTTGTAATCACTCATAGACCACAGCACAGGCCAGGAAAGGAGTAAATACCTCGCCCCTTATCATAGCACCTTGGAAGAACTGAAAATTTTCAGGTCCCTAGAATGTCTCTGAAAACATTTGCACAAAACCCCTGAAGCTTGGGACAGTACATTCTCCACACTGGAAGCAGATTGCCAACTTAACAAAGAATTTATAACTCAAGTAATTGGCTGGAGTCATAAGCAAGCAGTGAAAAAATAGCCAGACTATAAAATCTTACTTTCGTGACAAAGAAGATCAAGACATACAAACAGAAGAAGACAACACAGTCAAAGCTCCTACATCCAAAGTCTCCCAGAAAAGTACAAATTGGTCACAGGCCACAGAAGAGCTCAAAAAGGAATTTGAGAAGCAAGTAAGATAAGCAGAGGAAAAACTGAGAGTGATGCAAGAAAATCATGAAAAAAGTCAATGGCTTGCTAAAGGAGACAAAAAAAAAATACTAGAGAAAATAACACCTTAAAAAAATAGCCTAACCCAAATGACAAAAGAGGTCCAAAAAGACAATGAGGAGAAGAATGCCCTAAAAAACAAAATTAGCCAAATGGGAAAGGAAGTCCAAAAGCTTACTGAAGAAAATACTTCCTTTAAAATTAGAATGAAGCAATTGGAAGCTACTGAATTTATGAGAAATAAAGACACTGTAAAACTAATCCAAAAGAATGAAAAATTAGAAAACAATGTGAAATATCTCATTGGAGAAAACAACTGACCTGGAAAATAGATCCAGGAGAGAGAATTTAAAAATCATTGGACTACCTGAAAGCCATGATCAAAAAAAGAGCCTAGACATCATCTTTCAAGACATTATCAAGGAAAACTGCCCTGATATTCTAGAAGCAGAGGGCAAAATAGAAACCGAAAAAATCCTCAGATCTCCTCCTGAAAGAGATCCCCAAAGTAAAACTCCCAGCCAAATTCTGGAATTCCCATGTCAAAGAGAAAATATTGCAAGCAGCCAGAAAGAAACAATTCAAATATTATGGAAACACAATCAGGATGACACAAGATTTAGCAGCTTCTACATTAATGGACCGGAGGGCATGGAACATAGCATTCTGGAGGGTAAAGCAGATAGGATTATAACCAAGAATCACCTACCCAGCAAAACTGAGTATAATCATTCAGGGTAAAGAATGGTCATTCAGTAAAATAGAGGACTTTCAAGCATTCTTCATGAAAAGACCAGAGCTGAATAGAAAATGTGACTTTCAAATACAAGACTCAAGTGAAACATGAAGAGTCAAACAGGAAAGAGACTTATTAAAGTTTAACTGTTTACATTCCTGCATGGAAAGATGATATTTCTAACTCATGAGTCCTTTGTCAGTATTAGGGTAGTGGGAGGGAAAAAATATATATGTATGTAGATAGATAGATAGGTAGATAGATAGACAGACGGACGGACAGAAAGATAGATAGATAGATAGATAGATAGATAGATAGATAGATAGATAGATAGATAGATAGATAGATGGCACAGGGTGAGTTGAAGATGAAGGGGTAATATCTGCAAAATAAAATTAAGGGGTGAGACAGGCTTATACTTGGAGAACAAGAAAGGGAGGGGTGGAATGAGATAAATTATCTCACATGAAACAGACAAGAAAAGGCTTTTATAGAGGAGGGGAAACAAGGGAAGATGAGAGGGAATGAGTGAATCTTATTCTCATAGGATTTGGCTTAAGGAGAGAATACCATACACAATTGGGTATGGAAATCTATCTTACCCTATAGGAAAATATGGGAGGAAGGGGACAAGAGAGCCTAGGGGCATGACAGAGGGGAAGGTGGATTAGGGGAGAGGATAATCAGAGGCAAACACTTCTAGGAGGGACAGTGTCAAAAGAGAGAATAGAATGTATGGGGGTTAGTATAGGATTAAGGGAAGCATACTTACTTTTTCGCAACATGACTAGTATGGAAGTGTTTTGCATGACTATACATCAATAACCTGTATCTAGTTGCTTGCCTTTTCAATGAGGGTGACTGGGGAGGGAGGAAGGGAGAAAATTTGTAACCGAAAGTTCTAAAAACATATGTTAAAACAAAATTGTTTATAAAATAAAAATAAATAAATAGATAGATAGATAGATAAGCAAATAAATAAATTAATGAATGAATGAATGGATGAATGAATGAATGAATAAATAAATAAATAAATGAATAAATAAGTAAATAAATAAGTAAATGAGAAGAATCCCACTTAAAAAAGAAAAAAGGAAACCTAGCCTCTCTATATATTCTGTTCTGGAAAGTTTATTTTAGGACATGATTTCTAGGAAAGTCATGTTTCAAATCAGGGTAACTTCATTTAAAAAATCATAAAATAATCACACATGAAATGTGTGGCTGAAGAGTCTTCTTATCTACCCATCCTCCTCCAACCTGTTTTCCCTACTTTCTCAAATGTTGTCTTTTATCCTGCCCCCTCTCCTTTTCCTAAAATCCTGTTATATCTCATAACTGATTAAGAAATAAGTTGAGTACTAGCAATTAGCAGTTATGTTTGAGAAGGGAATCCAGAGATAAATAAGGCCCAGTCAGTCATAGACTTGCTTGATGACTTGATGGTTGAAACAAACCCACCACTTTCCTGGCAGTTGGGGAAATAGAGGACAAGAAACTAGCTTACACAATGCAAAAGGATGTTTTAATTACTGCACAGATTTTTTTAAATTCCAGTAGAAGTTCCTATGGCATCAGAAAACTCCTGGATGAGAGCACAGAAAACAGATTACAGTGAAATATTTTCCACAAACCCAAGGAGACTTTCTAATTGACATATTTTGTGCAGAGAGAAAATAAGTGATTTCAAGATGGAAAGGCCAAAGATAACCAGTTTTGGCATCAATTATTTTTCCCTTTTATGCCTTTCAAAGCACAAGGTTGAATGAGAAATCTAGTAGAATCCATAGATCTTTAGTCCCTGGCTGCTTCTTTGTTTGTGCTGTTGGTTTATTTCTTTTTTCTTTCCTGGTACATGAACAATCAGTATCTGAGAGCAAAAATAAGATAGAAGTTTCCAGCCTTGGAGTGAACTTTATGAATCTTAGAGGTCACGAACACCTGGGTCTTTCAATTGAAACTCCCTGTCAGCAAGAGTACTTTTCTGCAATTAAGCCTACCTCTTAGAAAATGACTACGGGGGGGGGTGGGGGGGGCAGAGCCAAGATGGCGGAGTGAAAGCAGTAACTTGCTTGAGCTCTTCCCAAAACCCCTCCAAATACTCATAAAAAAGCTCAAAAAAAATTTTAAAGCAGCAGAACCCACAAAAAGACAGAGTGAAGGAAATTTACAGCCCAAGAGAATCTGGATAATTGATTAGAAAGGTATATCACATTGGGGTGATAGAGGAGCGCAGCGTGGCATGAGCACACAGGCCCAGTGACCCTGGAGCAGGCCTCAGAGAACTGAATCTCGGGCAGCTGTGGTGGTTTCCAGATGCCTCAATCCACGAATGCCAAAGACAACTTAGAAGGTCAGGGGGAAAAGTCTGTTTATGCAGTGCTGAGAGAGGAACAGAAGGTCTCAGCTCCATTCCCTAAGAGGGCAGCCCCAGGGTGGGGGGGGGCAGCTGCCTCCTGAGGTTCCAGCCCATAAAGTGAGGGGGAATCCAGTGGCTGATCAGAGACAGATTGCAGGGATCTCTTTGCCAGTGCTGAGGCAGGAATATTTTGCTTTGCCTGTGCTTGAATCTGTGTCAAAGTTCTGGATGGTGCTGCTTAGGTGAGGAGGAGTGCTGGTTTGGTGGAGCTTGCAGTGGCTGTGGGGAGAAAACTCTCCTCACAGTTACAGGACAGAAAGGAATACTTGTGGTCACAGGCCAGGAAAGGAGTAAACACCTTGCCCCCTATCATTCTATCTTGGAAGAACTGAAAATTTGTAAGTCACTACAAGTATCTCTGAAAACAGCTGTAGAAACTCCCAAAGCTTTGGACAGTACATTCTCCACATTGGAAGCAGACTCTTACCTTAACAAAGAGTTTAAAACTCAAGTAATTGGCTGGGATCATGAGCAAGCAGCACAAAATGAGTCAGACTATATTACCTTATATTGGTGAAAAAGAGGATCAAAATATACAACCAGAAGAAGACAATAAAGTCAAAGCTCCTATATCTAAAGCCTCCAAGAAAAATATGAATCAGTCCCAGGCCTTGGAAGAGCTCAAAAGGGATTTTGAGAAGCAAGTAAGGGAAGTAGAGGAATAACTGGGAAGAGAAATGAGAATGATGCAAGAAAATCGTGAAAAACAAGCCAACAGCTTGTTAAAGGAGACCCCCAAAAATACTAAAGAAAATAACACCTTAAAAAATAGCCTAACCCAAATGGCAAAAGAGGTCCAAAAAAGTCAATGAGGAGAAAATGCCCTAAAAAAAAATTGGCCAAATGGAAAAGGAAGTCCAAAAGATTACTGAAGAAAATACTTCCTTAAAAATTAGAATAGAGCAATTGGAACTAGTGACTTTATGAGAAATCAAGACACTGTAAAACAAATCCAAAAGAATGAAAAATTAGAAAACAATGTGAAATATCTCATTGGAAAAACAACTGACCTGGAAAATAGATCCAGGAGAGAGAATTTAAAAATTATTGGACTATCTGAAAGCCATGATCAAAAAAAGAGCCTAGACATCATCTTTCAAGAAATTATCAAGGAAAACTGCCCTGATATAGTAGAACCAGAGGGCAAAATAGAAATTGAAAGAATCCACAGATCTCCTCCTGAAAGAGATCCCCAAAGGAAAACTCCTAGGAATATTGTAGCCAAATTCCAGAGTTCCCAGGTCAAGGAGAAAATATTACAAGCTGCCAGAAAAACAATTCAAGTACTGTGGAAACACAATCAGGATAACACAAGATTTAGCAGCTTCTACATTAAAGGACCGCAGGGCATGGAATATAATATTCCAGAGGGCAAAGGAGATAGGATTACAACCAAGAATCACCTACCCAGCAAAACTGAGTATAATCCTTCAGGGGAAAAAATGGTCATTCAGTGAAATAGAGGACTTTCAAGCATTCTTGACGAAAAGACCAGAGATGAATAGAAAATTTGGCTTTCAAATTTTCAAGTGGAGCATGAAGAGGTAAACAGGGAAGAGAAATCATAAGAGACTTATTAAGTTGAACTGTTTACATTCCTGCATGGAAAGATGATATTTATAACTCATGAGACCTTTGTCAGTATTAGGGTAGTTGGAGGAAAAAAAATTATGTATGTAGATAGATAGATAGATAGATAGATAGATAGATAGATAGATAGAGGGCACAGGGTGAGTTGAAGATTAAGGGGTCATATCTTCAGAATAAAATTAAGGGATGAAAGAGGATTATACTCGGAGAAGAAGAATGGGAGAGGTAGAATGGGGTAAATTATCTCACAAAAAAAAAACAGAAAAGAAAAGTCTCTTACAGTGGAGGGGAATGGGAAGGTGAGAGGGAATGAGTGAATCTTATTCTCATAGGATTTGGCTTAAGGAGGAATAACATACACATTCAATTGGGTATGGAAATCTGTCTTACCCTACAGGAAAATAGGGGGAGAAGGGGACAAGAGAGCAGGGGGATGATAGAGAGGAGGGCAGATTGGGAAAGGGGTAATCAGAAAATACTTCTGAGGAGGGACAGGGTAAAAGAAAGAAAGAAATGGGAGGGCAGGATAGGATTAAGGGAAATAGAGTTAGTTTTTCACAACATGTCTACTATGGATGTGTTTTACATAGCTGCACATGTATAACCTATATTGAGTTGCTTGCCTTTTCAGTGAGGGTGGGTGGGGAGGGAGGAAGGGAGAAAATTTGGAACCCAAAGTTTTAAAAACACATGTTTAAAAAATATGTTTTCACATGCTACTGGGAATTAAGAAATACAGGAAATGTGGTACAGAAGTCTATCCTGCCATACAGGAAAATGGAAGGGAAGGGGATAAGAGAAGGGGGGGGGGAGATAGAAGAAGGTACAGACTAGGGGAAGGGATATTCAGAATGCATGCCATCTTGCAGTGGGGGAGGGGTGAGATGGGGTGAAAATTTGGAACTCAAAATCTTGTGGAAGTAAATATTGAAAACTAAAAATAAATAAATTTATATTTAAAATTAAAAAAAAAAAAAGAAATTGACTACCAGATGGATGAGCCTAAATCCTTGCCTAACTTGCCAGAATGTATGATCATCTAGTCCCTGAGGAAAGATCTTTACCTATAAGGAATTTTAGTGACCAACCATTATAAGCTTCTTGTTTTCCAAAGGAGGAACATGAAATTTTGATAAGTGAATTGACTTAGTGACATACCTAAATAGTTAAAGTATCAGGACTGGAACCCCCCCATCTAGCATGCCATTTCTGTGCATTTGGTTCTATATTCTGAAAAAAAAATTATACTTTTTTGATATAAAGTTATCATTGTTTCATTTTAATTGTAATATAATATCAAGAAATATCTAATATCTGTTCTAATGTCTTTTTATTCATATTTGTATTAATTTATTAATTTAGTTTTCAACATTCACTTCTGCAAGGTTTTGAGTTACAAAATTTCTCCCCATCTCTCCTGCCCCCCTCTCCAAGACAACATGAATTTTGAATACCCATCTCACTGTCTGCCCTCCCCTCTATCACCCCCCTACTTTTATCCCTTTGTCCTTTTGTTTTCCTGTAGAACAGGATATATTTCTATACCCTATTGCCAGTATATCTTATTTCCCACTTTCATAAAGCAATTTTAACATTAGTTTTTAAAACTTCGAGTTCCAAATTTTCTGAATTACTCCCGCCCCTCCTTACCACTCTATTGAGAAGACAAGCAATTAGATATAGGGTATACATGTGTAGTCATGCAAAACACTCCCATAGTAGTCATGTTGTCAAAGACTAACTATAACTCCCTCCATCATATTCTGCCCTCCCGTTTATTCTATTCTCTCCTTTGACTCTGTCCCTCCTCAAAAGCATTTGCTTCTGATTGCCCCTTTACCCAATCTGCCCTCCCTTCCATCATCCCTTCCCTCATATCCCCTTTCCCCCTATTTTCCTGTAGGATAAGATAAATTTCAATGCCCAATTGAAAGTGGATGTTATTCTCTCCTTAAAACAAATAAGATGAGAATGAGGTTCATTCATACCTGGCACCTTTCCCCTCTTTCCCTCTGCTGTAAAAGCTTTTTCTTGCCTCTTTTATGTGAGATAATTTACTCCATTCTACCTCTCCTTTGGCCTGCTCCTGGAACAATTCTCTCTCCCCCCTTAATTTAAATTTTTTTTACATATCATGCCTTCATATTCAATTCATCCTGTGACCTCTGTATATATATACATACATACACACATACACACATGCACACATATGTATATGTATGTGTGCATGTGTATGTGTATATATATACACACCCACATATATACACACACACACACACACATACACACATTCCTTCCAACTACACTAATATTGAGAAAGGTCTCATGAGTTACAAATATCATCTTTCCATCTTTCCATATAGGAATGTGAACAGTTCAACCTTAATAAGTCTCTTATGATTTCTCTTTTCTGTTTACCTTTTCATGCTCCAGTTGAGTCTTGTATTGGAAACTCAAATTTTCTATTGAGCTCTGGTCTTTTCATTAAGAATGCTTGAAAGTACTTTATTTCATTGAATTTCTATTTTCCCCCTGAAAGGTTATACTCAGTTTACTGCATAGGTGATTGTTGGTTTGAATCCTATCTCCTTTGACCTCCACAAAAACATATTCCAAGCCCTCCAATACCTTAATGTAGAAGCTGCTAAATCTTGTGTTATCCTGATTGTGTTTCCACAATACTTGAATTTTTTTTTGCTTGTTTGTTTTTGTTTTTGTTTTTGTTGCTTTTTCTTCTGACTGCTTGCAATATTTTCTCCTTGATCTGGAAACTCTGGAATTTGGCTTTAACTTTCCTAGGAGTTTTCCTTTGGGGATCTCTTTCAGGAGGTGATTGGTGGATTCTTTCAATTTCTATTTTACCCTCTGGTACTGGAATATCAGGGCAGTTTTCCTTGATAATTTCTTGAAAGATGATTTCTAGGCTCTTTTTTTGATCATGGCTTTCAGGTAGTCCAATAATTTTTGAATTCTCTCTCCTGGATCTATTTGCCAGGTCAGTTGTTTTTCCAATGAGATATTTCACATTATCTTCTATTTTTTTTTTCATTCTTTTGGTTTTACAACGTCTTGATTTCTTATAGAGTCATTAGCTTCTATTTATTCCATTCTAATTTTTAAGGAATTATTTTCTTCAGTGAGCTTTTGGACTTCTTTGTTCATTTGGCCAGTTTTGCTTTTTAAGGCATTCATCTCTTCATTGGCTTTTGGGACCTGTTTTGCCATTTGGGTTAGGCTATTTTTAAGGTGTTATTTTCTTCAGTATTGTTTTGGGTCTCCTTTAGCAAGCTGTTGACTCATTGTTCATGATTTTCTTGCATCACTCTTATTTCTCTTCCCACTTTTTCATTTACTTCTCTTATTTTCTTCTCAAAGCCCTTTTTGAGCTCTTCCATGGCCTGAGATCAATTCATATTTTTCTTGGAGACTTTGTTGGTAGTACCTTTGACTTTGCTGTCTTCTTCTGGTTGTATGTTTTGATCATCTTTGTCATTAAAGTAATGTTCTATAATCTGAGCTTTTTACACTGTTTGTTCATGTCCCCAGCTAACTGCTTGAGTTTTAAACTTTTTGTTAAGGTAGGGCTCTGCTTCCAATGGGGAGAGTGCACTGTCCCAAGCTTCAGGGGTTTTGTGTAGCTGTTTTCAGAGCTACTCCTAGGGACCTGTAAATTTTTAGTTCTTCCAAGGTAGTAAGATCAAGGGTGAGGTGTTTACTCGTTTCCTGGCCTGTGCTCTTGTCTGTGAGTAACCACAAGCACTCCTTTCTACCTTGGAACTGTGAGGAGGGTTCCCTCACTAGTACTCATGCCACAAGCTCTGCCAAGCCAGTGCTCCTCCTCAGCCCAGGACTGCCACCCAGAGCTGCGACCCAGATCCAAGCTGGGGCAAAGCAAAAAAATCCTTACTCAGCACTGGCAAAGAGATCCCTGCAATCCCCCTATGATTAGCTGCTTTATACCTTCATCATCTGTGGGCTGAGAGCAGCTGCCACCACTGCTGCCCCAGGGCTATGTCAGGGCTGGGACCAGACTATGTACCTACCTCACCCAGGTCCAACAGATTTTTCCCACTCACCTTCTAGGTTGTCTTTAAAGTTTGTGGGTTGAGAAGTCTGGCTGCCCCATGAATCAGTCCCCTGAGGCTTTCTTCAGGTTTGCTGGGGCTCTGTCTTTGCCTACTCACCTTAAGCTGAACTGTGCTCCTCTACCAGCCTGGTGCAACAGTCCTTTCCCATCAACCTTTCAGCTTGACTTGAGGTGGAAATTTGTTTCACTCTGCCTTTTTTGTGGATCTGCTGCTCTAGAATTTGTTTAGAGTCATTTTTATAGGCATTTGGCAGGGTTTGGGGAGAGTTCAAGTGAGTAACTACTTTTACTCCACCATCTTTGCCCTGCCCACTAAAAAAAGCATACTTTTAATGAATGGGTATTTAGTTACTAAGGTGAATTAATGTTGATTAATTCATCATTGTGGTATTGTCTACCTTCATGGCATGCCATCCCACTATATTTTCAGTTTTTGAAAACAGAAATTGAGCTATTGCCCTGGGCACCTCAACTGGTAAGGATTCTCCATGTATTGGTATCCTTCTATCCCTCTTTCACTTCCAGGTCTGCCAACAGTAATTACATTGTTATTAACTTTTGGAGAAAATGTGTCATATCAATCAATTATTTTACATTTTTACTTATCATTTCTGTAATTCCTCAGCCTCAAACATGATTCTTTGACTACAATTCACTTAAATATATTTATCTTCACTTATAAG